>NC_044313.2:0-300000 GCF_007474595.2 Lynx canadensis | reverse complement strand
CCTGAGGTCTGACAAAGAAGAAAGCAAGTGGAAAAGGCACTCACCGGGCTCTCTACGTAGGTGTCCAGGGGCAGCAGCTTCAGCACGGCCTCCAGGAGCTGCGGGATGCCCAGGCCTGAGGGCACAGTGCCAGCCTGAGACTCCAGCCCTCTCCCACCTGGCTGCCGATGGTGCCACCTGCCCTGTTGGCCTGTCCACACCGTTCCCCCTGGGCCTCACTCAGCTGGCCAGCAAGAATGCACTTGGGCCCAGGACAGAGAAGGCCCTGCAGGCACGTGCTGCCCGCCTGGGGACACTTATTGGGGCCACACTGGCATCTCCCCGCCCTGTGGCCATCCTGGCTCTGGGCCTGCCCTGCCCGTCCCCCTTCACTGCACTACACAGGTTATTGGTGGTGACCTCAAAGTCATCTATCAGGAGGGGCACCTGGGCCACTTCCCTGAGCCCAGAAGTCCCCCGACATGACCCCTGGGTTGCCACTCTTATCCTGTGGTGAGCACAGTGGGGCCTGGGAAGAGGCTGTCCCCACGGCCCCTGTTCTCCCGTAGAACTGGGTCCTGATTGTTAAAGAACTCGTGCGCATCGTACAAAACTGGGAAATACAGAAACTGCTGATGAGAAACCCCGAGAGCACTTCCTTTTGCCGTCTTCTCTGCTCTTCTTGGTGGTTGACTTGTCCGCAAGCCTGGCTCCGACCCCTAACTGCTAGTTTCCACTAACACGCAGGGTGTGCGCGTCGCTTGGAGGCTTGGCTGCTCCTTGCCTCCCAGCATTTGGCCTTTCCCACGGCCCATCCTCCTTGGGTCATCTGGCTCAGGGTGTAAACTGAGGCACAGCTGGCTCATCTCTGTCGGCAGGGAGTGGAAGCCAAGGCCACTGGGTCTGGAGCTGGCAGCCCACTGAACATGCCTCAGACCACTGGCCTGCGTTGTCCGGGGCGGGGCGGGGGAGGGGTTAGCCCACGTTTCACATCTCTGTGCCTCAGTGACCTCGCCTCTCCACGGAGAGTCATGTCCCCCTCACGGCATCGCTGAGGGCGGGGAAACAGCCATGCCCAGTTTGAGCCCAGTGCCAGCCCAGGTAGGACAGGACGCTGCTGCTCTTATCCCCCCTGCCCAGACCTTACTCTCGGTACAACTCTGCTACCTCTATCACCTTGGGGATCTGGTTCCAGGACTCTCCAAGTCAAGCCTCCTGCCCACCCCTTAGGGTCAGAGGGTCTTAGAAACAGAGCACGTGGGCACCTGGAGCCCGTGAGGCCAGGCCACCAGTACTGGGATTTCTAGTGAACACCTGACCTGGTCGTACTAGTGCTCAGCCAGCCGATGAGGCTCTGGGCCTCAGTTTCCCCACTTGCATGAAGTTACCAAGTGGTGTCTCAGATGGAGCAGGAGGCCCAGGGTCATCTCTGGGGTTGGGGTTGGGGTTGAAGAGGGTCCTGGTACCGGGATTTCCTGGCTCACTGGTGGGTGCTTGGGGAATGAGTGGGGATGGGGACAGAGCTGCCACACTTGGGGAGCCGAGAGCGGGGACGACTGCCCATCCACCCTAATCCACCCTGTCAGAGGTGGCCAACTCACCGTCGGCACGGATCTCCTCCGGGCCACACCTGCATATGGAGGAGGTGGGGAAGTTCACATCTGCAAAAACTGAACAGCCATCCAACCTGATTAGACATCCCTTGGTGGGTCCTTGGGTCTGCGCAGCCCATCTTGCAACTTCGTGGGTGGGCGCAGACCTCGGGTCACCTGCTCACTGCCCTCTCCGACCCCTCCCATCAGAGGTGGGGGGAGGGGACAGGGAGTTTCCCAGTGGTGTAGAAACTGCAGGTGTTTCCAGGACGAGGGCGGATTTTGGACCCGCGGCCTCCACCCAGCAGGGGCGCCCCGTCCTGAGAAGCTGCCCCCGTCCGAGGCCCACGGCCCCAGGAAAAGATAAAGCGCCGCAAACAAATTGGTGTGACCCTTCGGGGGCCGTCTGGGAAGGGGTCTGGAGACAGCACACCGGGCCTGAGGCCGGAGCTGGGAACTTGGCCGCCCCCCCACCCCCAAAAGCCAGGCTGATGGAGGGGCCGGGCCTCCCGGACACAGCCCTGCCTGGAGCAAGGGTCGCTGTCCTCGTGACCTTCTGGGACCAACCAAAGTCGGGGCAGGGGCTTGGGCCACCGCCCGGGCCTCAGTTTCCTAAAGGACGCGGGACGGGGAAGGAGGGAGTGTCCTACTGGGAAGTCGGATGGGGCGGCCCATGCAATGCCCCCACCACCCTTCCCTGGAAGCGGGAGTCGTCGTCTCCTGGCCGGGCCACAGCCTGGGCCGGGCCACCTGCCCGGCTTCTTCCGAGGGTGGGGGCCCCCGAGGCCCTGTCCCCGCCGCGCTCACCGATCTCGTCTCCGTGCCCCATCCGCGCCAGGGCGTAGAGCAGCTCGGGGGACAGCAGCGCCGGGATGCCCTTCAGCACCACCATGCTCGCGGGGTCTGGAGCGGGGGGCGGGGCCTCGACGGAAGGGGCGGGGCCTGGAGCGGAGCAGGCGGGGCCTCGACGGAAGGGGCGGGACCGCGCGAGGCGTACCTGGGGCTGGAAGCTCAGAGTCGTGCTGGCTGACCCTGGGCAGGGGTGGTGACAACCGGCCCAGCCCCACAGGCGTCTTCCTGGGCCTCGCGTTCCAAGTCCCGGGCGTCGTGTGTTTGTGGTCCTAGCTCTCCGCTGCCGCCCCTCGCGGCCTCCCCGCCCGCCTCCGCTACGCCCCCAGGCCAGGCTGAGCCCCCCAGTCGCACCCCAGACCGCCGGGTCTCTGGTGTCGCTGAGTGGGGAAGGGCGGGTGACCAGACCTGTCAGACTTCTCTAACCAACATTCTTCCTTCAGGACACCCGCCGGCCTGCCCTGGGGTGGGGGAACCCTGGAGGGCAGGCAGCTGTGGCCTCCGGGCTAAGTGGGTGTGCTGGGAGCACCCCATTGGCGTTTTCCACCCTGCCCCAAGTGTCAGCCTGCTGACACCCCTCAGGTAACTGACTGGGGTACAGCGCCCCATCCCAGGACAGCAGTGCCCTGACCTGCCAGCCTTCCTCAAGACTGGATCTTCCCACCCCCACCTTCCCAAGATGGGGTGTCCAGACTGGGGGGGGGGTGTGCTGGATCCACAGCTCCTTCCGGTAAACAGAGGGAGCACCTTGCCTTCAGCTGGCCAGAGTCCCCCGCCTGCTGACCCTTGTCCCTGCCACCTGGAATCTGGATGCTGGGCTCCCTCCTTAAGAGCCAGGATCACCAACCATCTCAGGGTGTCACCACCTCCTGTACACTCCTTGCTGGAAGATGCCCACTTCCACAGCAGGGCACCCCACAGCCTGTCTGTGTCCGGGGCTCTGTCAGGTTCTGGGGCCTGATCCTGGTAGCCGGTAGCTAACTGCCATCCCACAGTGCCACGGGCACATCTCCACTGAAAGACGGGGTTTATTCCCTTCCCTTGAACCAGGTGGACCTTTGTAACTGCTTTGACCAATAGAATATGCTGGAAATGGTGCTGTCTGGCTTCTGAGGTTAGGTCATAAAAGGCAGCACGGCTTCCTCCTGATTCTATCCTCAGAACACTTGTCCAGGGAACCCAGTCACCATATTGGCAGGAAGCCCAGGACACATGGAGAACCTCCTGGTGGGTATGTTGGTCCTTGGCTCCAGCTAGGCCCCGCTGATGCAGCACCAACCACCAGAAGAGTGAGTGAGTGGTCAGGAGGCCCAGCTTAGGCCCCAGACACAGTGGGATAAAGACAAGCTGACCCATACAGACTGTGAGAACGGCTAGTGATTGCTGCCCTAAGCCACTAAGTTCAGGGGCAATTTGTTACACAGCTCTAGCTGGCTGATGCAGGTGGCTCCTGGGCCCTGCTAACATGGACACCAAGAGCTCCACCAACACTGTCGCTGGCCTTCAATCTGTGTCTACTCTCTTCCCATCTGCGCCCACACTCAGGCTGGAGGGCAGACAGCAGAGCAGATGTGCACACGTGTGCTGGCCTGGTCGTACCCCACGTAAAGACCCACCACCGAACCTCACTGCCCGGTGTGCAGATGGGGATCCTGTCCAGCTCCAGCCGGCCCTTAGCCCCAGGGCCTCACCTCACAGTGCGGCCCTGCTCACCTGCCCAGTGGGAGACGGCCCGACCCAGAGCCGTGGGCAGGCTCTCTCCTTCTGGAGCCCACCTTCTTCTGCTTCACTGCCACATGGACTCAGGGTTGTGTGGTCCGTGCTACTGTCATGACCCCCAGCCCTGTGGTTCTGGGAATGCTGGGAGGCCTGGCTTCTCCTGGGAAGGTTCTGTACATGAAAGACAACAAAGCCACAGCAAAGAAAGAAAGAAAGAAAGAAAGAAAGAAAGAAAGAAAGAAAGAAAGAAAGAAAGAAAGAAAGAAAGAAAGAAAGAAAGAAAGAAAGAAAGAAAGAAAGAAAAGACGTCTCTGTGTTTTCCTGCTGGGCCCTGGGGTGCTTGGCTGGTTGAGGAGACAGTTGGAAACCAGCCTGGCATCTGGCAGGGCCAGGAACGCAGGGCCCTGGGCTGCCCGGTTGGGCAGGGTGAAGGCAGGAGCCGCCAGGGGCTGGAAGGGGGAGGGGGGGAGGGGGGGCGGGGGGCAGGGGAAGGCCAGCAGGGCCTGTACCAGGGCCTTCCGAGTGGCTGCCTCCACCCTGGGTGAGGGTTGTGCCTGAGCAGTTTGAACTCCAAAATGGAAGTGTGCAAACATGAGGGGAGAAGCCAATATGGTACAGAGAGATAAGTAAGGCAAGGTTTCAGCTTCAAAACAAATCAAAATCCCAAACAATATGGGGCCAGAAGTCCATTAACTCCAAGGGAGTGGGAGCTTCGCCTCGGGGTATGTGGCCCCCAGGCAGTGTCCTGCTCAGGGCTGCCAGCTATGCTGTCACTCACGGCAAAGCCTGTGGCCGCGTGCTAGCCTCCCTGCAGCTCAGCCCAGAGCCCCCAAGCCAGCTCTCACCCCACCAGGCCTAGGGGGTGGGCTCCTGTCTCTGCCAAGTTCTGGAGCCCAAGTAACCCTGTGGGTACAGACATGTGAGGCACACGGAGACTCTGACGTGCATGTTCAATGTTTAACAATTTCTTGGCTTCTGGCTGCACACGGCTAAGACAGGGTGTGAAGACAAGTCTCAGATGGACCCCTCAAAACTGGCTCCTCAGGAGGCGCCTGGGTGGTTCAATCAGTTAAGCGTCCGACTTTGGCTCAGGTTATGATCTCACGGTTTGTGAGTTCGAGCCCTGCGTCGGGCTCTGTGCTGACAGCTCGGAGCCTGGAGCCTGGAGCCTGCTTCGGATTCTGTGTCTCCCTCTCTCTCTGACCTTCCCCTGCTCTCTCTCTCTCTAAAATAAATAAACATTAAAAAAAAATGAAAAACCCCAGCTCCTCACAATCCTGGGGCACATTGCTCGATCAAATTACAGAGGCTGCTGCCTCATGCCTGTGAAAAATTAAACAAATGGATTTCTCCAACTTTCAGGTTTCTTTCCTCGGACACCTCTGCTTGTTCATTCTAGAATCTGCGATAGGCGTTATGCCATCCAGCACAAACCCTCAGTTATGCATTCAGCTTTAATAAATGAGTATTTCCACATCTATTGCCCGAAGAATGCCCAGCTTTCTGGTGACCTGCCCAGAGAGCCTGTTCGGTGTGGCCCGAATCCCATTCCCTCGTACCTACTTCTGCCCACGTCACACGGTCTGAGACCGAGGCTTATCTGTAAAGAATATCACCCTGCCTTCTGTCTGCACTCTCAGCCCCGGGGAGCGGGGGATCTCCCGCCTGCCTCTCAACACCTCCCTTCTGGAGCCTGCTCCAAACTCACTGATTTCTGACCACGAAGCACAGGAGAACAGACAGGTCCTGGGTGAAGCCTGCAGCGCTAATACCTGCAGGGCAAACGGTCCACATAGGATCAGAATTCCTGTTGTGGCCCAGTGCCGGCTTTGCTGCACAAATGTAACCAAAACACAAGAGCATGTCATCTAAGGTGTTCAGACAGCCAAGCTTTACAGAAGGTCATTTCAACTCTTTGTCAAGCATTCAGCTCGTTTCCTGGGGCGGGGGGTACACACTCCTGGCCCTATCCCAGCCCAAGACTGTGACTGGATCTGCACGTCCAGAAATGATCTCAGCTGTGTTCCAGCCTCTGGACTACCTGCCCACACCTACCTGCAGGACACAGTGGAGGAGGCAACTGTCACGAGTGCTCCCGGGTCACCACTGAGCCGCAGGGAGAGAGGGCTCCCAGGGATGTGCGCTCTGAGGCTCAGCTCCTGGACGAGTCCCTGCGTGGGCAGAGCTCTGCCCTGGTTTGTGAGCAGCACTCACCGTCCCCTGACAGGCGGGGCTGTCTCTGTAGAGCAACGCTGGCAGGGGGAGGGCTGGGGATGGCGTGGCAGCCGGCAGGCGCTTTCCCCTCACCCGGGCCCATCAGTTAACCGGCAGCTGCTGTGCCACACGCACCAGCGCCGACACCTAGCTGGGTCCCCATGGTGCCCGGCGCTCACCCGTAGATGCTCACGTCCCGGCCTCACCTCAGAGGGTCCGATGATGTTCTGAGGCTGGGCCCCTGCCCCGGGGTAGTGACTGCTCGCTTCACCCCTGAAGCTCTCAGGCAAGACATGGGTCCCCGTCCTGTGGTGCAGGGCTTTTGCTCACGGACCTGGTGAGGGACGGTTTGGAGCACCACGCTGTGCTGGCCCAAGAATTGAGCAGCAGACGTCTGGTGGGGCGTGGGTGGCCTCCTGTGACTGGGGTCCCTCCATTACCCAGTGCCCTGCACGGTGTGATCCAGGGGACGCAGCTGGCCCACCAGAGTCTGAAGCCAACAGAGGAGACGGGCTGTAGAAATTCGGTCTCCTACCGCAGGTTCCGCCGGATGCCTTGGAGACCTCACATACCAGGGCCCCCATGGTTCTGGTCCAGGTCTGGGGGCACGTGCATTCCAGCAAACACCCCAGGGGTTCGGTTCGGATGCATGTGGTGCCTAACATCAGTGCCGGAGACTCAGCCTGCCTGGCCCTGAGAAGCACCAGGGAGAGGCTAGCCGACGAGTTTAGATGGGACGGGGTAGGGCAGGTCCCTGTCACAGGCAGCCTGTCCCTTGACAGGCTCACTTCTCAAAATCTTACAGACACGCTCACGCTGAAGCACGAGGATTCACACACAGAATGCTCACCACGGTGTTTTGCACACAGTTCTGGTAATTGGATACTGGACGCAGCCTAATATCCAACACCAGGGGAAATAAACCACAACATACCTGCATAATTATGTATTTCAGGGCCATCGGGCGGGATGCTCGCAGGAACATTACTCAGCCATGAGAAGAAATCAAACTCCATTGTGTGCTATGACCTGGACAGAACTTGGAAACACACTAGATTCCTGGACACAGAAAGAAGGTGGCCGAGGCAGCACCAAGGCTGAGAGGTCACGGTTTGGAACAGGGGTTAGTGTTTAATGGGGACAGAGTCTCTGTTCGGAGGATGAAGCAGCACGGAGATGGGCAGCAGGGAAAACACCGCGAACACACTTGGAGAGTTAAAAACGGACGAGATGGTAACCTGTACGTTACATATATTTTACCACAAGTAAAAGAATGCTCGTCAAACACGAGAAGAGGGAGCACTTGTAGGACGGGAGTAGAAGACAACCAGTCAGTGCACTTTGGAGAAGCGTGGATGCAGAATTCCATTTTTATAAAAAAGAAAACTGAGCTCCGTACTCATGTGTGCACGTGTGTGCACAGAAATATCTAGAAAGCTCCGTGCCTGTTAGCAGTGGTTACCCTGTGTGATGGGTGACTTACTTTATGGACTTCTGTGCTGTGTGACTGTCGTCACAACAACAAAGCGGAAGTTTGCACAGCGATGTGATGTTCACCTCCAGAGGAGAAAGGCACGATGCGATTTATGTCTGCCACGTAGTCAGCAGCGCCACCCTCGGAGCGGCACGTTCACTGGCTGTGAAACCACACAGCGACCCAGCAGGGGACACACTTCCATCTGAACGTGACACACTGTACACACTATCTCAGTTCCTGAAATTGAGTAAAAACTTAAACACGCCAAAGGCTCGTGAGCAGAATTATTTTCAGTTTATTTTGAGAGTGTGTGCGCGCAAGCAGGGTGAAGAGGCAGAGAGAGAGAGAGAGACAGACTCTCAAGACAGAGAACCTCAAGCAGGCTCTGTGCTGTTAGCGCAGAGCCCGACGTGGGGCTTGGTCTCATGAACTGTGAGATCGTGACCTGAGCAGAAATCAAGAGTCGGACGCTCAACCGACTGAGCCCCCCCGGCGTCCTGAGCAGAATCTGATTAAGAAGAATATGCTTAGTCAGGACGTGAACACACTCCAAGTGCCGATTCTCACGGCCGCTGGGTTCAGACTGCCCACCACTGAGAGCACGAGCCCCGAGGAGCTGAGTGTCCCCCACACAGCCCTTTACAAGAGAAGGACTGATTTGCTTCTACAACTGTCAGACTGTATTTTCTCTCTTTAAGTAGAGACTTCAAGGCGGAGACAGAGGCGCTCACTGGTCTTTGAAACTGGCCTTTCTCTTTTCCACAAATGCAGTCATCCCTTCCTTCCGGTCTTCCTGGTGGGAAAGGGAAAAAAGGCGGAGATGGACATTTGTCAAGCGCGGGGCTCAGCCTGTCTGGGGTTTGCTCAGTCTGTCGGGTTCCTCTGCCCTCCGATTTCCAGAGTGGTGGGGGCACCGGGAGGGAGGGTCCTGCATTGGGATCGCCTGGAAACCTGGGAGTGACCCAGATTCCCTGACCACTTAGGGTTGGCCTGGAAATGGCAGTTTTATATGTCACTCAGCCCCAGGTCTGATCATTCAGGGGCCACTGATTTACATGTCAAATAAACTCTCATCCACAGAGAAGCTCAGATGCACGTGTTTGGGTCATTCACCTGTTCTGCACCTGGTTTAGTGGCGGTCTGTGTCAACGAGTATCCTGAGTGCCAAGGAGCACGACACGGAGTGCAAGCCCACTTTGCACCTTTCTCTGCGTGCGCGCATGTGCACACACGTGCACACGCATACCTTCACTCCCTCTCGACAGGCAAAGCTATTTCTGATCTTTTATGAAACACCTACATAAGACTTTCTGATAAAAAAGAGGTTTTAATGACCATTACAAGACTGACCACCTTTCGGTCACTGTCAGAAATCCTAGAAAACACTGTTCTGAAGCTCTGGGTTGCAATTTCAGAACACATTCAAATTCCGTTCCCAGCAATTTGACAGATCTAGGAAAATTATGGGCAAGCGGACTGCATTTACGTACGGGAGCTTGCTGTCTAAGAGTGCAGTTCCTAAGACCTTCCGTAACAGGAAGTCACCCTGTAAGAGCTTCCATACACTGCACTTATTTGCGAAAATCATGCTCACGGACAGGATACATCTGATCCAGTTACTGGGGAAGTGAATGGTTCAACCAAAGAGAAATGGTATCTAATGAAAAAATCTACAAGGAAATTCTCTGTGATTTTTATGGCTGGGACACTTGTGACGCCTCATCTGAGTGTTGTTTACTCACAGTAGCGAACGTTGAATAGAAGAGCTTCTTCTCCAACTTGTTTCCCTCTGTTAATGTCATTTCAAAAGCTGAAAAAGAAAATCCTGAAGTCATGAACTCTGGTGTTAGATGTGGGAACATATAAATTTTTTACAGTGATAGGGAACATTTCCCGCTGACCCACATCAACCTCAATTTCACCATGATTGAGACCGCAGCTTGGGAAGCCCTCCCTGGCTGAGACATCAGCAAAGCCACCTGCTCAGAGGGCTTCCTGAGCTTCCTGCCCAGTGGCCGAAAAAACAGAGGCGTGAGGAAATGAGTAGAAGAGTTTAACGACCAACTCTGTCCAATCACAAGAGAATCTGGGAGCCTACAGAAGTAGATGTATTTCACAAAACATTAAAAAAAATAAGAATTAAAGGGGTGCCTGGGTGGCTCAGTCAGTGGAGCCTCGGACTTTGGCTCAGGTCATGATCTCATGGTTCGTGGGACTGTGTCCCGTGTCAGCCTCTGCGCTGACAGTGTGGAGCCTGTTGGGGATCTTCCCTCTCCCTCTGCCCCTCCCCTGCTTGTGCTTTCTCTCAAAATAAATAAAAATTACAAAAAAAGAAGAAAAAAAAGGATTTATTAAAAACAAAAAAGGGAGGGGCGCCTGGGTGGCGCAGTCGGTTAAGCGTCCGACTTCAGCCAGGTCACGATCTCACGGTCTGTGAGTTCGAGCCCCGCGTCAGGCTCTGGGCTGACGGCTCAGAGCCTGGAGCCTGTTTCCGATTCTGTGTCTCCCTCTCTCTCTGCCCCTCCCCTGTTCATGCTCTGTCTCTCTCTGTCCCAAAAATAAATAAACGTTGAAAAACAAAAAAGGGAATGAAAACCAGAAAAAGGAACATTGTGCCAGAACAGAGTCCTGGAGTCCCGGGCAGTAAGAACGCCATTGCTCTGGGCCCCGTCTTTCTGGCGAAGGTGCAGTGTTTCTCTTGGCTGAGCGCCAGGGGCAGCAGGTCCTGGGCGAGGGGTGGAACAGTGGCAGGTGCCTCTGACTGTGGCCTCACGGACACTCTGCAGGAACAGCAGCGTCCGCTTCTGGAGTGTGTGCTACCCACACACCCCCGCAGGGAAGCGTCACAAACACCAGCTCACTCAAGTAAGGTGGCGGCAGCCCAGGGTGACCAGCTTTCCCGCATATGAGTGCAGGCCCCGGGGCCTCAGCAGCCATCTCGGGCCCACGGTCTTCTAGGCAGCACCAGGCAAGACCCCCTAATGCCTGGACCACGTGCTCCGTTAAAACTCCAGAAATTCTCAGAAGGGCCACAGCCGCTTGGCCGGTAGAGAGCAGATGGAGTCTGGAGCCACGGGGGGCAGCAGGCACGCTGACCCCGGTTCACAAGGGTGTCCACGAGCCTATACTACCCGTCCGGCCCTGCCCGCGGCACGGCCCACACCCTGCTGCAGACAGGGAATCATCCCCCACCAGGTTCTGGGGGCTGAGCCGACTTTCTCAGGAGCCAGACTGGCTTCACTCTAGGGACCATCTTGCCCATCCCACCCATTTCCCTGTAGCCCAGAGCTCGTCACCCTCTGTCCCTCAGGCTGGCTCCTTCCTTGGGTTGTGACAGCAAGGGGACTCAGAAGGTTTCAGGAGACTCTGTAGCCAGCAACCAAAAACTAGAACTCTACAAAGAGCCAGGATCACAACATGAAGAACCTCGTGATTTCTGTCCAGGGTGGGTTAAGATGCATGACTTAGAACCAAAGCCTCGAGGCTCACGACTGTTCCTGTGCTGCCCGGCCCTCGGACCTCCGCCTCCCGGCAGAACCCCCACCTGCATTCACGGACTCTTTGGCCATTGCTGCTATGATTTTGGAATTGCTGGCAATTTTCTCCGCACACCGGATGGCTTCTTCGACCAGTGTCTCCACAGGAAAAATTTTGCTTACAAGACCTAAAACACAAAAAGGCAAATAACATGGGAAAACAGCACTGGTTATGTTTTTCTGAGTCATGATGCTGTGCCAAGAGCCCGGGTCTTCTGGGTGCTAACAAGGGGCTGCAGTGACACAGTAAAGGCTCCACGCCATCCCTGAGGTGGGGCCGATGCCCTCTGCTGCTGGGGCCACTAGGCTCTCACAGACACATAAATTAGGAACAGAGAGTCCCCCAGGGGCAGAGAAGGAGTGTGTCCACCGAGGGTCTCCAAGATCCCCCACCGCTGACACTGGGCTTGGGAAACAGGATGGTTTTCTAATGATTCTTTAACCAGATGTTTGTTTTAGTTATTTTATACACGGGGCATTCCCAATAAAAAACAAAGGCAGCTGTCCCCGGGGTTCTCGGGACACCGGAAAGCACGGCTGGACACAGCCCTCCCCTCTCTACTCAGCTCCCCGTGAGGGCGGCTCCATGGGGCACCGCTGGCTCCCACCTGCTTGCTTGGCATCCCGGGCAGAGATCCGGTCACCAGTGAGGACCATCTCCATGGCCAGTGACTTTCCAACAGCACGGGTCAGTCTCTGGGTGCCCCCTGCACCTGCAGGCACAGAAGGCTGCAGGTCACAGCCAGTTCATGGCCAGTGCAAGCCAAGACGCTACAGACACACTTCCAGCAAGTTCTGAGGGGTGAAGATGGGCCCCGTGGGTGGGGCAGGTGGGCAGAAAGGAGGCAACTTAAAGCCCTCAGGGGAGGCTCCTTTTCCTACTCAGGCCCCACGCCTGGCAGGCCGAGTCCTCTGCATGAGCAGCTCTCTGGCAGGAGTCAGACTGCTCAGACCCTGGCCCCGCGCAACCTGGAGGGCAGCTGGGGTGGCCTCTGACAGTGGCCTGCTGCCCTCAGGGTATGGAGTGAGACCAAGGGCTCCACCTCCTGGGCTGCTGAGTGTGTCTTTATCTCCAGTGCTGGCTTCTGTGCACCCCACTCACCCTCCTGCTCACTTGACACTCTGCAGCTGGAAAAACAGTGATCTGCCCAGTCGTCTGCCCACGCTGAACCCCAGGCTGCCAGGATGAGCAAAGGGGACCACCTGAGGGAGATACCCACAGTCCAGCAGGCTCAGGTACTATTTCAAGGAAGTGCAGGCCTTGGGCACAAGGACAGAAGAGCCCAGTGGTCAGCAGGGCTCATCCAGGGCTTTCCTTGCCCGTATCTGACCCCACAGCTGCTCCCTGCCTGCCGGGCTGCTCAGGAGATACTGTGAGCTCCAGGCTCTACATGCAGGGCAGAGACCCTGCGGGGAAGTGAGCCAGGAGTCCTCATCAAGTGGTCCCCAGGGCACAGAGGGGTCACTGTTTGCCCACGGATCCCGTCAGCCTCCTCGTGCGGTATCTGATTCCCTGCTCTGTTGAACCTGGGGTCACAAGCCAGAATCACTGCAGCTATAATGCAACATGCAGCCGGCCACTCCTACTAGCGTCTGACAAGGAATCGGGCTGTCATTAAAGGAGACTGCGCAGCCGGAGGCTCTTGAGCCACTGTCTGAGCACTGCTGTGTCCACTGGGGCTTAGTGTGCTGGCCAGCAGAGGTAGCAATGGGAGCAGATAGGTGGCCGCCGGGCCAGTGCTCGTTCGGCGGCCCGGGGTCCCTCGTCAGATGCAAGCTGCATGCTTTTGTCTACTGGTGGAAAAGCCCATCACTTCCTGAGACGTGGGCAAATTCCAGAGAATTATCTGAAGGAAGACTTTACGTTAGAGAGGTCATCACGCTTTACCTGGGATGGTTCCTAGTAGGATCTCCGGCTGCGCAAACTGGGCTTTCTCTCCGGCATAAATGATGTCACACATCATTGCAAGTTCGCAGCCGCCACCAAGCTGCAAAACACGAGGCGCCACCAGGAAACCCAGTCAGAAATTCACTCTATCTGCCTAAATTTTCTGTTAAAATGAACCTGCCCAAGAGTAGCAAGAGTCACACAAGAGATGCAAAGTTAGTTACGTGTTCCCATAAGTTACCCACAAATGGCCGATGCTGGCAATGGGCCCAACGGCAAACTCTCTCAGCTCGGTGGGTCCCACAGGCTCGAAGGCAGCCTCGAAGGCAGCCAGGGAGTTCATGAATTAGCAGGCAGGATGGTGGTCCAATAAACCCGACTGGCTGACCCCGGCTTACCCAAGGGGAGCTTTGTTAAAGGATCACTAACAGAGCTGCCTTCATCACTTCGCTACGACCAGCCCCAGTGCCTTTGAGTGCCCATGTGCCTGGACAGAGTCCCTGAACTACCACGTGGAGAACACGTCTCTCAACGGCGGCAGAGGCTGTCAGTTTACAGGTGCAGGGCAGGCTGCAGCCATTAAAACTGTACAGAAAAGGCAGAACGCAGCCTATAACCTAGTAGAGGCAGTCGTTCCCTGGAGTCATGGGGGCTGCGGTGGGGACGGAGGGGCTCTCCTAACAAAGGAACCAGAAAGCCAGCGGTTGAACGTCCACTAACAAAAGCCAGTGCTGTAATGTGTTCTCTCTGTGCTTCCCGGGTCTTTGGCGTCACTTGGTAGGAAGGGCATGCTGGCTGGTAACTACACTCTGGCCTTTTCTTTTCTTTTTTTAAATATTTACTTATTTTTGGGAGAGAGACAGAGCATGAGCAGGGGAGGGGCAGAGAGAGAGGGAGACACAGAATCTGAAGCAGGCTCCAGGCTCCGAGCTGTCAGCACAGAGCCTGATGCGGGGCTCGAACCCACGAACTGTGAGATCACAACCTGAGCCAAAGTCAGACGCTTAACCGACTGAGCCACCCAGGTCACTCTGGCCTTTTCAAAACAAAAATCGGTTATTTGATGCCTGCCAGTGTGCTGAGAGGAGGTGTGGCCCGACACTCACGGCGTAGCCATTGACAGCAGCTATGACTGGCTTCTTAACCCGGGCAAGTCGGTCCCAGTGGCTCAAAAACATGCTGGAGTAACAGTCCTGGAACGTTTGGCTCTGCATCTCCTTGATGTCGGCTCCAGCTGGGGGGTGGAAACGAGGTCCCAGTTACGAGAGCACAGACCCCATGTTGCTATGGGAGCTGTGAGTGTGTAGGAACGGCCAAGCAGGACCTGTGAGGCGATGGCCACAGGGACAGAGGCGGCAGCAGGGACAGAGGCGATACACCATGGTATTTGTTGACGGAGGTGACACAGAGGGACCGCCGGATAGGAACCAGGTGCAAGCGGGACTCAGAAGGCTTATTCATTAGTCACTTAAGCCCTCAACGCACATAAAACCCGACTGTCGGGGACCCGAATTCCTCTCAAACTCATTTTGCTGGTGGAGCACACTTGAATGTTAAACAGACAGAGCAGTTATTTGAAGAAATACTGGTGTCGTTTACGCTTTACATTTAAAGAAACCCCAAGTACTAAAGCGTCTGATGCTGCCGTGGAGGTCTAAGTGCCTACAATGCCACGTGCCACGGTCAGACCGCCCCTCCAACACCTGGCTGACCGGCGGCCATGCTGCCCACACACCTGCAAATGCCTTCTCCCCACCCGTGAGGACGATGGCCCCCACAGCGGGGTCCTCCTCAAAGGCGTCCAGTGCCTGGTTGAGCTCCATCATCAGGCCATTGCAGAGCGCGTTGAGTGCTTTGGGGCGGTTCAGTTGGATCAGCCCCACGTTGCCGTCCTTCCCCTTCTTTTCTGTGATGAGGTACTGAAAGTCAGCACCTGGGGTGAGAGGGGACAAAGGGATTTCCATTCACGTAGGCATCGAACTAGCGGGACTTAACCCGTCAGTGGACGGAGTGACCCTGACATGTCCCCGGCCCAGTCCTCAGGCAGCAGCACACAGCTTTCAGCCTCATGGGTGGCCTCTGTACCAGTCTCTACCCTCACAGAAGTGTGAACATTTCCTTAAGCTAAAAAGCAAACCCAACAATAAATAGCAGCCCACAGCGGCCTTCCTTCTCCTGCATGTGCTGGTCAACACCGCCCAGAACCTGCACTAGGGACATCCCGTGACCCTGCAGAAACAAGGGATGGGGACATAGGTTCCTTCAACAAACGCCAACTCGGTGGCAGAACCAAGCTGCGGACAGAACACAGCAGGAGGCACACACAGGGAAAAGGTGACTGCCGCGGCCGGGAGGGTCAGGCCGCTCAGATTTGGGGGGTCAGTAAGGCCTGGAGAGGAAGAAGTGTAACCTCGGAAACCACAGGTGTGTGTGGGGTGAGGATCGGCACCTACCCTGGGGGTCGGTTGGGGAGCGACACGGAAAATACTTAGCAGCAGCACGAATGCTGCCTGGGAAACGACTGCTGACTGCAGGTCAGGGGCCGAAGCGAACCTCAAGGAAACGGAGGGTAAGACCACAGGCCGTGGCAGCGGGCAGTCACGTGGGTACCTGCGTGGGTACCAGCCAAAGGAAGAGGAGGCAGGGATTCGCCCAGCTCAGGGACAAGCCAAGCGCTCCTCGGGAGGCCCGCGCCCCGGCTGAAGGCTGAGTGCGGGACGGGCCGGCCAGACCTGGGGCAGCAGCGGACACGCAGCAGCGGACACGGGCGGCCCGCACTGGAGGCCTGCCGGACCAAGCACGTGGCCGTTTCCAATCCCGAGGCCCCAACTGCACCTTCTCTTGAACTCCCGAAAACCAACAAGCAAACTGAAACGGCCAGCGGTCTCGGCACGTGGTCCTGATCCCAACTGAGGGGGCACCAGTAACCCCAGAGCCCAGCGGGGGAGGCGGCAGGTGCTGAGGGGCGGGGTCAGGCCCTGGCGGCGACTGCGGGTGCTGAGGGGTCAGCTCCGGAGTCGAGCAGGGTCAGGCCCGGGAGTCCCAGGTGCGGCCGCGGTGCCGGGCCCCCACCCCGGGTCCGCGCCCTCGGCCCCGCACTCACCCGAGGCGAAGGCGCGCAGGGCCGCGCAGCCGAGCCGGGGGCGCAGCGGGCCGCGGACGCAGGGTAGCAGGACGCGCAGGGCGGCCATGGCGCTCTGGGACGAGTCGCCCCGCCCCGCGGAGCCGCCCCCGGCTCCGCCAGTCAGGGCCCGGCCCGCCTCCTGGCCGGCGTCGCGAGAAGGCGAGGGCATCGCGAGACCAGCGGCGTGCCGGAAGGGGGCGTGACGAGGCCTGGGGAAGGGGTCGAGGCTCGAGGAGCCAAACCCGGCGCGCGGGTGGCGGCGGTGGGCTGAGGGATTTTTGGGGGGCCCCGGGCGGCGGACACCAGCCCTGAAGATGCCGAGGGTCAGGCCCGCCGCTGTCTGGCCGCCCGTGGGGACCCCAGTCAAGCCGCCTGACGTGCCCGGGAAGGTCGCCAGGGGCTGCCGGGGCCTCTTCTTGACCTTGACCTTTAGCCTTCGGCCCTTGCCACCCCGTTCCGGACGTGTCCCCCCACTTCCGGGACGAGCCCCCACGCGGCTTTCCCGGAGGCCGGGTTCGGGGCAGGGCTCGCGGGCGCGGGGTCCCAAGCCTGTGCGCCCTTGGGGATGCCCTGGGTCTCTCACCACCGCCCCCCCCCCCCAGTCCTGCACGACAAGCGTGACCGCGGGGTCGGAAAGAAGCTGAACGGAGTGATGGTTCCTGAGCGCTGTCCCGGGGGTGGCTGGCATTCTGTTGGTGCTTCGCCCCCGCAGCCCCGCGCTCTCGGCGCCGCGGAGACATTGTGCTGTCCCTGGCCCGCGTGCGCTCACGGTGGGGCGTCCCTGGCTACACCTCCCGCGCACACGGTGCGGTGCGTCCCGGGCCCTCGCGCTCGGTGTTGCATAGTCCCCAGCACCAAAATTTTTGTACGTGTAGGTCTAGACAGCGTGCGTGCGTCACCGTACTGATTGTTTACACTGGCGGCCAGGTAGCTACTGAATACTAGATTATGGGTAGCTTTATAAAAGTAATATTTAACTAAATTTTAAGAATGATCTTGTAAGTTTAAATTCTTTTGGTTGTAAGTTACGAGTGCTCAGACACCAGGCTTCCATTTGTATCTTGTGCAGGCTCTGCAAATGGAGAAAAAGACAGAGTCTACAAGTGGAAAGTACAATTGGAGTTTTAAGTAAATAAAAAATTCAAACCAGAACCGAATACTCGGCAAGGTTTATTTCAAGGCTGAGGATGGAATAAAGACCTTTTCATGCAAACAGAAACACTGCCAACTCTGTGCTAAAGGAGACTGTGTCCGCGTGGGCTACACGGCTGGAACAGGCACACAAAATGAAATGGTTCCAGCATGAGAGAAGTTTCTGGGACCCCAGGGCTGGTGTTGAGGAGGGTGCCTGCTGTCCTCCATGAGGACAAGAGCACAAGTGACAGAACAAATGTATTAACCTTCAAAATAAAAGTCACTTACTTTACCAGCAAAAATGGGTTTATTTGGAAATAGCAGAGAAGAGCAATTAGGGACATGCCAGCTATAGTCCAGTGCAACAGAGGAGAGGAACTTTAGTTTATGCAGAAGGAGGACTTTGGGAGGCACTGCCTCAAACTAAAGTCTTTTGGAGAGAAGCAAGAGTTCCTGGTGATGAGCGTTTCTTGGCTGAGTTGCAGGAGTGGTCCTTGTTTTTGTGCACATGCAATGTTCACCTCTTCCTGTAGGGGCCTGTAATTGATGATCCTTTATTCCCAAGGATTCTTAGGTTGGGTCTGTAATTCACAATTCCTGTAATCCACATGGAGTGGTATGGCTCCCCCTTTTGGCCTCGGGGCTCTATTTTGGTGAGGTTTCTCTTATTGTGGTGTGTGTATATATACATATATACAAATATATATGTATACATATATATACATACACACATATACACACATACATACATATATATACATACATACACACATACATACATACATACACACACACACACACACACACACACACGTTGGGCCTCAGCAAAATTTAAAACCTTTATATTCCAAAGGACACCACGAAGAAAGTGAAAAGACAACCCACAGAATGAGAAAAATTTTTTGCAAACAAAAGATGTGATAAGGGTCTTGTGTCTAAAATATATAAAAACACTTTCAACTCCATAATAAAAAGGCAAACCATTAAAAAATGGGCAAAGGAGGGGTGCCTAGATGGCTCAGTCGGAAGGCCGTGCGACTCTTGATCTCGGGGTTGTAAGTTCGAGTTCCACGTTTGGTGTAGCGGTTACTAAAAAGTAAACCAAAAAATGGGCAAAGACTTGAACAGAAACTTCTCCAATAAAGATATACAGATGACCAATGTGCGCACAAAAAGGTGCTCAGTATCTGTAGTCACTAGGGAAATGCAAATAAAAACCACAATGAGAGATCACCTCATCCTAGAATGGCTATAACCAAAAGGACAGATAATGGTAACTGTTCGCAAGGATGTGGAGAAATTGGAAGGCTTATTCACTGCTGCTGGGAATGTAAAACAATGCAGTCACTTTGGAAGGTAGTCTGGCAGTTCCTCAAAAAGTTAAACATAGTGTGACCATATGACCCAGCAATTCTACTCCTGCGTATATACCCAAGAGAATGAAAACATAGGTCTACACAAAATCTTGTTCGTGAATATTCATAGCAGTGTTATTCATAGTATCAAAAGTGTGGGAAAAAAATCCAAATGCCGATCACCTTAATGGGTAAAAATGTGGTATGTCTATGCAATGAATGCATTAAAATGGATTAGAATACACAATAGAATGTTATTTGGCAATAAAATGAGGTGTACTGACACCTGCTACAATGTGGGTGAACGATATGCTGAGCGAAAAAGGCCCTGTACTATTGTATGACTCCATTTACACAAATGTCCAGAATAGGCAGATCCATAGCGGCAGAAATCAGATTAGTAATCGCCAGGGGTTGCAGAAGGGGTGTGGTGGGGCACTGCTAAAAAGGAGGTTTCTTCTTGGAGTGACGAGCATGTTCCAAACTTGCTTGTGGTGATGGTTTCACAGCTCTGTAAACATACTGTAAACCAGTGAATTGCACACTTTAAACGGGTGAACTATATGGCATGTGAATTGTGATCAGTAAAGCTGTTTACAACTGGACAACCTGATTTACTTAGGTCACATGGGCAACATCACTGTGTAGTTGCAGCCTCGATGGCCAGGGGTGGCCCTCGGGCTGATCAGAAGCTCATGACAGAAACAAGGGTGTCCTGTGTGTGCTTGAGCTGCTGCTGGTGGCCTCAGACACAGCCAAGTAGTCCAGCCCCGGTCGTGGCCATGGGACTTTTCTGTTTCCAAGAATGTGGGACGAGGATGACAGACCCAGCTACTGGTCACAGTGCTTGTTGCAGCTATAGTTTGATTCAGGCAGTGGTGCCACAGTGAAGGGACACAGGGGCAGGAGATGTCCTTTCCTACAGCCTGGGGACTAAGGTGCTCCCTCCCCCAGGTGTCAACCTAGCTGTCTTCTCTCCCCAGCCATAAACTCAAGTTGTGGACTTTGCCTTCTCTCCAATCACCCTCTACATGCACCCAGGCCTTCCATTCAGATGTCATCTGCATGGGCCACCACTGGGCTGGGGGCAGGGGTACACATGGAGCAGGTATTCAGTCAAGTGGTCCCTGCCTTCAAGGTGTAGGGCTGTGTCAAACAAGAAGATCCAGGGGAGTGGGCCAGAATTAAGTTTGAGTCCCCCAGACCCTGTTTTGGCCAGCTTCTTATCCAGGAATGATCAGGGCAGAATCTAACTTCCTAAATAGGCTCCTGCAACCCCTCATGATCCTGATCTTACCAGTGTTGACTGAGAAAAGAGGCAGAGTTGAAGTAAAACAAAAGCATTATTTGGGGCCTCAGAATTGCAATTTGGGGAGTAGAGATTTGGGTAGCAGCCCAAATTGTGTCCTCCTAGGGAAAAAACATCAAGGTTTTTATTTTGATCTTTTTCAAGTTATTTATTCATTTTGAGAGAGAATGAGGGCAAGAGCAGGGAGGGGCAGAGAGAGAGGGAAAGAGAGAACCCCAAGCGGGCTCCACACTGCACAGAGCTCACAAACCGCGAGATCATGACCTGACCTGAAATCAAGAGTCTGATGCTCGACTGAGCCACCCAGGCACCCCAAAAGTCAGGGCTTTTTAAAGAGCAAAGGGAATGCTTGTAGGCACTGTTTACTAGGAATTTTGATTGGTGTGGGCAGTAGAAAACTAATCTTGGCTGAATATAATCGATTGCTAAGGCTACCACTAAGCAAAGTCTTTCTGTGCTGCGTCGCCGGTGTTTGGGCAGAGTCCTTGGAGCCCAGTTCAAAGTTCATGGCTTTACCTGGTGAGGGCGTGAACAGGCTGTCCCTTGAAGGCCCCTGGCTCCATCTGAGAAACTCCTTGACAAACGTGACTCCATCTCATTTTACCTTTCACACCAGGAAGAACAGGCTGGCTGCTGGAGGAGGAGAAAGTCCCCACTCATGAGGTACCAGATGCTTGGGGGATGGACATCATCAAATACCTGTTTCTGGGCAGCCACTGGCAGACGATAAAGGGACAGGATAACCGAAAACATGGCACCGGGTAGTTTCAAGGGTGATAGAGCCAGCTGACAGGACAAGGGCAGTGACAACGCGGCCCGAAAATGGGGCTGCAGCTGTGAGACACAGCCGGCCACCTGGAGAGAGGGCTGACATCTGGCCCGTTAGTCTGCCCAGAGTGACCAAGGCCCAGACGAGGAGGTCCCCCTCACTGAAGGATGACGTGTGCCTCACGGCCCCATGGGTCGTGTCCTCGAGTGTGGCATTGTGCTGCCACATCAGGGGCAATGGGCGTGTCACTAGAAACTCTCTAACAAGCTCCAAACAAGCCACAATGACCCAGTTTTCTAGCCCTGCTTACAGGGGCTGCTTGCCACCCAAAACTAAGGCCCAGGCCAGAAGCCACGAGCTCTAAACAAGCCCCCAAGGCCCAGTTTTTGACCAGTTTGATCCAGTTCCAGCAGCGGGCTAACCCTCCAGGTGACCTTGGGATTGTAACAGAAAACACCCGCTAGCACCCTGACAGACCCACTGTGCCCATTTAGGGAAAACAGAGGTTGCGCTGACTCCAAGAAAGCCTCCTTCTTCCCTGAAAAACCCCGCCAGCTTGCTCACTAGCCCCTTAAGTACCCTGACGCCATAAAACCCTGACCCTGAGACCTGATCCAGGAGACGGAACCTTTAGAGCACAAGCTCCCCTTCTCTATTCTCTGGTCATTGAATAAATTACCGGCTTGCCATCAAATACTATTTGGTTATTTGGCAAACAGTACTGAGTAGGAACTAGCCACTTTGATAACAGATGGGCTTCTTGGGCTCCACCACCAGCTTGACTTCAGGGGTCACATCAGGGCTCTCACCACGGGCATACCTGTAGGAGACCCAGAGACCAGCAGCCATTTTCTGGAGTTTGGGACACCAAGAGTCTTTAATCTGTGGGCTGAAGTGTCCTCAGTGGTAGACCAGACATCTGGGACATTGACCACAGCTCAGTGACCCTGCTGAGTTGAACCCTGGGGGAACCCCAGGGCATATAGGGGAACCTCTGAGGAGGAAGCCCCCTGAACCAGCGGCTTTACTCCAGGTGCTACAGTCGGGGGTAACGTTTCCCCCAAAGGCAGAGCTCTCTCTTCCAGAAAACAGGTGATACTAGGGTCAGGGTGACTGTACCCCAAACATGTTTCATTGGATTCATCAGATCGGCAGGGATGTCAGGCTGAGTGACAAGGCCAGGGGTCTGGCGGTCAGCTCTGTGAACTGGTCTTGTCCTGGCACTGCTTCTGGGTTCCCTGCAACCTCCGGTTTCCTCCTGGGGCTTTATGTCCCTGCCAGGGGCTGTGCAGGGGTCAGGTGAGCACCTCCAGTCAGAGGGTGCACCTCTAGGGACCGGCACCCTCTGACACGCTGTGTTATCCCCGTCTTTCCCTGCACCAGACAGCTGTCAAGGATCCTACTGGGGAGCAGGGATGAGGTACGGAGGGAGGAGCCCAGGGCCACCTGCCCAGCATGCAGCTGCACAAAAGCTGTCCTCCAACCACTGTGGTCCCCAGGGGCAGAGATCGTTCCTGGCAGTCACTCGTGGGTGTCCCGGCCTGCTTGGTTGCCTATATGACCGGCCACAGAAACTGTTCAGTGTCGGGAGACAGGTCAGCCTGTGGTCTGGGCACTCTGCAAGAATTCTCAGACACTGCTTCCTGCCTGTGGCAGCACCCCTCCCAACATCATTCTTTTAAGGTGCATGTATTGCTTGCATGTACATTTCATTGAGAGTCACATATTTACTCATATTTTTATGTCTACTTTCTGAATTCCACAAGGGCTGGGATTTTGCCACTATTTGGTCATTATTCAGGGGTGAGTCTTCTGCACCTTGCATCATTTGAATAGGTATTCTCATGTTTAAGAAACTGTTAAGATTACAGGCAGTGGCCCTGGTGACTGTCCGGTGCCATCCTGGCAGCAGCCTGGAAGTCTGTCTCTGCACAGAGGCACAGTTGGGAGTGCGTCTCCAGCACCCAGAATACTGACCGTCTGCACTCTCTTCCACTCTTTGGCTCCAAAATACTAGCAGGCAGGCATGCATGCTGCACGCAGGACACCGGAAGATGCTGGGGAGACTGGCCAGCCCAGAGGAAAGACTTAGAGATACTGATGGGGGGAGGGCTCCCCAATCAACAGGCCCCCTGAGCACCCCAGAGTCAAACTCAAATTTGATGAGTCCCACTTACAAGTCTAATATTTCCAAATAGCCTTCTGGTATATTCCTCCTCACGAGCAAACAAACATTACCTGACGGCGTGTAAAGCATCTTCCTGAAAGGTAGGAACGGAAGAAACAGCAAAGAGATAACTCAGAGCAAACATACCAGGCAGGAGAATGATACTGCAGTATTTCTCATTCATACCCTCAGACGTTGCTCACTTGAAGCAAGAACAGCATTTCTCTAAACACTGACATGAGTGGAAGAAGAAAGAGCTCTTGGAAATTAGACACTGTGACAGCAGAAACAAAAGCCTCATGGGAGAAATCCTCAGAAAGCAGAGCAAAGGGTAAAGATGGAAAACAGGAGCGACTACGTTCGAGGGTCAGGCTCAGACCTGTGACATCCTAAAACAGGAATTCTAATTTTCTAAATTTCTTTAGAGAGAAAGAGAGAGAGCACATGAGCAGGGGAGGGGCAGAGGGAGAGAATCCCCAGCAGGGTCCACGCTCCCACCACCCTGGGATCACCATCTGAGCCGAAATCAAGAGCCCGATGCTCCATCGACTGCACCACCCATGCACCCCCTAAAATAGGGATTCTGGAAAGAGGAAATGTGGAATCGAGGAACAAGTCATTGGTAGAAATGATTGATTAGTGAAACAGCCTACGAAAGAAGTTCCCGGGAGTGAGGGACAGGCGTTTCCCCACTGAAGGCCCTTTGAGTTCCCATCACAGTGAAGGAAAATCCAGGCACTTGGAGCCACCACGTTGTGAAATTTCAATAGATGATCCTGAAAATTTGCAGGGAGGAACCAGCCTCCACTGTGGTAAAGGATTATAAATTGAAAGCCTGTAAATTTCTTAACAGCACCCCTAACAATCAAGGGGACAATGCCTTCACAGTCTGAAGGAAGAAGCCTCTAACCTAGAATTCTTTGCTTAGAGCGTGTGAGGGCAAATCAAAGACATTTTCAGGTCTGCAATAACATTAAACAAAAAAGGTATCCCAGACACCTCTTCTGAGCTTCACCAAAACAGGTGAGTGAATCAAGGAAAAAGAAGACCAGATGGCTGGAGAGGGCCAGCACAGGTGGAGAGAAGGGAATTCGTCGGGAGATGGACGGGGGAAACCCAGACAGACCATCCGCCCAGACTGGAGCCGACCGAGGAGTTCGCGGCTGAAGCCTGCAGAGCCTCCCGTCCCTGGCCACCCTCGCCCGCGGGCACAGGTGGCCACAGAAAGCCCACGGAAGCCTCCGGGTGGACTAGTGCGTGGCTAAGGAGGAATGACATGCGCTAACACGTGGTTACAGGAAAGCCTTGGGCAGAGGGCAGGAACTTTCTAATTCTTGCAAGACCTTCCTGAACTAGGGGAATTCTCTAGAGAGGCCGGTATGCTTAAGCACTAAACGGCTTCTGGGACCAGTGGGGGGAGGGGGAAAGTGCTAGAAAGTTCTTCACTTACCTTCGTTTATCTTGAACTTCGTACATCTTGAACTTCGTACTTGATGTGTGGTACACGTGTGTATAAAGATACGTGACCACGTACACACAGAACAGTGTCGTCGCCGAGAGACTGTCGCGCAGTCCCGCTTTGTACGTGCTAAGCTCTCCCCGGTCCCCACCCTGACGTCACGGCCGTCCTCGACTTCCACCTACGGGCTCCACGACGCCCTAAGGTGAAGGCGCTCACCTGCTTTTCCGAGGCAGGAGAGAGGCGTCTCCTCCGCCTCCTGGTCGCCTTTCCCACGTCTCCTTGGAAAGGAGACACGAGCCGCCTGGGCCGGCCGCCGGCCGCATCCTCCCCCCGTGGGGACACTCGCCCACACGGCCCAGGAGCGGGGCTTCGGCGCCTGCAACCGGGCTGGAGACACGCACGGGCGGCGCCACGCTCGCCCTTGCCCGGCCTGCACTTCTGCGCCACCAGCATGGCCGGGAACCCCGAGCCCAGCCCACAGGGTCTCGTGGTGGTGGCTGGCGCCTGAGCCTGGCCCTCGCCCCGCGCCCCTGGCTCCTGCTCCACCTCGGGCCTTCTGGCCTTCTACGCCTTCTGGCCTCGGGGCCCGCAGCCCTTAGCCGGCCGCCCCCCATCCACCTGCAGTCCCGACCCCGCGCCGCGTCCTCCGCGCCCACCGCGCCCGCCGCGCCCGCTTCCACCAGCCCACCCCCGCCCCACTCCCACTCCCACTCCCACCTCCACTCCCATTTACCTCCAGTTCCGCCCCGCCCCCTCGCCCCGCCCCTCGCCCCCGCCCGCCACGGTCCTCTGGGTGCTCTCCGCGCTTGAGAGCGGCGGAGACGCGCGGCGACTGCTCGGGACGGCGCGATTGAGTCGAGTGGCGGCCGCGCGTGAGGCCCCGGGTCGCGGCCCGCGGGTGCTGGTGGTGGGCGGTGCATCGCGGGGCTGGGGCGGCGCAAAGGCTCTGCAGCCACCCGGCCTTCCGGCGGCTGCGGGTCCTGGAGGCCACTTCCCGCGCCGGCGGCCGCATCTGCTCAGAGCGCAGCTTCGGTAACGGCCTTTCTCGTAACCCCTTTCCGGACCCCCTTTCTGGAACCCAGCGGGTGTCGCCCGAGCTCTGCCGCTACTGTCCGGCCTGCGCCTAGGTTAACAGACCCAGAAGCCTTACCTGGTCCCTGAGTGAATCTCCGCCCCACCCCACTTAATCAGCCAAAGTTCAATGGTCCCCGAAACTCAGCTGCCTGGTTGGCAGGCCTGCCCCTGCGGAGGAGGGTAAACCCATGTCTCTGCAGTCGCCCCCGTTGTGTCCCACAAGTAGCACCGCCCCCCTCCTCTCCCCCCCCCCCCCCAAGCCTCGGGACCACTCCCAGGTGTCCCTTTTGCCCCCATGCCTGCTCTCCACGTGTCCTCCCAGGGCAGGTGCGGGCCAGCACCCCCTCCTCAAGTGTCCCCCTTAAACCAGGTCTGAGCAGGTGCTGCCATGAAGGACTGTAATCTTTCAGGGACTCTATGGCCCTGGGCTGGTTTTCAGAGCTTATTTGGGGAGGGCAGGGCTGCGTGTGGTCCGGGAGAAGGGCTCAGGGGTGGCCTTTGTGGAGAGAGAACCTCAAGGTGGCATCTCCTGCCCTTCCCAGGTGGCGTGGTAGAGCTAGGTGCTCACTGGATCCACGGGCCCTCCCAGGGCAACCCCGTCTTCCAGCTGGCGGCCAGGTACCAGCTGCTGGAGGAAAAGGACTTGTCAGAGGAGAACCAGCTGATTGAGACTGGGGGCCACGTGGGCTTGCCTTCCGTGTCCTACACTAGCTCTGGGGTAAGTGTGAGCCATGAGCTGGTGGTGGAGATGGCTGGTCTGTTCTATGGGCTCATCGACCAGACTCGGGAGTTCCTGCGCCTGCCGGACGCCCCAGTGCCCAGTGTCGGGGAGTACCTGAAGAGGGAGATCAGTCAGCATGCAGCTGGCTGGACGGAGGACGAGGAGACCAGGAAACTCAAGCTGGCCATCCTCAACAGCTTCTTCAACGTGGAGTGCTGTGTGAGCGGCACCCACAGCATGGACCTGGTGGCCCTCGCACCCTTCGGGGAATACACCGTGCTGCCGGGGCTGGATTGCACCTTTCCTGGGTATGTGCCTGCCCCACCCGCCCAGTCAGCCCTCCACCCCCCGGTCCCCCTCCATGTCCCCCCACCGTCCCTCCACCTACCCAGGCCCCCCATGTCCCTCCCCCACCCAAGTTCCCCCATGTTCCCCCCAACATCCCTCCACCCACCCAAGTTCCCCCATGTCCCCCCACCATCCCTCCACCCACCCAGGCCCCCATGTCCCCCCACAGTCCCTCCACCCACCCAGGCCCCCATGTCCCCCCACTGTCCCTCCACCCCCCAGGCCCCATGTCCCCTCGCCGTCCCTCCACCCACCCAGGCCCCTCCATGTCCCCCCGCCGTCCTTCCACCCACCCAGGCCCCTCCATGTCCCCCCGCTGTCCTTCCACCCACCCAGGCCCCCATGTCCCCCCACCATCCCTCCACCCACCCAGGCCCCCATGTCCCCCACAGTTCTTCCACCCCCCAGGCCCCTCCATGTCCCCCCACTGTCCTTCCACCCACCCCCCCCATGTCCCCCACTGTCCCTCCACCCACTCATGTCCCCCCACAGTCCCTACACCCACCTAGGCCCCCATGTCCCCCACTGTCCCTCCACCCACCCAGGCCCCCATGTCCCCCCACAGTCCCTCCACCCACCCAGGCCCCCCCATGTCCCCCCACCGTCCCTCCACCCACCCAGGCCCCCATGTCCCCCACAGTCCCTCCACCCACCCAGGCCCCTATGTCCCCCCACAGTCCCTCCACCCACCCAGGCACCCCCATGTCCCCCCACCGTCCCTCCACCCACCCAGGCCCCGCCATGTCCCCCACCGTCCTACCACCCACCCAGTCCCCATGTCCCCCCCACCGTCCCTCCACCCACCCAGGCCCCTATGTCCCCCCCTGTCCCTCCACCCACCCAAGCCCCCATGTCCCCCCACAGTCCCTCCACCCCCCCATGTCCCCCCACAGTCCCTACACCCACCTAGGCCCCCATGTCCCCCACTGTCCCTCCACCCACCCAGGCCCCCATGTCCCCCCACTGTCCCTCCACCCACCCAGGCCCCCCCCATGTCCCCCCCACTGTCCCTCCACCCACCCAGGCCCCTATGTCCCCCCCCAGTCCCTCCACCCACCCAGGCCCCCATGTCCCCCCACAGTCCCTCCACCCACCCGGCACCCCCATGTCCCCCCACCGTCCTCCACCCACCCCGGCCCCCATGTCCCCCCCCAGTCCCTCCACCCCCCCAGGCCCCCTCTTGAAGTCCTGGACCTCTCCACGCACCCAGGCCCCTCCATACACCCTGGGACTTCTTTCATTTACCTCAGGTTGAGCTGGGAAGCAGGGGAGGGTGACAGGGTCAGGGGGACATTAGTCTTCCCTGTTTTAGAGAGATCGCTTGTTTCTCTAGTTTTGCTCATTTAGGAAAAATAATTATTTTCAAGAAAAGGTGGTTAGAAGAAGGCCAGTGCGTCTCACAGAGCTTTCTTCTGCCGTGTTTAGGAGGCCCCTTATGTGCTAAGTGCTGTGTGAAGGCTTCAGACCCCCGTGATGGGACAGACAGCCACCCCTGTGGTGGGTGGGCCTGTCCTGCCCTCCCCCCCCCCCCCCAGCATTCCAGAGACCCTCGAAGGCTTGTCCGCTCTGGGCTCTGTCTGCCGGGCTGTCCAGGCATTCACCCCCAGGTTCTGGCAGAGGAGGGCATCTGTGATCAGAAGTAGGGGGCCAGGCCGGGCAGGGAGGAGGCTTCTCCCACGATTGCCTCCATTTGCTCATGCTCGTGGACTCCTCCTGGTTGCCCCGACTGAGGTGGACTGGAAAACCACCAGGGCAGGGGTGGGGGGAACCCTTGCCCTCCTCCCTCCTTCCCTGCAGGCACTCCTCCAGCGGCTTTCCTCTGAAGACACCAGCGCTTCTGTCTCTCCTAGGGGCTACCAGGGGGCTCACAAACCGCATAATGGCCTCCTTGCCCGAGGACGTGGTAGTTTTTAACAAGCCTGTAAAGACCATTCACTGGAATGGGTCCTTCCGGGAAGCCTCTTCTCCTGGGGAGACGTGTCCGGTGTTGGTGGAGTGTGAGGACGGAGGCTGCTTCCCTGCACATCATGTCATTGTCACTGTGCCCTTAGGTAAAGCTGCTTTTCCCCACGGGTTTCCCTCTGGTCACCCATCCCAGGTGCCCTGGCCTCTGGCTCTCTCCCACCTCAGCTGGCTCTGTGGTGTTTGTTCGGCTGCTAAGCTCGTATTTTCATTGTAGTCCTGGACAGGATTATTCTAATGTGTTTTGTAGCAACTGCATGCTTTGGAATTGAGTTTCACAGTAAGAGAAAGCCCACGTGTTGCTTCTTCAGAGGTCATTTATGGGCAGGTTGGGACTGCCTCCAGGGGTTCCCCAAACCCTGCTTTCTTGGACACGGCAAAGGGTGTGACAGCCAGGTCTCAGGTTCAGTCCTCGTATGATTGAGAAAGGAGTCAAGTATAGGGTTCCGTTTAATTCTAGATCTGATGCCCTAGACAGAAGCCATTGGTGGGAGTTGGAAATTTGACAAAGGATGGGAGTGGCTGGGAGCCACGCCGTGTCTGTGCTATCTCACTTACTCCCCACACTTAGTTGTCCAAGTTCACCAGCCTAGCAAAGCCAGAGCTGCTGTAAGATGAAGAGTCCCCCCAGCCCGGTGGCTACAGCCTGCACCCTGGGGTCCCTTCAGGACGCAGCTTGCTGAACACCTAGTCCGTTCTCCCACATGTGGAATCGTACTGGACATATTAGCATAGTCTTCGGCTGCTCCTCTCTTGCCAACCCTGTCTTTTTGGTTAATACAACTTGTGTCAGTGTTTCCAACTCAGCACATATAGATCCGTGACATGGGTTTTTCCCCCCACCAATGTCTGTGTTCATTCACTGCTGTGGTGTGTGCTAACTGAGCCTCTGCTATAATCAGCAGGTGCATTACTGTGAATGTTGACATTGTTCACAAGGAGCCAGGACACCTGTCACGTAGCCACATAGTTATAGCCACATAGTTATTTCTTATTTGAAGATGTCATTACTCAATATTACTTAAAATCGGTGGAAGTTTAGGTTATTTTCACTTTTTCTGTTTTACGTAACGTTTCCCACGTGCATTTAAAAACACTTGTGTGGGACACCTGGGTGGTTCAGTCGGTTGAGCATCCAACTCCTGATTTCAGCTCAGGTCATGATCCCAGGGTCGTAAGATGGACCCCTGTGTCGGGCTCTGTGCTGAGTGTGGAGGCTGCTTGAGTCTCTCCCTCTCTCTCTCTCTCTCTCTCTTTCCCTCTTTCTCTCCCTCTCCCTCCCTCCTCTCTCCATCCCTCCCTCTGTCCCGCTCCCCTATGCACACACACACACACTCCCTCTCTCTCAAATAAAATTCAAACCCCCAAAACCAAAACAAACAAAACGCATGTGCGAACGTCCTGTGGCATGGATTGCAGTAGAGAACTGCTGGGCAGACGGGGACTGTGGCGGAGGGCACGTGACCCCCCTGTGGATCTGCTTCCTGTTGGGCTGTTTGTCCTTTACTCACTGCCTTTCAAGATATCTCTGTCTTAAGGAGATTGGCTTGTGCTGCAAACATTGACTCTGGGCAAGATATAATTTTTTGTCATGCAGATACTCTTTCTGTAGCTTCTGATAAAGCCTGTTTGTTGTCTCCTCCAAACCAATCCACGTCAGCATGGGACTGCAGACGTCTCGAGGTGGAAGGTTTAGAAGGGGAAGCTGTCCTGAGAACGGTTCGGGGGTGTGTGCCAGCGGCCCCTGCCTGACCAGCTGGCCACGGGGCCCTCTGTGTCCCTCCACGGTGGTGCTGCTCGCTGAGGCTGAGTCCAGAGATGGCCAGAGCCAGCCCGGCGTCTGGGAGCCCAGTTGAGCTGGGGCTGGTGTGGGTCCTGGAGGCCTCTTCTCTGACTCCTCTGATGGGGGTCGGTGTGTGACTCTCGCCTCCAGGTTAAGAGATGTGGTGTAAGTTGGGTCCACTTCTGAATTCCAGGTTTTCTTAAAGAACGTCTGGACACCTTCTTTGAGCCCCCGCTGCCCACCCAGAAGGCAGAAGCGATCAGGAAAATAGGCTTTGGGACCAACAATAAAATCTTCCTGGGTTTGAGGAGCCCTTCTGGGAGCCAGACTGCCAGTTCATCCAGGTGGTGTGGGAAGACACGTCGCCCCTGCAGGACGGCGCCTCCGAGCCCCAGCACGTCTGGTTCAGAAGCTTATTGGCTTTCTAGTCCTGCCTCCCTTCGAGTACGTACGCTTCTTGGGTTTCTCTGAGGAAGCTTCAGGTGTGAGCTCTGAAGGGGCTGGCGCGTTGGCCTTAGTTTGGTTGAGAATCAGCGGTGTGTTGGTTCACTGGGAGGTGTTTCTGGAGGATTTCTGGGTGGGATCCCAAGGGCAGCCAGAGCCTGAGGACAGACACCAGGGGGCTAACCCTGCAGGACAGACAGAAGCCTGCTCCGGGCCTGGGGGCCTGGAATGTGCCGGTGGCCTGGCAGGAATGTTCAATCAGTAAGAAAGTATTTCCTGAAACCCCCAGGAAGCTGGGGCGTGTAGGGTTCAGGAGGAATTTGAAACATGGATTGTCTGTAGCTGGAAGACAGTATTTAAAACCTGTTGCAGTAATTGAGCAATACGCTTACAAGTCATGGAATCAAAGACCCATCAGTGGCTAAATTGTGTGGCCCAGCCATAAACATAAATAATGTGGCAACTCTGGACTCGGTGTTTACTCAGAAATAAGACCATGAATAATTGGGGCAGCAAGATCAAAAGCGTGGTTAGTATGTTGTGGTCCAGTTTTCCACACAGAGAACGGGGTTGGGGATCGGGGACCATGTTCTTGGCCTGGAGACAAAACACAGGCATGCCTGCCGGCATAGAGCACGTCCCCAGTGGTCATGAGAGTAGGATATACGGGCTCCTCCAGCCTACGAGGGACCCTGCATGTCTCCTTTGCACTGAGGATGAAGCTGACTCCAGGGCTCAGAAATGTGGCCGGGGTTGTGTGGATGGGTGGTGGAGCGGTGGCTTGGGGGGCCCGGCCAGCTTCCCAACGCCTGGCTCTCTGGCCTATGCTCTGTGCTCAGGACATTGGTGGGCATGACAGTCCTGGGACACGTCATGGCTCTCACACTTTGTGTCTCAGGAACCCCCTTTATACTCTTTAAAGTATTGAGGATCCCAAAGAGCCGTTGTTTATGTGGTTGTATCTGTGCATTTACCACATTAGAGATTAAAACTGAGAAATTTAAAAATTGTTATTTTTAAATGGTAAGCCTATACCATGTTAACATAAATATCATTTTTAAATGAAAAGTAACTGTATTTCTTAAAAAAAAAATTTAAAACATTTTATTTATTTTTGAAAGACAGAAAGAGAGAGTGAGCCGGGGAGGGGGAGAGAGAGAGAGAAAGGGAGACACAGAATCCGAAGCAGGCTCTAGGCTCTGGGTTGTCAGCACAGAGCCCGGTGCAGGGCTTGAACCCACGAACCGTGAGATCATGACCCCAGGGAAAACAAGAGTCCATGCTTAACTGCCTGAGCCACCCAGGCGCCCTGTGAAATGAGCTCTGACCTCACAGAACCCGGAGTTTGTGGCCCACACTTGCAGAACCGCCCGACACAGTGACTGTGGCCACAGCTGGCCGGGGGCCAGGCGTGTCAGGGGTGTGTCTCCCCACACAGGTCTGCCCACGTCCTTTGTGGGTTCATCGCTGGGCTGGAGTCCGAGTTCATGGAGACCCGTCCGACGAGGAAGTGCTTCTGTCTCTGACCCAAGTGCTCCGCAGGTGACAGGTACCGAGCACACGTGCGGCCAGGGCACCACCTGGGCCCCTTGGTGAACTCTGGTAGGGCAAACCAGGGCACCACCTGTGCAGAAGTGAACTTGGAGCTGTGAGCCTCTAGGACAGTCCTCCCTTCTATTAGTGGGGTCACTCGAGTGTTCATCCTGAGGACCGAAATGGCTTTGCGAACACGTTCCCTTTTTTCTGTTTCTGGGGGTTCTGAGTTAAGCAAAGCGGGTAAGACAGAGACAACCCCTGAATGAATACATTCGTGGCTTGGGTTTCATTCCAGGTAGTTCCTGACTTTCCAGCTGCGGGGTCTTTTTTTTTTTTTTTTTTTTAATTTTTTTTAATGTTATTTGTGTTTTGAGGACAGAGAGAGACAGAGCATGAACGGGGGAGGGCCAGAGAGAGAGGGAGACACAGAATCCGAAGTAGGCTCCAGGCTCTGAGCTGTAGCACAGAGCCCGACGCGGGGCTCGAACTCACAGACCGCAAGATCATGACCTGAGCCACCCAGGCGCCCCGTCCAGCTGCGGGGTCTTAAATGGAAGAGCGGCTGGGGTCGGGCGGCCCGCGTGCAGGGGTAAACGCGTGTCTCTGGGTTCAGGAAACGCCGAGCTCCCCGCGCCCAGGAGCGTGCTGCGCTCCGCGCTGGCACAGCGCCCCGTACACCAGGGGCTCCTACAGCTACGTGGCGGTGGGCAGCTCCGGGGACGACGTGGACCTGCTGGCGCAGCCCCTGCCTGCGGACGGCGCGGAGGCGCAGGTGAGGCGGCGGGTGGGCGGAGTCCGTGGGCTTCTTGAAATCGTGAACTGTTACGCATGTATTATTTTATCAGAAGTCTACATGCGCATAGACTGAGCATCAGGAGAGTTCGGCAGTGCTGGCTAACAAAATAAAATAACACGAGATATAGCAGCTGGCGGAGGCCCGACACCCCCTTCCCAGACTATTCTGGCGGAGTCTCCTCTCCAGGTTTATCACATCTCCAAATAACGCGTCTACCTGCCCCAAAGCATGCAGTCGTGGAACACTTCGAATGTGTGCACAAGCAGGCGGAACCTTTGGGTCTCCATCTCCAACTTCCGAGCTGTCAGGTGGCGGCGGTCACTCACCTCCCCCAACCCCGTGATCGTGAAGCGTGCCCCACAGGTGACATCATCTTCCTGCACATATTTCCGGTGCGTCTCTAAAGGATGAGGATGCCCTCTGAAGATGTATCACTATAACATCGTTATCGCAGTTACGAATTTACACTAATTCCTCCATATTGTCCACACTGTTCAGTTTTCCATGTGCTTTTATGATCTCTTTTTGGTTTGCTTGTTGATAACGTTGCTCCTTGAATTTTCAGTTTTAAGCATCACTGAATTCTCACTATGGCCGATCAGGTGTTAGCTCTCTTCACTCCCCATGCTTGCAGCAGTACTTTGGGTGAGGCCCTGTCCACCCCTGGGTGCAAGGAAGCTGCGGCTCCCTTTTCCTGCCTCTTTGTAGATGTGAGCGTGTTTCTCAGTGTGAGTGTGTGCAGCATGTATGTGAGTGTGGGAGAGAGTGTGCAGGCTCATTTTCTTTGCCTGGGTTCTGCTAACTGTTTACATTGTCTCCCGCTTCCTTCCCTCGGGCCAGAGTCAGCTCCAGCCCCCTTCAGGCACAGCTGTGGCCTGCCCCCCACCCACGCCTCGTGCCCATGCCCTACCTGCCCGGAGCCCACACCCTGCCTGCCCCCAGCCCCACCCCTTACTGTGTTGGAGCATTTATTCCAGTAGCTTCCTGAGGAGGGGGTGCAGGAGGTAAATGTTTTAGGGAAAGTTTGCAGGTGTGGAAATGTCCTTTTTTCTACCCTTATACTTAGGTGGTCCAGTCCTGTCACTACAGAAACCAACCACCCTAAAACCCACTGGTAAAAAACAGACACTTATTATGATGACAGATCCTATAGGTTGGCACAAGGGGGACCGTGTGTTTCTGCCATTTGATGTCCTGGGGTCTCAGCTGGGAAGACGACCTATGGGGATCACGCAGGGTTGGGGCGGGGGTCATCTGAGGCCTCTTCTCTTGCATAGCTGCCCGGGGCGGGGACCCTGACTGGAGTGCCTGCCCGTGGCCTGTGTGGCCCTGGCTTCCTCACAGCATGGCCGCCTCATGCGGCTGCCCACGTGGTGCCCACGACTCTTAGCACAGGTGTGCCCGGGAGCAGGACGCTGCTGGGTGCCAGACGGTGCGGCTGGGCCACACTCCACTGCCCAGCGCGGTCACACGCCTGCCCAGATTCCCGGGGCGGGACGCAGAGCCTACCTTTCAGTGGGAGGCGTCTCCAAAAACTTGTAGCCGTGTAAGAGCCACACACTGGGTGTAGACCCTAGTTCGAGAGTCACTGCCCTCAGGTGTGGAAGACATTCTCCGGTGCTGCAGTGGGGAAGTCCGGGGACATTCAGGTTCCTTTCTTTCCTACCTCCTAGGAAGCTTGGAAGAACATTAGGGCCCTGCTCTCACCAAGCACCTGCCCCACTCCCCCACACTGACGCCACCCTGCACCTTGCCTCGCACCTCACGGAGCTTCCACCGTGCGACTGCTGTCAGCTGGGAGAGTCTCTTAGATTTGCTTTCTTCTCTCTGTTCTTTTTTCTTCTCTTTTTCTTGCTGAGATTTCTGTTGTTTGGATGCTGGACTGGTCCTCAAATTTTCTTATCTTTTTCCCTCCTAATTTCCATCTCTTTGGTTTGTCACTCTGCATTTTGGGCGATGTTCTTAACATTGCATCCCAAACGGTCTGTTGAATTTTCCATTTTGCAGTAACATTTGGTTCCAGGCGTGTTTGCTCATGTTTCCGGATGTCTTGGGGCTCCGTGGGATTAGTGAAGAATACAGCCACGCCCTTGCCCCCAGCTCGTGGCCACGGTGCAGTCGTGTGGCCACAGCCTGACTCCTGTGCCCCGTGCTAACCCCGGCTTCTCTTTCCAGGTCCTGTTTGCAGGGGAAGCCACACATCGGGCGTTTTACTCCACCACGCACGGGGCTCTGCTGTCTGGCTGGAGGGAGGCCGACCGGCTCATCGCTCTGTGGGACACCCAAGCGCAGCTGCCTGAGCCCGGCTCTGAGCCCTGCTCCTTCCATTCCGAGCTGGGCTCTGCCCCTCCTTGTCCGGGGGAGGCTGCCACCATCCTTTCTCTGACAGCGTCTGGCCTGGCCAAGATTTGGGGATATTAATGACAGCCTTCCTTTTTTGGCGACTGGGGACAGCTCTCATTTCTCACGTGTATCATGGAGTCTGGTCAGGCCGAGCTTGAGCTGAGTGCGAGGTCTTCCTGGAGAAGTGTGATGCAAGGCGCCAGCACTGCTGCTGAGGGCGTGCACATAAAGTGTGTTAAAGCCTCCGTGTGTCCTCATCCTTCCCCCCCAGGGCTGCAGCATCTGTCGCTTCTGTCTTCGCCTGGTCCCAGGCTGGGTCCCTGCAGGGCCCGGTGCCCCCTCCCCTGAGTTCCCTGGACTTTGGGTGCTGTGGTCGCCCCTGGTCCCAGGCATCTCCTGGTGTCCCGAGCTCTCATTGCTGGTGCTCAGGACCGTGCTGACGAGATACCTTAGCAGACAACCCATGGCGTGCTGGGCTGGGTGTCGGCCAGGTGGTGGGAGCCATGAGTGCACGGGGCACCCCGTCCTGACTTGGGGCCAGAGGTTTTCTGGAGGAAGTGGATGAACAAGTCCTCATGAACGCAGAGGAGGGGGACAGCTGGTGTGTCAGGGTGAGTGGGGAGCATGCCAGTGCAGCGGGCAGTGTTGGGGTGAGAGTGTGGGGATGCCCTGGGTGTTCTGCTCAGCTGACCTCAGCTTCCCTTCCTCCAACTGTCCCAGTGAGAGGGTCGAAGTACCTCCATTTTCACAGCTGGGGAAAGCACAAAATACCTAGAGGGTCGAGTTCAGTAATTGCCCAGTCTCACGACTGCCGGCGTAGAGCTTGGGCATCGTCCCAGGACAGGCCCTGGGGGGAGGCAGGTGTGGCTGGAGGGTGGCACTTTGGAGGAGGCACTTTGGCCACCCTCAGAGGGTGCCTCTGAGGCAGGAGCCTCAGAGGCCTGGACTCTATGCTGCAGGCGGTGGGGGCTGCTGGCCCTGCAACCCCCTTTGAAGTCAGTGGCTTGTGCCTGTCCTCATATCTCTGGCTGCAGTCTGTGTCCTGCTCTGGGGTGGGGGCACCCTGGCTCCGGGGGTGAGTGTATGTGTGTTCGGAAGAAGGGCTTTGGGGCCAGGCCTGTCTGGGCTCTTCTCCAATCCCGAGTGGTGCCCAACATGCCCTCGGCCCCAGCACACTCTGCACAGGCCCTTCTCATACCTTCCCCTCCCAGATCAGGTCGCCCCTCCAAGGGGTCTTCCTTGCCTCCACCCTAGAGCTCTGTATGTGTGTCTACTGCCGTGTGTCACTGGAGTGATTTTGCACGGGACACCTACCAGTGAGCTTTTTTTTTTTTTTTTTTTTTTTTAACGTTTATTTTTGAGAGAGAGAGAGAGAGATAATGAGTGCACAAGCGGGGGAGAGGCAGAGAGAGGCAGACACAGAGTCTGAGGCAGGCTCCAGGCTCTGAGCCATCAGCACAGAGCCTGACGCGGGGCTTGAACTCACGATCTGTGAGACCATGACCTGAGCCGACGCTGGGCGCTTAACCAGCTGAGCCGCCCAGGTGCCCCAACAGGGTTTTACTTTAGTTTTACAGTCCTAGGTCTATGAGAGATTGCAGCTTCCCTCAGGCGCAATGATCTGTATTGTTGACATCCATCCAAGAGTTCATTGAGCCACATGCTTTTGGGAGACATTTCTTGTATCCAGAGTGACAAAGGCTGTCCTCTTGGTGGGATGGCTGCTCTGTGATGGGGGGCTGAGGGCTGGGTCCTCTTCTGGTGACGAACTCATCTGGAGGCCACCTGGGAAGGCTGGTGGATTTGTTTCTCCCATGGTGGATTTGTTTCTCAATCTCTGGAATGTTTAGTGCTGAGAATTAGGAGGTTTAAGACCATCACAGTAGTGACATTTTTGTGCGGAGAATCCAAGCATGTTTCCAATTTTAGGAACTTGTTTCAAAAATTACATTTAGAGTAATATTCTTGTACCCAGTGTACGCTGAGTAGCTGGTTGGACTCAGATTAAAGCTAAAACCTGGGGCGCCTGGGTGGCTCAGTTGGTTGGGCCTCTGACTTCGGCTTAGGGCACGATCTCGTCCACACGTGAGTTGGAGCCGCGTGTGGGACTCAGGGCTGACAGCCTGGAACCTGGAGCCTGCTTCGGATTCTGTGTCTCCCTCTCTGTCCCTCTCCTGCTCGCAGTCTGTGTCTCTCTCGCAAGAAGAAAAAAAGAAATTAAAAAAAAAAAAAAAAAAAGCTAAAACCTGACTACATTTACACAGAGTACCTGGGCAGTGGAATCCCAGGCTCAGTGTATTAATAGGCTTAATGTAGCAGAACTGCAGTCAGTATTTGCAAACGCTTTGCTTACAACCTGGAGTACTTGAAAAGAGGATATTACATATATAGGGCACATTTAAAATGTTTGAAAATTTTAACCAAGTTTGTAAAAAGAGGTCAAACATTGGCAGGGGACAGCTAAGTTATATTACAGTTATACTCAGACTACATTTAGGGAAGAACTGGAAAACACTAACGTATTCACGAATTCTCGGGACCCCTGAGAGTCTCCAGAGTGCACAGGCCCCCGGTGGGCTCGTAGACCCGCCCCCTGGGCTCCTTCCGGCGCACAAAGAAGCGTAGTGCGCACGCGCGGATCGCGCGTCCGTCTCCTGAACCCCGGAACCACGGGGCCGGATGGTGGGCCGGTCGGAGAGGTCCGTCGAGGGAGCCGTTCCCCCACGGCGCTCTGGGTCGCGGCGCCATGAGGCTAGCCTTCCGCGCACTGGGCGGCGCCGCCGGGGTCGCCTGGCGAGAGAGCTTCCCCCTGGGCGGTCGCGACGTGGCGCGCTGGTTCCCGGGCCACATGGCCAAGGGTGAGCGGGGCCTGGAGGGGCCGGTGTTTGCGCGGTGAGGCCCGGTGGCCCCGGCGCCCGCTCGCTCGTCAGGCTGTCCGCGCGCGGGGCGGGAGGCGGCGGCGGCCCGGGGGCGGACCTGAGCCCCGAGCCCCAGCAAGTGCCTTCTGCCACTTTGTTCCCCCAAGCCTCCGTTTCCACATCCTAGTCCACAGAGACGTACTTTTCCGAGTCTTGTTTTGAGCACTCGATGAAATGGTGGTAGGAAAGCCCTCGCCGAGCTGCGAAGTATTCAGCTATTATCGTTGCAACACCTTTAAGACACGGCCACTGCTGTCTTCTGCCTGAAGCCCTCGAGGAGTTTCTTACTGTTGATTTGTAAAAATGGGCCCGAGAAGACGCGCGGGGCCGGCGCGGTCCTCCGTGTCAGCGATCGCCGGGTCCCGCTCCCGCAGCCCTCAGCGCGCTCTGACCGCGTAAGTGGTGAGCCGGTGCCCGGTGCGCCGGCCCCTGCGGAGAGCGGTGCGTCGGTGTCCGCCCTCGGGACGTGGACGTCCGAGGCTATGCGGAGGACCCGGTTGAGCGGGGGGTCACCGTGCTGAGGGACACTGCGGGGGAGGGGGTGGTTACTTTCGTTGTGGGTGTTGTTCCTGGTTAATGGTTAAGGGGGAGTTCACTGCTGTGCGAGTGGCTGAAACTTAGGCAGCAGCATGTCCCCACAGCGTGGAGGGCCCAGAGAGTCGGGTGGTCCGAGTTACCTTTTTAAGGCCGAGACCAAGACCCATAGGAGGTTAAATACTGGAGCTGGAGCCCTCCAAGTGGCTCCACCCCAGACATGCTTTTGCCCTTCAGGCAGGACCTCTTCTTTTTGGAGACACCGTTATTGAACTTGGAAGAGGCCCTCAGCAAGGCTGTATCAGTTATGGTGACTTAGGACACTGCACTCAGGTGTATTCTCTCTAGGTGGTGTGTCATTCTGGACCATTCAGCGTCACCCAATCACTCTTGAAAAGCCATAGACGCCTTCCCTTAGGCATCTTTCTTCTGTTTTCCAGGGCTGAAGAAGATGCAGAGCAGCCTAAAGTTGGTGGACTGTATCATCGAGGTCCATGATGCCCGGATATCCTTTAGTGGTTGTAATACTGTGGTTTATGATAAGAAATCTATATATGCACACATGTAGGTATATGTTGTATATGTGTGTATATATGTGGTGTGTATGTATACACGTGTTGTGTGTGCATATGTGTGTGTGTGTGTGTGTGTACACACACACACACACATATATATTTGGGCTTTGTCCCTGTTTCTGGCACAGAGCTCCTAAAATCCTGGGCATTTTTTTGTAAGTTTATTTATTTTTGAGAGAGAGAGAGGGAGAGAGCGAGAACACTGACAGCAGAGAGCCCGGCGCAGGGCTTGAACCCATGAACTGTGAGATCATGACCGAGATCATGACCTGAGCTGAAGTCTGACGCCAACTGAGCCACCCAGGCCCCACAAAACCCTGGGTATTTCTTAAGTGATGAGAGTGGTAAAAAAGTGTCTGTTGTTAGGTGACTTTGGAAAGCCACTAAGTCACCTAAGTTCCAGGGCTGGTTGCCAGGGGAGGTGAGAGTGGCTGGAAGTTGGGTGGATTGCCAATGGCCACTGATTTCATTAATCAGGCCTATATAGTGAAACCTCAAGAAAAGCCTAAAAGGACAGGGTTCAGAGAGCTTTTGGGTTGGCAAACACGTGGATACAGAGGGAGAGTGACACATTCAGAGCACGGGAGCTGTGTGCCCCACTCCCTCATACGTCGCCTTATTCATTTCTTCTGTCTGACTTCCTGAGTTACATCCTTTTATAATAAGCCAGTAATCTAGTAAGTAAGATGTTTCTCCGAGGGCTGTGGGCTGCTCTAGCAAGCTAATTGGCTCTGAGGAGGGGCTTGTGGGAACCTCCCATCTGTAACAAGTTGGTCAGAGGCACCGGTGACCAGCTGGACTCGGGATTGGCACCTGGAGGGAGTGGGGTGGGGAGGTGGCACATTGTGGGACTGAGCATTAACCTGTGGGGTCTGACTCTTCCTCCAGGTAGATAGTGTCAGAGTTGAGTTAACTTGTAGGATGTCCTGGTAGTGTCGCAGAATTGCTTGGTGTTGTCCTCCTCCCCCACCCCCAACTTTACTGGAATTGGGTGTGGAATTGCAGTGGTACAGGAGAGGCCCTCCTTCCTGAATCAGGCTGTGCTCAAGGCAGCAGGAAGCATTCCTGCTTTGTAGCCTTGTCTCTGTCTGGTCCTCCTCCTGTGTCTGGTCTCTGCGCTGGTCCAGTCTGCTCCCACAGTGCCTGGCAGCCTCACCTCTCAGAGTTACTGGCATTTAACTCTAAACCCTCAGTACATGACAGAGTTCCCCCAGGAGGCTTTAAAAATCCTGGTTTGGGTCCCTTTCCAGACCGGTTAATCAGAATCTCTGGTGGGGGTCCAGGCCTTGTATTTTTCGAGCCTCCTCATTGATAGGTAGATAGCATCCATTGTCTCTGACCTCTGCCTGCCTTGCCCAGGCCTTCCAGTTGAGTCCAGCAGTCGGTTCTCGAGGTGGGGCGTGCAACCTTCATTTCGACGTTCCTGCCAGCAGGCTTTCCTCCACGCTTGAGGCGGGAACCGGCAGGGTCTGGTGATCTTGCTCATTACCATGCACTTTCCAGACCCTGTTTTTATTGTATTTGAGCTATGCTTGGATTCTCTTTATGTGGTAAAGGCATTGGTTTGAGAGTTCTCACCACCTCAGGGATAGCAGATGAGGGACAATTTTCACTATTTCAAAGACTTGGAACTTTTGTAAGAAAGTACTCAGTTTATTTATTGTAGGCGAAATATTGTAGGATATCTCATGCTGGCCAGAAGTGTTTGCTGGCAATCTTACGATTATCAAAAATGATGAACCTGTAGTTACTGTTCAGTGCTCCGTAAGAGGACACCTGTCCTGTTGGCTTCTAGATGTTTGCCCTTTTCTCCAGGACAGCAAGAATGCCTACGTTGGGTTGCGGCCCTGGGGTGGAGTCTGAATTACACAGGATTGGTTAACCCTTTAGGGAAGAGAGTAGGTAGCTTAACTGGTGCACAAGGCCTCAGGAGTTTCACACCTGGACTCACTAGGAGATGAAGCACCGGGAAGGGGCTGAGTGTTCAGAAGATAGATATATGGGCACCCCCCTCCTACCTGCGTTAGGGTTCCACGAGGTGGGACCTGTCGTGATCCCCGAGGGTCCCTGGCTGAGGGAGGAAGGGCGTGGCAGTGCTAGTAAGGAGGCAGAACCTTCAGTGGTGGTTTCCATGGGGGACCCTCATCCCCTTGGCAGTAACCAGAGGGCGGCATTGGTCTGAGGTATACTAGTTAGGACTTTACGGGAGGCCCTTTTTTTGAGCGATCAGATCATTCATTTTGAACTCCCATATCTTGGCAACTAAACAAAGAACCCATTAATAAGACCTTCCCCTGAGCTTTGTTTTTTGTTTCTGCCGCCACCATTCCCATTTGAGGAGGAACGTGAGAACCGCTGCCCTGCTTGCATGTGGTGGTTCCATGGCAGTGAGACCGTTTCCTTCTTCTCTGCCAGGAGGGTAGGACTGGGGTATGAGGCTGGGCTGGCTGGCATGTACTTGCTTTGAGACTGGGCTTCCTCCTCTGCTCACTCCCTTCTAAAGATGTTCCTCTGGGGGCGCCTGGGGGGCTCAGTCGGTTAAGTGTCCAACTCTTGGTTTCAGCTCGGGTCATGATCTCATGGTTCGGGAGATTGAGTCCCTTGTCAGGTTCTATGCTGACAGTGCAGATCCTGCTTGGGATTCTCTGTCTCTCCCTTTCTATCTGTCCCTCCTCCGCTTGTGTGCACATGCTCTCTTTTTCAAAAATAAATAAATAAACCTTAAAAAAAAAAAAAAGATTTTCTTCTGAAGGTGGTGCCGATATGCATAACAAGACGAGATAAAATAATGGTCTGGTGAAGCATTAAAGGAATTTTTGCCTTAATTTTGCCACATTCCACTTTCAGGCCGCAACCCTCTGTTTCAAGAAACCCTTGGGCTTAAGCCTCATGTGCTGGTCCTCAACAAAATGGACTTGGCGGATCTGAAAGAGCAGCAGGTGAAGGTCCCTGTCCCGGGCACCTCCGGCACTAGGGTTGTGTCTAGGGTCACCCTTGCAAGCAGACTCTGTGTTGATTCACTCAGGCAGGCTTGCTTTTTAGCAAACAACCCTTTGTTTGCGGAGGTATTCCCGCCTGATTTCTCAAAATGACCTGCTTCCCTCTAATATTTAATGTATGGTCCAATGACCAGAGAGCGCACCTCCCAAAGGAAGTGGCCAGGCTTTGCTGCTGGAGCCAAGTGCCCCACAGGGTGGCCTCTGGCCCCATGCGGCTCTGAGCGCTTGAGATGTGGCTCCTGCTGCAGACACGATACTCGTGTTTTATTTCATTTCAGTTAATAAGTTTCCGTAGCTGTTTGAGGCTGGTGGCCATAGGCACAGGCCACAGGTACTGACCTGGAGGTCTCCTGTGATGGCTGCATTTGGCCCAGGCACCCACACTGGCCAGTTCCATGGCCTTCCAGACACCAAGTGCGCTGGAGGCCCAAAGTAATGTCTTCAAAGCAGGCAGGATCGGGGGACACAAGTGACCAAGTGCAGGGCATGCCCACGTGTCCCAGCATACAAGAAACATGAAGGTCTGGGCATATTATTTTTGAGTGTTCACCTCTGCTTTTCTTGCTGTATTATCGAATCCTTCCGGAAGGGCAGGTGTCAGACCCTTGTGGATTCCAGCCTAGCAGTTTTCAGGCTGTTAGTGGCGCAGCGTCCTCTTTGTTGGCAGAGTGCATTCAGGCTTCTCAGTTGGTCGTGGTATGTTTGAATTACTTAGACCCCAACCACAAGTCTCTGTCACAAGGTTTCCAGGGGAACATCAAATATAGGAGCTCTTTGTTTGCTGAGAATCCGAGCAGAGGCCACCCCTAACCCACGTGCGGGTACCTCTGGTCATTTAAATCCCTTCTGCTGTGCAGGACGGGGGGTGGACAGCTCCAGAGCCCCCAGAACAAGGTGTTCATGGGCTTCACTGCACGCACGCTCTACTAACTTAGCATCACAAGCTTTGCTTTCATTGGTTGTGACTTGAGTCTTACCAGCGATTGCTTCTGGCCTTAAGTGCTAATCTTTGTGGAGTGTTGGGCACATAAGGTGACCTAACGTAGGGACACAGCGGTGTCTCAACTGGTTGGGAGGCGGCGGGAGTGTGTGCTCCTCCTCTCAGGTGCTGCTGTGGGCAGAGGAGAGGAGAGGAGAAGGCCCCAGGGATGGCCCTTCATGTCTGCCTCTGGGGGTGAGTGGGGACATCCCATGTGAATGTATACACTTCAAAGCGTGGCTTCAAATATGTCTTTGTTGTGGCCTGTATCCTCATCTGTATCATCATAACAAACAACTGAAATATATAATGAAAGTTAAGTTAGCAAATGACTTTTGGTTCATTTAGGCATTGACCATGTTTTAGGTCAGTACGTGGTCAAACAATATCATACCGGTATTAAAAACTATGATTCCTACACTGATTTCACTTAATGTTAAGACCAATAAATTCATATTAACCTTAGTTTACTTTTGAGCTTTTAAAGCGTTGCATGTACTTTGTACTTGGATTGGGTTAAGGCTGGGTTTACAGTGGTCATTTTGTGAGAGCTCGTCAGAATACTCAGGACTAAGCAGATCACTGAATGCAGCCAGGGGTGGCTCATTTTCCACGGAGGTACCTGTGTCCCGAGAGGACAGCCAGCGTCTGTGCTGAGCCCTCATGCCCGCTGGAGCCTGCAGCTCGTGGACCCCTGCCCAGGGCACTTCCTTCCTGTGCTCACACTGGAGCCTCCTCTATGGTCTGTGCTGTCCATGGGGCCCCCTCGCCTGGAGCACGCCTGGCCCGGGTCGGGGTGGGGCTTCAATCTCAGATCCTTGGATTTTAGCATATCACATCCACATTTTCATTTAGTTTTTAAAATGGAAATATCGTACCCCTATGTTTAGAGCAGCACTCTCAACAATAGCCAAATTATGGAAAGAGCCTAAATGTCCATCAACTGATGAATGGATAAAGAAATTGTGGTTTATATACACAATGGAGTACTACATGGCAATGAGAAAGAACGAAATATGGCCCTTTGTAGCAACGTGGATGGAACTGGAGAGTGTTATGCTAAGTGAAATAAGCCATACAGAGAAAGACAGATACCATATGTTTTCACTCTTATGTGGATCCTGAGAAACTTAACAGGAACCCATGGGGGAGCGGAAGGGAAAAAAAAAAAGAGGTTAGAGTGGGAGAGAGCCAAAGCATGAGAGACTCTTAAAGAGAACAAACTGAGGGTTGATGGGGGGTGGGAGGGAGGGGAGGGTGGGTGATGGGTATTGAGGAGGGCACCTGTTGGGATGAGCACTGGGTGTTGTATGAAAACCAATTTGACAATAAATTTCATATGTTGAAAAAAAAATGGAAATATCTCTTTCAGAAAATTATACAGCACTTAGAAGGAGAAGGCCTAAAAAATGTTGTTTTCACCAACTGTTTACAGGATGAGAATGTCAAGCAGGTAGGTGCTTCTCTGTTTTACACCCTAATGCTTTTGATTAAATACATTTAAAAGAACTGGATTATCTCATGCTCTTGTGAGAAGCAGAGTTTTGGAGGCAAGGCAGGGGTTGGCTGGGGTTCCTGGGGTACACTCATCTCTGATCGAGAGCAGGTAGGCCCTGGGCAGCCTGTGGTGGTCTGTAGGGCCCAGTGCCAGGCTGTAGCGTGTACCCGGGGCTGTTGTTGGACAAGCTTCTGGAGGGTGTGGTGCCTGGTTTTCCGCAGTTGTATTTCGAGGATTTCCCTGGCTGGTGTATCTTTGTGGAAGGTGGCTTCGGTCACAGCCGTCACCCTCTGGGGGATTGACCTGCTTGCTGATGGTGGAGGGACAGGTCAGGGCGCAGGTGACCTCCCCCCCCCCCCCCAGCGCATTCTAAGCCCTGATGTGGACAGAGCCCGGGTTCTTCGATGCTGGGCATGGGGTACACCACCTCCAGAAGCTAAGGAGGAAGCCGGTTTCTGTGCGAGTGTGCCGCTGTGTGGTTTGTCTGTTGCAGATAATCCCGACGGTCACGGGACTGGTGGGGAGCAGCTGCCGCTATCATCGAGGAGAGGTCGGTGGTGGGGCTCAGTGCTGGCTGTGGGGTGGTCCCTCCTGCTGAGGAGCCCTGGGCTCGGTGGCTAAGCGGTGGTAGACCAGTCCCCATGCTGGGCCATCACCAAGCCCCGAGAACTCCTGGGGGCTGTCTCTGTGCTGCCCCAGCCCACAGAGCTGCCCTCTGTCTTCTTGTTTGGAGCCGGGGTGGGGGGTGGCCCTGCTGAGGCTGGCGGGGCCTCCACAGTGACCTTTCTTCACCTGAACTGGCCTGGGTTTGTGGGTCCCGTTGCATGGGCCACATGAGGCTCTCAGTGGGGCTGTGGGTGGTCCGGGCGGACCCCTGACTCCCTGCTCTTGTGCTTCTGCAGAGTCTGGAGTACTGTGCCATGGTGATTGGCATCCCCAACGTGGGCAAATCCTCGCTCATCAACGCGCTCAGGAGACAGCACCTTGGGAAAGGTACTGCTGGCCGTTGTGAGCTGATGCTGTGGTGTTTGCTGGCGAGTGGCCGCTCTTCCTCTGGCTCCGAGAAAAACCTCGTCCTTAGCCAGAGCCTCATGGCCCCTCAGGGTTGTCTCTTTGCACCGGATAACTGATGTAAGGTTAAATGGTGAGACAGAATCATCTTGTCACACATTTTAAATTAAAAAAAAAAAAATTAATATTTATTTTTGAGAGAGAGAGAGAGAGAGACAGAGTGTGAGCAGGGGAGGGGCAGAGAGAGAGGGAGAGAGAGAGACAGAGTGTGAGCAGGGGAGGGGCAGAGAGAGAGAGAGAGAGAGAGAGCGAGCGTGTGAGCAGGGGAGGGGCAGAGAGAGAGGGAGACACAGAATCCGACACAGGCTCCAGTCTCTGAGCTGGCAGCACAGAGCCCGACTCGGGGCTCGAACCCACAAACTGCGAGATCATGACCTGAGCTGAAGTCGGACCAACTGAGCCACCTCGGTGCCCCAAATCATCTTTTTTTTTAAGTTTACTTTTCTCTAATTGTGGCTTAAAAAAAAAATTGGTGGCATTAAATATATTCAGTGCTGTGCGACCATCACAGTATTTCTAGACTTTTCCTTGGTCTCAAACTGAAAGTCTATAAACATAACCCCTAGCCCCCTCTCCCCTCCCACTGCCTGGGCACCACTAATCTGCCTTCTGTCCCTGGATCTCTGAAGAGCTCCTACCTCACATGAATGGAATCACACGGTAGTTGTCCTTTTCTGTTGGACTGATTTCACTGAGCATAATGTCCCCAAGGTCCATCCGTGCTGTGGCCTGTGTCAGAATTTTGTTCCCTTTCAAGGCTGAATAATATTCCATTATGTTTAGATACCACGTTTTGCTTTTCCACTCGTCCACCGATAGATACGTGTATCTCTACTCTTGAGTTTATCCGGCCCCTTGGTCGGGAGCTGTGCTCACAGACAGGCCTGTCGTGATCAGTGCTCTGGGGCTGATTTGCCGGGTGTAGGCTCGGTGTCGGGGGCACAGGGTCAAGTCCAGGAGGGAGGAAGCCGTCGTGTGGGAAGCAGCAGCTCTGTGCTGACCTCCACGGCCAGGCCCTGGCCTCTCCTCACCCTCCCAGGCACCAGGGAGGTGCGTTTCGGTCCCTGTTGGTTTGGTGCTGAGTTGAGCACGAGCTCATCTGGGCCTTCATGGGTTTCCGGCTGTGTCGTTTCTTCTTCTGTAGCTTGTGTGCCAGGCTTCTGTGTTCACTACGTCCGACAGCCCCTTTGCATCCCACAGGGAAAGCTACCAGGGTGGGCGGCGAGCCTGGGATCACCAGAGCCGTGATGTCCAGAATCCAGGTAGGGTCCTCGGCTGCTGGGTCTGGAGCTCCACACGCAGGCGCGGGCTGCTTCCTGAGGACTCGGGGGGCACTGCCTCCACCCGCCCCACCGAGTGTTGCCGCACGCCAGGCACTGCACCAGCCTTCCACCAGAGCTGCGGGCAGGCGTGCTCGTCACCCCTGTTTTATGGAGGGGGAGCACGCACCTGCCTGAGGTCACACAGCTCAGCTCAGCTTGTCCACACGTTCCCTTCTTTCCCTGGGAGGAGAAGATTGGGGCCCTTGGGGCCTGTTGCTCCTGTTCTCTGGACTCAGTGGGAGCTGACCCAGTGGGGAAGCCAAGAGTGTGGTGGAAAGGCCTCGTTGGAGCCTCAGGAGCCTAACACCCCGGCTCCAGGGGCCGCCCAGCAGCAAGCCTGGAGGCAGCGGCGCGGCCGACTGTCCTCTGTGTCCACAGGTGTGTGAGTGGCCGCTGATGTTCCTGCTGGACACTCCTGGGGTGCTGGCTCCTCGGATTGAAAGCGTGGAGATGGGCCTAAAGCTGGCCCTGTGTGGTGAGTTGGGGGTCACCCTTCGTGCCCCCTCCTGCCGCCTGGGTGCGGGGCCCCCAGCCCTGGCACTTTGTGCCTGCCTTTCTAGGCCTGGATGTTGCAGACTCTTGAATGCTGTGCTGAGCGGGCGTCTCAAGCAGCCTGTGCGGTCCTAGCTCAGGGCGCATGTGGGCCAGGCACTGCTGTGACCCCACTGACCCTCACAGCCCTCCTTGGAGAGAGTGCCTTCCTTCTCCCGTTTTACAGCCAAGGCAGGTCTGTGGGTCAGGTCCAAGGGCCACGGCCAGGCCTTCTCCTCAGCAGCACCTCGGGCTGAGACAGGGAGGGGCCCTGGGGTGCAGATGCCAGGCTGGTTTGCCGGGCTCACCCTGGTCGCCTGATTCTAGGAACCGTGTTAGACCACCTTGTCGGGGAGGAGACCCTGGCGGACTACCTTCTCTACACCCTCAACAGGCACCAGCTCTTTGGGTGAGTGCAGGGTCCGGGGCAGGTGGCTCGCCTCTCTCTCTCGTTCTAGACAAACATAGTCTAAAAAAACAGCAGCAGTAAGATGCGATTAGACCAGCAGCCTGCACGTTATTTGCAGCATACAGATCGATATGTTTGTTACACAGTCAAGAAAAGCCTCAAATTTCCTGTGCTTTTTGGTAATTCCTCCTTCCCACCTTTACCTGCTCCCATTTTACAGACGAGACCCCAAAGCCCGCTCGCCACATCCTGGTGACCGTCTGTTTTCTGTCTTTCTTTGGACGTCCTGTGCTCTGTCTTGTGGGGTTCCCGTCCTCGGTGGGACTGCTTTCAGATTCCTCTGTGTGGTGCCTCCAGTCGCTCCTTCCTGGTGCAGATTTACACCTTGTTATTCCCCCAGGAGTGAGACGTGAGCAGAGGGTGTTTGCTGGGTGTCCTTTACCGCGTTGAGGACCACAGCCTGGCCGGAGCTTTGTCAGTTTTGTTGGTATGGTTTCATTGACTTTCTCCATTGTCTTTCGGTTATTTCATTGATTACCGTTCAGTCTTTATTATTATTTCTGCTTTGCTGGTTTTCCTTCTGTTTTTGCCATCGGTTGTTGAGAGAAGGTACTGAAATCTCTGCCTGTGGTCTGTCTGTCTTGCGGCTCTGTCCGTCTGCTTCACGCATTTCGGAGCTCTGTTGTGCGGTGCAGGGACAGCCCGGGGATCATCGTGTCCCCCTGAACCGATGCCCTTATCAGTCAAAATGCCTTTCTTGATGTTCACAATACTTCCTGCTCTGACATCAACCTCGTCTGGTAGTTACACACCTGCTGTAGCTTCTGATGAGTGCTCACATGGAGCGTGTTTGTGTCTTTATATTTAACACGTGTTTCTCGGGGTGCCTGGGGCGCTCTGTCAGTTAAGTATCTGACTCTAGATTTCAGCTCAGGTCATGGTCTCACAGTTCGTGGGATCGGGCCATTCTCTTCCCCTCTCCCCTCACTCTCTCTCTCTCAATAAATAAATGAATATTTAAAATAAAATGAAATAAAATGTGTTTCTCATAGGCTGTGTACAGATAGGGAGGCCTTGTTTCTTATCCAACCTGACCATTTCTGTCTTTTATTTTGGGTATTGGACCATTTACGTGTCATGTGATCATTGACCTTGGGGTTACGTTTGTCATCTTATTCTTCGTCCTATCCGTCCTTTGTTCCTTTTCCTCCTCCTCTGCCTCTGCCTGTGCTGTCTCCATCTTTCTCTCTGTCTCTCTCTGCATCTTTCTCTCTCTTCCTCTGTCTCTCTGTCTGTCTCTCTGGCCTTTTCTGGTTACTGGGATACTCTTATCCCCTCTCTCCCCTTTGTCAGCTTGCCTTCTGTAACGTATGGAGGAGGTTGTCTCGGTGTGAGGAGGGTTAGGTGATAGAACCCGTCTCATGGCGCATAAGCACCTTACGATAGCGCATCTCCATTTTTCTCGTGATCTTTGGGCTTTTGTTGTTCTGTCTTGCTTTCGTGTATTTTGTAAGCCTGAGATGTACTGTTTTCGCTCATATGGAGACTCCCAAGTGTGAGACGTAATCTTAGCTGTTTGCCCATGGCTTTATGGTTCATGGGCACCGCTTGTTTCTTTGTGTAGATCCACGTTCTGTCTGGTGTCGCCATCCTCTGACGATTTCCTGTAGCATTTATTGTAATGCAGGTCTGCTGGTGAGGAGTTTGTCTCCTTAGGTTGTCCAGAGATGCCCGTATTTCATGTTCGTTTTGGAAGGATACTTGCCCTGGGTGTGAAAGTCTAGGTGGATGTTTTTTTTCAGGAGTGGAGGGATTTTGTCCCATCCTGTTCTCACCTGTGCTGTTTCTGATGAGGAATCTGTCACGTTTGTCTTTGTTCCTCCAGCTGCCTTTAGGATTTTCTCTTTATCGTGCTTTTGAGCAATTTATGACAATGGGACCCGTGTGGTTTTCTTTATGTTTCTTGTGCTTATAGTTTGTTGAGTTCTTAGATCTGTGGCTTTGTAGCTTTTATCACATTTTCAACCATTATTTCTTCCTGTGTTTTCAGTTCCTGCCTGCTCCCGTCCTCAGGACCTGCTGGGCACGGCTGCTGCCCCATGGGCGACCTGCCTGCACCCCATGTGTCTGACCCACTGCTAGCGCCCGCCAGTGTGTGTCTCACAGCACAGGTCTCTAGTCCGATTCAGATCATGCTTTACATCTTCTGTGTATCTGCTTAACTTTGTAACCACATGGAATGTGGTCACGATGACCGGTCTAACATCTCTGCTAGTCCTAACATCTGGGGCGTTTTCAGCTGACTGATTTCCTCCTCACGATGAGTCTGTTTTCCTGCTGTGCACGCCTGATCATTTTTGCTTGGATGCTTGGTGTTTTAAATTTTACCTTCTTGGGAGATGGGTATCTTTAAGTTCCTGGACACATCCTTGAGCTTTGCTTGAGACAATTATCTGGAAACAGTTCCTTCCAGGCCTGACTGAGGCAGGGCCTCCCCCCACCTCCGCTGTGCCCCATGGGTCATGAGGTTTCCGTCTGCTCCTGGCTCTCTGTGAGCATTGACTGCTGCCCCTGTGCCCTCCAGGGTGGTCCTTCCTGGCCTCTGGCTTTGGGGAACTTCCTTTATCATGTGTGCAGATCCCTCCTCTGCTAAATACAGAGGATGGCAGGCTTCCAGAATTCTCTCTCTGGGCAGCTCTGCCCTTTCTGGTTCTGTCGTGTGACTTTTACTGGGCCCACACTCCAGCCACCCTCGGGGCTCCCTGGGGCCTCCGGGCACCAGGCTGGGTGTTTGTTGGTTTACATCCTTTGTAGCTTGATGTCTGGTGCCTTGAAAACCATTGTTTTGTATGTTTCTGGTTGTTTCAGGTGGATCGTAAGTTCAGTTCTCGTTACTCCATTTTGCATGGAAGTAGGATTTCAAATTGATTATTTTGTTTCATTTCTGTGGGAGTCTGTGTGGGCCTCCGCGGTCCCCCAGTGTTTCTGGAGAACAGGCAGCCGTGTCCTGCAGGGCGGCCCTTGCGTGTGTGTAGTGGGGTGCCCAGGACAGAGGGGCCGCAAGTTTGATTTGGGACCTGCCTTCCTCAGGATGCGATGTCCTCCAAGATGGGCACTCCGATACCCAGGTGGGGTCGCCTCGCGGCCGAGCCCCGCCCTGCTCTGTGGACCCGGAGGCAAATCCCGCCGTCGCTCCGGCTGTCGTAGGTTCCGGGACCAGTGGCCGGCAGAGGTGTTAGTTGTGTCTCCCGGCTCCTGTGGGGGACGTGCTTGTCTGTGGATGAGGCTTATCTCCTTCAACCCTTCAGGGGCAGACACACCCGGCCCTGTGCTGGCCTTTCTCATCAGGCCCTGAGCCAGCGTCACGGACGGGGCGTCCACAAGAGCTACTGGACAGTTCTCGGCAGAGGCGGGCGCCGAGTGGGTTTGTGCTGGTTTGTGGGCTACAGAAAACACCAGTCAGACCTGCTCATTCTCCCCTGGAGAGAGTGCTGGCAATCCTGGCGATCCTGCCTCGGGCGGCTGCCCCGAGGCTTGGAGCACCTGTCAGGGTACTGCCGTGCTGACCTAGGGCTCCAGGCTACGGGCTGCTCGGGAACGGGGTGGATGACGCAGTCGTCCCGCCATTGCAGCCACGGGCATCGGCAGGGAAGCGGTCCTCAGGACAGCTGGCTGTGGTCACGTGGGAGGACAGACGTCGGCAGCTCTGCAGTGGGCACCACTTATGGCCACATGCACGAGGGGTCCCTGGTGGAGCTGGGCGTGACCCAGCATGTCCCCGCCTGGCTCCCTCTCCCCGACTGTTGGTCTGTGTGTAGGTACGTGCGGCACTATGGCCTGGGCGGCGCCTGTGACGACATCGCCAGCGTGCTGAAGCAGGTGGCTGTGACACTGGGGAAGACGCAGAAGGTGAAAGTGCTCACGGGCACGGGTGAGAAGTGGGGGCATCCGCCTCCGGCTGGGCTTGGGGAACCAGCCGATCGAGCGGCCCCTGGTGCTGGGGGAGGACACTGTGGGCACGTGTGGCTGTTCTGGGAACACAGGTTCTGCAGAGGGGCGGGCTCTCGGTCCAGCCTGTAGACGGCAAGGCGGCCCTGCCTCTTGGCGCTGGATATACCCTGCGTCCCACCGGTTTGAAACCTGCCGAGGTCGAGGCGCCACAGCCCAGACTCTTGTGTTTTCTTTCAGAACATGTGCTCGTGCCCAGGCTCCACAGGTGCCCACCGTCCGTCCCTGAGGACGGGCAGGGAGGCGTGCGTCTGAATCCTGCACCTGCCCCGTGGGGAGGTGCCTTCCTCACCAGACCCTCTTCTCTCCCCCAGGTGACGTGAACGTCATCCAGCCCAACTACCCTGCGGCAGCCCGAGACTTCCTCCAGACCTTCCGCAGGGGGCTGCTGGGCCCAGTGATGCTGGACAGGGATGTCCTGCAGAGGTCCCCCGTGGCAGAGCCCTGAACTGGTCCAGTTGGCAGGGGCCTCACTCCTGCCTGGCCCTTGGCACCAGAGATGTGGGGCATCCCAGACCACAGCCCAGAATCTGATGCTGGGCCTCCCTTTTCCAGAAGCTCCATGCTGGTCACTATCCACTCAGGTCTCTACGCCGGGAAGGAACCTATACCTCCTGCTGCCCCACAGCCTGGCCAGCTGTTGTTGGGGACTGTGCCTGGGGTCTGGACGTCAGGGCTGACGAAGTCCCTAAGCTGTCCCTGGGTGTCTCAACTGTGCCGAGTATCTCTCAGGGGGAAGAGGATGCTTTCTCAGGAGGACGTGAACATACAGTCTGCAATTTAAAAGTCTCACAAGGCCAGTCTCTGCTGGTGGCTCGTTTGCTGTGCACCAGGAGCACCTTGGGCTCACATGTTAACGTCTCTCCAAAACGACACAAAAAACGGGATATGAACTGCTTAGTGAGTAAGGCCTGTGTATTGGGGCCTTGGTGGTACCCTGGGTCCTGCAGTAAAGAAGAGTCTGTTTGCCAGTGGAGTGTTTATTTCACGACACGACGAAAATGTGCACACAAAATGGACAAGAGGTGCCAAGGAGCTGTGGCCAAACCCAAGAACCTTCTGCTCCCTCGGTGCCCCGGGGGCTGCCCTGCTCACCGCCAGCTGCATGCAGGCTGGGAGGGTCGCTGGTGTGGCTTCCCCCCACTTCCGAGTGGCAAACTGTAGCTACTGGACAGTGGGACTCTCCCCAGGGACCTGTACCTGCCAGCCTGCATTCCAGAAAAGGGCAGAGGAGGGAAAGGGGGTGGGGTGGGCCTGGTGAGCAGCTCTACCCCTTCTGTGTCCGGTGTGTGTGGCCTTCCTGGAGCGTTGGAGTCTCTGCCAGGCACCTCCCCTCCTGGAGGTGCCCACGGTGGCGCACGCTTCCTAATCTGAGATTACCCCCCCTGGGTGCCATCTGCCTCCTGCTGGGACCCTGACCAGTAGGGCAGGAAGTACTCTAGCATGTGACTGTACCAGATGGGGACAGGCTCTGGGAGTCAGGCTGGTGTGTGGTGCCCTGCAGCCTGTGAGGGCGGCTCAGAGGCTGGGCCCATGCTCCTGGCCCCGCAGGGAGAACTGAGTTGGCCCGAGGTGCAGCCCTGATGGGTCTCCCTGTGCTGCCTGCGAGTACGGTGGCAGAATGGTCACACCGCCCGAGGCCCCGGGCAGGGCTTGGCCGCAGCCTGCTGGTCTTTGGTTGCATCAAATTTGGTCTGGAATGGATGGAGAGGCACCTGGGCTCGTACCCCAGGAATGCTGGCAGTGCGGATCCGTGTCCTGGTCTTTGGAGAACAATGCTTGGTCCAGGGCTCCGCTGGTAGCTTGGCGACCCTCACCCTGACCAGACCTGTGTGTCAGCTGTGGGCGAGCAGAGGTGGCAGGGCCCCCGGAGGTGCTGGTCTGGGCACTGGCCTCTGTCAGCTGAGTCCAAAGGCCCCATAGTCTGGGGGGTGAGGGCAGATTCTGGGAGGCAGCCCAGCGGCAGGTGAGGCTTTCGGTGAGCACCGACGACGGAGGGGGCCATCCAGAGGATCCAGGCCTGGGGCGTTGTCCTGCCGCGGGATATGGGGCGGAGGGCGTACAGAGCCAAGGCCTCCAGGGCTGAGCTCACGAACTGCAGGCCAGGCCAGAGGCTGGAGGGAAATGGGCTTCCGGGCACCTGAGAAGCAACGGGCTGGTCTGCAGACGGGTGTTTGTGTGCCAGGGGCAAACCCTTAGACACTTCCCTGGGTGTCTTCTGTCCTCAGAACACCCTCAGGTGCCCGGATGGCCGCCGAGGTGTTGCGGGGGTCAGCCTCCTGCACGCTTCCTTCTCGGCCAGAGCAGCCCGCATCTGGTCGTACTTGCTGCTGCGCCTGCCTCCAGGGACCTGCTGGTGGCCTGTTTGTTGGTTCTGACCTGAGACCCGGCCTCCGCCGTTCACACCTGGCCCTCACCTTCTGGAGCAGCTGCAGACCTGCCGGAGCCACAGCTGGCTGTCCTGGGGAGCTCTCTCCGTCCCTGAGTACCAGCAGGCACGATTCCAGAACGGGAGCCTAAAGCTCAAAGGAAATGAAAAGCCTCTGAAGCTTAGACAGTGCCCCCCCCGCCCCCCCCCCCCCCCCCCCCCCGCCCCAACAGGTCCCAAGAAGAGTTAAGTGCCTTGTTTCAAGTTAGAGCACAGTGGCTCCAAGAGGCGCCTGGCAGTGGCCTTGAGAGGGTCTGCCTGGTGAGGGGGCACACTTCTGGACCTGGGGGTGGGCTGGCCGGGCTCCGGGGCAGCTGCTGTGGCAGGGGGTGCTCCAGGGATTCTCCAGACAGTGATGGGCACGCCTGGGCTCCAGTCCGCAGACGGCCTCTTCCGGACAGGTGGTAGGCACACTAAAACCTGTGAGGGAAACCTCTCCCCCCAAGTCCTCAAATCCTTTGGTCCATTCTGGCTGCTTCTGTGGGGGAGGCCACAGGGTCCTCAGGGGGGCTGGAATGGCCTGAGCAGCCTGGTCTTGGACATCACTTTGGGCAGCTCTGGAGAGATGGTGGGCCGTCAGCCCGGAGGGTACCGGAAGCACGGGATGCCACCTGCTTTTCTGACGGTGGAGGGGGTGGGGGGAGACCCTGGCATCCAGGCGGTAGGCGGGGCATCCTGGGACTGAAGGGCCCTGGTCCTTCGGTAGGATGGGGAGGCTGGGGAGGGACCTGGGCCGGGCGGTGGACCGGGGGCGTCGTCAGTGGGCACCCACAGGAGAGGCCGCGGCTCCTGCCCGGGCTGGCTGGAATCCCCCAGGCAGCGTCTCTGGGTCAGAGGCCGCCGGCAGCGGTGGGAAGCGGCGCTCAGCCGCTGGCGGCCTCTGGGGCCGATCCGGGGCGGGGGGCCTGCGGGGAGGGCGCGGGCTGGGGGCCGGATCTGGCCCCGAGCCTGGCCAGGCCTAGGGCCGCAGCAGCCCCAGGGCAACGAGGGCGCCGCCCAGCAGCAGGCAGAGGCGCGGGCCGCCGGTGGGCCCCGCGCCCGAAGTCCACGCCCGGTAGCTGTAGACGCCTTGGCCCGTCCGGTTGCCGCCTGGTGCCGCGTCCTCGTCGTCCTCCAGGCCGCGCTCCCCGGGGCCCGGGGCCCTTCTCCAGCCGGAACCCGCCGCCAGGCCGGCCGCCGCCCCCGCCGCCGCCCCGGCCGCAGCCACGCGCAGGGAGGAGCCCGCGTAGCGGGGCGCCGGCCTCACGCGCACCCGCGGGGTCCCGCGCGCGCCCCCGCGCAGCCCTCCCCGGGCGCTGCCGCGAGCCCCTCCACGGCCGCCCTTGGCCGCGCCAATGTCGCAGAGGAAGGTGGCGGCCAGCAGCAGAGCCCAGCACGTCGCGGCCGTCCAGTTCATCCTTGTGGGGCGAGCCTGCGGCCAACGGAGAAAGGACCTCAGCTTCTGTGAGGGTCAGGGGGCCAGGGTCCCCAGGGCCTGGAGACGGGCTCGGGGACTCGGCATCTCGAGGACGGCCTGCGCAGGGCTGGGAGTGGGGTGGGAGGGTAAGGCACTCGGGCCTGGACAGAGGGTGAGGCGGCTGCGCGGGTTGCGCACCTGGGGGTGGAGTGGGAGCAAAGAATGAGGGAGGACCCCCACATCCCCGGCTGCGGTGGGAGGACCCGCCCAGACCTCCACGGCTTGCGGGGACCCGAGGCCACACCGGGGTGGGGGTTGTGTTGAAGGACAGTCTCGGGGATGGACAGTCTCCACCGTCTGGACAAAGGCCACACGCGGGTGGCTCCGCCCGCACCCCTTGGGGCAGCGCGCATGCGGCGCGGAGCCAGAGCGGCGGGTTCTGGCCTCGCGGGGGCGCCGAGAAGCGCGGTGGTGACACAGTGCAGACCCCGCCCCCGCAGCCCGGACCCGGGGGACCGTCCCCTCCCGCCCCACCCCGGCCGCCTGGCGGAGCAGCTGGCGCGGGGGACGGGGACGCGGATGCGACGCGGGGCCTAATTCCGGCGCCGGGACCCGGTGGCCGCTCGACCCTCCTCCCGGGCCGCGCCGTCCCCTCGGAGCCCCCGTCCCCTGCCTCCCCGCGCGCCCGGACCCCGCCGCGCGGCCTTACCCGCCTCGGGCCTCGGTGGGAACCGCGGGCTGGAGGGGCCGCTCCGGGGGCCGCGGCGGAGCGGGAAGGAGCCGGCTGCGGCCGAGACCCTGCACCGGCGCGCCGCGCCCCGAGTTTGCGCGAGGCCTCCGCCCCAGGATTGGGGGCGGGCAGACGCGGAGGCTCATCCCCCGGGCGACGGGAAGGGAGGAGAAAACGGCAGTCGGAGGCGCGCGCGGCCCCTCTCCCTTCCCAGCACCCTCCTGCTCGCTGCACACCGTCCCCCGTCTCCTCACCCCACCCCCTCCCGATTCCACACGCGTGCGCCCACTCTACCTCCAGCACCCAGTGCGCACCCGGCCCAACCGAGCCGCCGCCTCCCGCCTCCCCCCTCCCCCTCTCCCGTTCTGCCCCGGGTGATGTGTCCCGGACGCGGGGACCACGGAATGCTGTGGCAGGCCCTGAGCTCGAGATCTTGGTGTCCAGGGCTCTCCACGGGGAGGCCCAGAGAGGAGAGGATGGCTCTCCAGGTCCCCAGGGTGCCTCTTCTTCCCGCCGTCACGGTGGCCACCCCACAGCAAGGTCACTTGGAGCCCCACTGCCCCAGCCAGCCGGCCTTTCCAGTCCCTGCTGGGTCCGGCTCTGGGGCTTGAAAGGGTGCTATCTTGCTGTCCAGGTCTGTCTCGCGACTACGACCTCTTCCCCTCCCAACCGGGCTTTTACCCCAGCCACTCCACTTGGGGACACCAGGCCCTCTTGATGGCTTTAGAGGTGGGCTCCATGACCTCAACTGTGACGTGATGTGACCTCTCTTAGCTTCCATCAGACCCTCTCGATCCCCAGAGGCTCAAACTCCCTAATTTCTGTGTTGAAGTCCTGATCCCCAGAACCTCAGAATATGACTGTATTTGGAAATAGGGCCTTTACAGAGGCAATTGTGGTAAAATGAGGTCACAGGGCAAGCCCTGACCTAATCTGACAGGTGTCCCTATAAGATGAGGAGATCAGGACACAGACACGCACACGGACGGCACTTCGAGGACGTGGGGAGAAGGCTGCCGTCTGTGAGAGGAGCCGTCCCTCGCACAAGGAGACAGGCCTCAGAAGGATCCAGCCCTGCCCACGCCTGTCTCAGACCGCCAGACCCTGCTGGGTCTGTGGCACTTTGTCACGGTGGCCCGAGTAAACTAATTGAGAACCTATGGGTTTCTAAAGTCCACGTGGAAACGTAAAGGTCTAATGTAACTCATTCTGAAAACCAAGATCAAAGAAGAACTCACCCCGTCAGATGTTAAGATGTTACAGGAAGTCACGGTAATAAAACAGCCCGGTGTTGGCTAGGAACAGACAGAGACCAATACAGGCAAACGAGGGTCACTGACAGACTCAGGAATTTACACATGTCTACGGGCATAAACAAGATTGAGAATTTTGATAGAGGACAGGAAACTAAAAGAACCAAATGGAAATTCTAGAGCTAAAAAATACACTTAAAAACAGAGATTAGATATGGCTAAGGAGAATTAGTAACCGGGAAGATCGGAAGGAAATATCCAGAAGAAAGCATGGAGAGAAAAGAAGAGAGTGTACGTAACAGGCTGCTGGGGGCGGAGGGGACGTGACAGAAGACCCCCTGCATGGACCAGGGAAACTGAACGGACAGCAGAGAAGGAAGGTGACGAGTGCAGTGTTTATGGGCACACAGGCTGACCGTTTTCAAAAACCAAGGAGGCAAGGCACAAATTCTAGAAGCATCACGAACTCCGAACATGATAAATTTGAAGAAAAAGCAAACCCCAGAAACCAAACACGACAAGAAGATCTTGAAAGCTTCCCAAAGTGGGGGGAAACCCAAATACCTAAAACAAGTAAAAAAAAGCTGACTTCTCCACAGAAACAGGGAGCAGCTGAGAACACAGAAATGTGGTTTGTAGAGTTCCTGAGCGGCTCGGTGAGCTGACAACAGGTCAGAAGCTGAGAGGCTGGTACGTACTGGTGCAGATGAAAACCTATGTCACACAAGCAACAGTGAACGAAAAGGAAGCTGGCTCAGCTCTCTTAATGCCAGACCGAGCCTTACAGATTAGGGCAAAAAGCATTACTGGAAACAAAGAGTAACACTTCTTAATGATAAAAGGTTAAATTTACCAAGATGACAAAAGAATTCTAAATTTTATGTACCTAACGAAGGACATGACCTCAAAATATGTAAAACAGAATAGTAAGAGAATATTTTTTTTTATTTTTTAAAGTTTATTTATTTTGAGAGAGAGCAAGTGTGAGTGCAAAAGGGGCAGAGAGAGAGGGAGAGAGAGAACCCATGAACCCATGAACCGTGAGATCATGACCTGAGCTGAAACCAACAGTCGGACGCTTAACTGACTGAGCCACCCTGCTGCCCCAGTAAGAGAATATTTACAGCACAAAATCACTTACATGAATTTAAAACTCTCACAAGCAAAGCAATACGACACATCTGTGGATACATGCGTCCTGTCCGAGGGCAAACACCACACATCACACCGGGGTTCCTGACGGGCGTGATTGGAGTGTGGGAAACGTGGGACCAAGTGAGAAGCGCTCACCCTGGCAGTGACAGTAGCCCAATAAGGAGAGTGCTGGATCAATCCACCTTTGTACCCAAGTGCCAGAGAAGAAAGGCAGAAACACCAGGTATGGGTATGCCATTTAGTCATTAGACCCATCAAGTTTTATTTTTTAAAAAAAAATTTTTTTTCAACGTTTTTTATTTATTTTTGGGACAGAGAGAGACAGAGCATGAACGGGGGAGGGGCAGAGAGAGAGGGAGACACAGAATCGGAAACAGGCTCCAGGCTCTGAGCCATCAGCCCAGAGCCCGACGCGGGGCTCGAACTCACGGACCGCGAGATCGTGACCTGGCTGAAGTCGGACGCTTAACCGACTGCGCCACCCAGGCGCCCCTGACCCATCAAGTTTTAAATAGAATGACATTCTCGTTTCTGAGAAAAGGTGGCACGTGTGTGGCCTGTGGCACTGTCTGGACTTGCCAGGTGCACACACACACACACCCCCCCCACACCCATCCATTCAGGTGCACGTATGCACATACACGCACCAGGTGCACACTTTTTACACAACCACAACCCCAAGTGTGCACCCCTCCAGATCTCCTCCTTGGGTGTGCACACACACATACCCATCCATTCAGGTACACACACACACACACACACACACACACACACACCTAGGTGTGTACAAAACGCAAGAGGGAAGACCCAGGCTGCCTCCTCTGGCTGTGTCCCCAGGCACTTTCCTGGTCTCATCCAGATCGCCTCCCCCAGAAGAATGCTCGTTCATATTTTTCTCTGCTCAGGACCAGGGCCCCCTCTTGCCTGGGGAAGGACACCACTGCCATCAGATGGCCAGTGAGCTCTCTAGGGCTGAGCATAGTCGCCAGCCGCAAGGGGAGGGAGGCTCACCCCCAGCTTTGATGTCCCCATGTAGATCATGCGTCCTTGTCTTGTGTTTTCTGGGCAGCATAATGGCTGTTTGGGGGAGATGGATGGAAGCGGTCCAGTTGGAGCCGCTAAGGGGCTGCACGGTTCGGGGCTCTGGTCCGACAGCCCTGGAGGTAGGTGTCTGAAGGATGGACGCATTGCGGGGAGGGGGGGTGCTGGGGCACAGCCAGGGAGGGGCTCCCCAGGCTTTCCTGCCCGTCCGGGAGGAGGGGGGGCCTCAGGACCCTTGCCCACTCCCCCTGGGGGTCTGGGGAGCGGCTGCGCTTTGCGCTGTCCCCGTGGACAAGAGTGGACCAGGGTAACTCCTGCATGACGCACGGTCCTCTGGCGCCTGCTCACCCGAGGAGGGGGCTGCTCCGAGCTGGGGGTGGGGCACAGGCCGGGGTTCGGAGGGGATGAGGGCTGTGCCCCCAATTCTTGGTGATGCAGCAGGAAGAGGCTGCGTCTGCAAGTGTCTGCAGGACAGAGGGTGGGGCCTTGGCCGGTGGGACCATGTTGGACGCCCCCCCCCCCCACCAGGCTGAGGGCGTCGGGGGGCTCCGGTGTCCGTGCCCAGCCGTCTGTGCCCAGCCTGGCAGCGGGTGTTGTTGCACCCCCCCCCCCGCCCCTGCCCCAGGCGCGGTCCTTCCAACCTTTCCCCAGATCCTGTGCCTCGACTCAACTGCACCTCTCAGGAGGCGCAGGGCCTCCGCAGGGTCCCCGCAGGTCTCTGAGGGTCTGTCCCCACACCCGCCGCGGCTCACTGGGTCCCTGCCACCTCTGGCCCCGGGTGATTTTGATCGGGCTCACTAGTGGCCGTGCTCCCCACCGCATCTTCTAATTGCAAATTCTCACCTGGGCGGGACTCTCAGAGCAATTTGTGGAGGGCGCTTCGGGGTCCCTGGAGGGAGGGTGTGAGGCCTTCCCCCTGTCTCCCCAGTGACAAGTAGGTCTTTGCCTGTTACCTGCCACCCGTCCGGAGTACACCCCCAGCCTCACTGTCCTTTCCAGGAGGTTCTTGTCTGTTACAGTCGGCTGCACACCCAGGGTGGGGCTTCAACTCAGACCTTGAGATTAAGAGTCGCAAGCCGCTTGGACTGGCGTTTATTTTGACTCCTGCGTAACATTCTGCCCCAGCTCATGGTCTCTGGCTGTCTCCGTGGGTCCCTCCCTGGGTGGTGGCTTGAAAACTCCCAAAGCAATAAGCCAGGACTCACTGCATTTGTTTCACACTGGTCAGGGTCACTGTCCTTCACGGCCTGATGTCCAGGGTCTTGAAATCCACAGTTTTCCATATTCTGTCTGTTTCCTTTCAGGTGGGAGGGTAAATCCCGTCTCTGTGTTCTGTCTGGCTGGATGTGGGCGTCTGTCCCCTATATTACAGCTGCCTCAGTGTCCCTGAGCTCCGGTCTGTGTCTCCTCCCCTTGCTGACCAGCAGCCCGGGCCTCCACAGCCTGCACTGATGCCTGGAGGCCAGCCTGTCCGTTTCCTTTCTGTCTAGAGTCACAGTCCTGCACTGCCTCTTGTCCAGCATCTGAAAACAGTGTTAAAGACATGTATTATAGTGCTGTATTTTATAATTATAGTATTTACATAATTATAGTATTGTATAGAAGTATAATCATATTATATATTTTGTCTAATTTTGTCGTTGTTTGTGGCGGAGGGCTAGACTGGAGTGAGCTCATTTTTTATGGCTGAAAGCCTGTTTATATATCTCAAAGTTAATTGTCTCCTCTATGTTGCAATATCTTCTCTCAGTTTTTAACTTTTAGTTTTCATTGTCTTTAAGGTGTCTTGATGAACAGGTGTTCTTAAATATTTTTACATTTTAAAAGTTAAGGTATAAGTTAAATACAGTAGCATCTACTCTTTTTAGTGTATGGTTCTGTGCGTTTTGACAAGTGTGTATACTTGTGTAACCACCACCACAATAAAAATACAGAGCAATTCTATCCCTCCAAAAGTGTCCTCTGTGCCCCTTTGTAAATAAGACTCCCATCCCCAGTACCTGGCAAATATGTTTTCTGTTCCTATGATTTTGACTTTTCTAGAATGTTCTATAGATAGTATCAAAAGAGTGTGTCCTGTTTTGAGTCTGGCTTCCTTCCCTCAGCGTACCACTTCCGTGATTCAGCCGTGCTGTTGTGTAGATCAGCTGTGTTCCTCCTTATTGTGGGTAATATTCCATTTATGGAAGGACCACTGTTTATCCATTCCCCAGCTGAGGCACTTTTGGGTTGGTTCCAGTTTTTGCTGATTATGAATTAAGTCACTATAAACATTTGCGTATGTTTTTCTTGTGTGAATGTAAGTATGGGTTATATGATAAGTATATGTTTAACTTTGTAAGGAGCTGCCAACCATCGTCCAATGTGGCTATGCCACTTGGCACTCAGTAGTGAGTTTTAAAAACTGTTGTTCTAAGAAGTTGGTGGTGGTATCTCCTTGTGTTGTGGGTGTTTTTTTTTTTTTTTAAAGATTTTATTCTTAAGGAATCTCTACACCCAACATGGGGCTTGAACTCATGACCCTGACATCGAGAGTCATACGCTGTACTGGTGGAGCCAGCCAGGTTCCCTCCTTGTGGTTTTTATTTGCAGTTTCCTGTTGACTAATGATGTTGCCTGTCTATGTGATTATTATCCATTCTTTGGTGAAATGCCCATTCAAGTCTTACACCTGTTTGTTTATTGAGTTGATTGTTTCTTTGCTATTAAAGTTTGAGAATTTTAAATTCTGAATGCAAATATATCGGATACTTGATTTGTAAATGTTTTTTCCCCCAAATCATGGCTTGTATTTTTTTTTTTAATTTTTTTTCAACGTTTTTTTTATTTATTTTTGGGACAGAGAGAGACAGAGCATGAACAGGGGAGGGGCAGAGAGAGAGGGAGACACAGAATCGGAAACAGGCTCCAGGCTCTGAGCCATGAGCCCAGAGCCCGACGTGGGGCTCGAACTCACGGACTGCGAGATCGTGACCTGGCTGAAGTCGGACGCTCAACCGACTGCGCCACCCAGGCGCCCCATGGCTTGTATTTTGAGTCTACTAGTAGTCTCTTGAAGATCAGAAGTTCTTTATCGATGAAATCCTGTTAAAGTTTTTTTCTTTTATGGATTGTGCTTTTAATGTTGCATCTAAGAAATTTTTGCCTCACAAACATTTTCTCCATATGTCTAAGGTTTTATACTTAGACCTATCATCTACTTTGAAGCATTTAATTTTTGTGTCGGTATGAGATACAGATTGAAGTTCATTTTTCTGCATATGGATGGATGATTTTTCTGGCACTATTTGCTGAAGATTGAATTACCTTTCATCTTTGTGGAAATCAGTCCTGTGTGCGTCTCATGTTTGGATTCTCCAGTCTGTTCCACTTCTATATGTTTATCTTTTTCCAATACCACACTGTCTTGATTACTATAGCTTTACATGTATTGCAACCAGGTACAGGTAGTGTGAGTTCTCTGACTTGGTTCTTTTTTCCAAATAGCTTTGGCTCTTTTAACTCCTTTTCTTTTCCATAAATTTTAGACTCAGCTTATTGTTTTCTATAACGAAGTTCTGCTAGAATTTTATTGAATCCATAGATCAGCTTGGGGACCATTAGCATCTTTACAATAGTCTCCAAACCATGAACATGGTATATTTCTCTATTTATTTAGGCCATCTTTGATTGCTTTCATCAGTGGTTTGTAAGTTTTAGCATGTTTTACAAATACCTTTCTCCAGATTATAGCTTCTCTTCTTCAGTTCCTTTAAGATGTCTTTTGATGAAACAGAAGTTATACATTTTTCAAAATTATTTTAGAACAGTTTTAGATTTATGGAAGAGCTGCAAAGATAGTACCGACAGTTCCTATATACCCCACACCCAGTTTCCCCTAGTACTAATAACTTACATTAATATGGTACGTTTGTTCAATTAATGAACCAATACTGATATGTTCTTATCAATTAAAGTTCATACTTTATTTGGATTTCCTTAGTTTTTATCCAATATCCCTTTTCTGTCCCAGAATCCTATACAGGATCCCACGTTACATTCAGTTGTTATATCTGCTTAGGCGCCTCTTGGCTGTGAGTTTCTCAAACTTTTCTTATTTTTGTTTTTATTTTTTATGACCCTGACAGTTTTGAGGAGTTCTGGTCATCTATCTTGTATAATGTCCTCAGCTGGGATTTGTCTCATGTTTTTCTTATGACTAGACTGGGGCTTTGGGTCTTTGGAGGAAGACACAGATGTGAAGTGCTGTTTTCATCACATCACATCACATCACATCAGGGCACATGCTGTTCACTTGGATGATCATGGTTGGTCACCTGGCTGAGGCCATGTGTCAGATTTCTCCACTGTCATTCACTTCCCTTCCATACTGCCCTCTTTGGAAGGAGGTTCCATGCACAGCCCATATTTAAGGGGTTGTAAGTCATGTTCTCCCTCCTGGAGAAAGGAACATGTACACAGATTATTTGGAATTCTTCTTCATGAGACATTTGTCTATTCTGTCCATTGATTTGTTTATTTATCCAATCACTTGTTTATATCAGTACAGAGTCATGGATACCTACTTCACACTTTGGGTTATTCCAATACTGCCGTCTTTATTGTCTTGCTGTCTCAGCTTTGGCCGGAGAGACAGTTGTCTTCTTGGCCCCTTTGACATCACTGTGCTTTCTTCTTTCTGAACACTTATTATTAAAATTCTGGTGCTGTGATATGTTCCAGTCCCATCTTGTGTAAATTTCTTGCCCCAGCCATAAATTCAGTGATTTCTCCAAGGAGATCTGGTGCTTTTTGTTAGACAAACATATTAGAAACCACTTGTTGCTCCTGGAGTGTTGTCACTTTTAGGTCCTCTCAGCTGACAGAGTGAAGAGTTTTATGTGTGGATATTAACCTGTGCATGTGCACATATCTCTGAACACTATGTGTGTAGCCATCTGTACCCATATTAAGCTGAACACGAGACCTCACCGACATCTCCACCTCTCATCCACCACTACATGGGTCATTCCAGCCTCCTGCCCTTGCTGATGTGTAAGTCCACTCCAGCAGTGACAACCCTGTCTCCCACAATCCAACATCCACTCATTCAGCTGTTCAATTTCAGCATACATGCATAGTGGCACCAGGATTGCTAACATCTACTCTGTCAGGAAGAAGCTTTATCAGCTGAAGTACAGTGCTTGTGTAGCTTTCTTGCTGTTGGTCTTACAGACTCCACTTATTTTCAACATTATTTAGATCAGCACATTTACACCCACCCCTATGGTTAGATTGTTTCCCAGATCCCCAAACCTCCCAAATGAGTTTTTAAAATTTGCATACATTAAAGTTCACTTCTTATGTGGTAAAGTCCTATGGTTTCAACAAGTATCACATATGTGCCATTGCACTATCATACAGCTAGTTTGTCTGCCCTAAAAATCCTCTGAGCTTTACCTGCTAAACACTCTCTCCTTCCCCCTGAACTGATCATTTTACTGTCTCCTTAATTTTGACTTTTCCAGAATGTCATATAATTGGAATCATACAGCATGCAGGCTTTTTGTTTATCCATTCACCTGTTAAGAGGCATCTTGTTTGCTTCTCGTTTTGAGCAACTATGAATGAAGCTGCTATCAACATTCATGTGCTTGTGCAGTTTTTGTGTGGGCATAAGTCTTCAGATCAGTTGGGTAAATACCTAAGAGTGTCATTGTTGGGTTGTATGGCAAGAGTATATTTAGCTGCATAAGAAACTGCCAAACCACCCTCCAAAGTGGCTTTATCATTTTGCTTTCCCTACCAGCAATGTTGCTCTGCATCCTTGCCACCATTTTGCATTGTCAGGGTTTTGGATTTCAGCCATTTTTATAGGCATGTCATGGCATCTCCTTGTTTTAATTTGCAATTTCCTAGTGACATATTTTGTTGGTCAGCCTTTCGTATGTTTATTTTCCATCTGTATATCTTCTTTGGTGAAGTGTTAAAGATCTTAATTTTTTTTATGTTCAATTTCTTTTTTTTTAGATTTAAATCCTAGTTAGTTAACATATAGTGTAGTAATGGTTTCAGGAGTAGAATTCAGCGATTCATCATAAACATCTTAATTAAAAATTAAAAAAATTTTTTAAATGTTTATTTATTTTTGAGAGAGAGCGAGAGAGAGCGAGCATGAGTGGGGGGGGGAGGGGCAGACAGAGAGGGAGACACAGAATTTGAAGCAGGCTTCAGGCTCTGATCTGTCAATACAGAGCCCAATGTGGGGCTTGAACTCACCAGCTGTCAGATCATGACCTGAGCTGAAGTCAGATGCTTAACCAAGTGAGCCATCTAGTCTCCCCAAAGGTCTTAATTTTAACAGATTTTCAGAAATTTCAAAAATTTTTTAAAAATTTTTTGTTTATTTACTTATTTTGAGAGACAGAGGGAGAGCGCGCGCGCGTGAGCAAGTGGGGGAGGGGCAGACAGAGAGGGAGAGAGAGAAGCCCAAGCAGGCTCCATGCTGTCAGCACAGATCTTGATGTGGAGCTCGAACTCACAAACTGTGAGATCATGACCAGAGCTGAAACCAAGAGTCAGATTCTTAACCGACTGAGCTACCCAGGCATCCCCCAAATTTTCTTTTATGATTCACATTTTTTAAGGAAGTTCTTGACTACTCTGTGGTCAGAATAATATTCATCTATATATTCATGGAATTGTTTTAAAGATTTCCTTCTTTTTGACATTATTTTCTTTTTCCTTTCTTTTCTTACTGAAGTGAAATTCACATGACATAACATGAACAAGTGAGAGCATGTGGTCCAGCGGGATTTAGCGATGTGTCGATTCCTTTTTATGACTGGATAATATTCCATTGAAGTATATACCACATTTTATCTCTTCATTCATCTGTTGGTGGACATTAGGGTTGTTTCTAACTTTTGGCTATTGTGAATATCATTGCTATGTACATTCATACCGGTTTTCAATTCTCTTGGATATATACCTATTAATGGAATTGCTGGGTCATATACTAACTCTTATTTAACTTTCTGAGGAACTGCCACACTGTCTTCCACTGAGGCTGCACCATTTTACATTCTCACCAGCAATGTACAAGGATTTCAATTTCTTTACATTCTCACCAACACTTGTTCTTTTCCATTAAAAAAAAATGATAGCCTATCCTGGTGGGTGCGAAGTGGTGTCTCATTGTGGTTTTGATTTGCATTTCCCTGATGACTAATGGCACTGGGCATCTTGTCATGTTCTTGTTGGCCACTTGTATGTCTTCTTTGGAGAAATGTTTATTCAAGTCCTTTGCCCATTTCTAAATTATCTTGCTTGTCTTTTAGTTGTTGGGTTGTAAGAGTTTTTTAAAAAAAATATATTCTGGATCCTAGACCCTTATTGGACATAAGATTTGCAAATATTTTATCTGATTTTGTGAGTTGTCATTTCAATTTCTTGATAGTGTTCTCTGATGCACAAAAGTTTTAAATGTGTATGAACTCTGACTTATCTATTTTTCCTTTTGTTGCTCTTGGTGTCACATCTAAGAATCCTTTGCCAAATCCAAGATCATAAAGATTTACCCCTATATTTTCTTTAATGAGTTTTATAGTTTTAAGTAATATATTTTCATCATTGATCCATTTTGAGTTAATTTTGGTATAATGTGTGAGGTAGGGGGGTCAAACTTCATTCTTCTGCAGGTGGATGTCCAATTGTTCCAGCCCATTTGTTGGAGAGACAGTTCTTTCCCTATGGAGTGGTCTTGGTACTCTTGTCAAAAATCAGTTGACCACAGATGTATGAGTTTATTTCTTGACTCTCAATTCTATTCCATTGGTCTATATGTCTTTCTTTATTCCAGTACCACACTCTTCTGATTACAATAGCTTTGTAGTAAGTTTTGAAATCAAGAGGTATGAGTGCTACAGCTTTGTTCTTTTTCAAGATTATTTTGGCTATTCTGGGCCATTGCTAATCCATATTGATTTTAGAATCAGTTTTCTAAGAAATTTTTTTCTAAAAAGGCCATTGTTATTCTGATAGGAGTTACATTGAGTCTATAGGTCACTTTGGGTGTCATTGCCAAGTTAACAATATTAAGTCATCTGATCCATGAATATGGGTTGTCTTTCCATGTATTTAGGTCTTCATTAATTTTTTGCCACAATGTTTTGTAGTTTTTAGTGTACAAGTATTTCCCCTCGTTGATTAAATTTATTCCTATATATTTATTCCTATATATTATTCTTATATATTCCTATAAATATATTCCTATTTATTCTTTTCTGATGCTTTTGTTAATGGGTTTTTCTTAATTTATACTTTGAATTGCTCATTTCTAGCATATTTCAGAAACACAATATATTCTCTGTGTTGATCTTATACTCTGAAGGTTTGCTGACTTCACTTATTAGTTCTAGTTATTTTTGGGGTATAGATGATTTGGGATTTTCTATATAAAGAATCATGCCATCTGGGAATAGAGATACTTTTGCTTCTTTCCATTTGGATGCCTTTATCATTTTTTTCTTGCCTAATTGCTTTGGCTAGAACTTAGTGTGATGTTGAGTAGCATTGTGAAAGCCAGCATTCTCTTCTTGTTCCTGTTCTCAGTAAGAAAGCTTTTAGTCTTTCCCTGTTGAGAATAATGGCAACTGTGGGTTTTTCATAAATGCCCTCAATCATTTTGAAGAAGTTCCCTTCTGTACCTAGTTTTCTCAGTATTTGTATCATGAAAGTATGTGGAATTCTGTCCTTCGGTCTAATGGTTTTCCTGCATTAATTCAGTCAATCCCATATTTCTCTCCTTCATTCTATTAGTGTGGTCTATTCTATTCTATTCTATTCATTTTTGGGTGTTGGATCACCCTTGTATTCTGGGGATAAATCCCACTGGTCATGGTGTATAACCCTTTTAACATGCCATGGATTTGGTTTTCTAGCATTTTGTTGAGGATTTTTGCATCTACATTTGTAGATATTGGTATGTAGTTTTCTGGTGGTGTCTTTGGCCTTCTTATCAGGCAGTGCTGGCTTCACATTAGGAAGTGTTCTTCCCTCTTCTATTTCTTGGAAGATTTGGGAAGGTGTTGATTCTTCTTTAATTGTTTGGTAGAATTCATTAGTGGAGCCATCTGGTTTTGGGCTTTTCTCTGCCTGGAGGTTTTTGCATATGGATCAATTTCTTTACTTGATACAGGTCTGTTCAAATTGTTTATTTCTTCTTGAGTCACTTTTGGCATTTGTGTGTCTAAGAATTTGTCCATTCCATCCAGGATATCTAATTTGTTGGTATTGCCCTGCATTCTCCGGTAACCCTTCTTATTTCTGTGAGGTCGGTGGTGATGTCCCTGCTCTCGTTTCTGACTAATGTGCATCTCTCCTCCTTTCTTTGCCAGTGTAATGGGAGGTTTGTCAATTTCACTGATCTTCTCAAGAACCAATTTTTGGTTTTGTTGATTCTATTTTTATATCCTGTATTTCATTTGTCTCTGCTCAAAGTTTATTACTTCCTCCTTTCCATTGGGTTTGAGTTGAGTTTGCTTTTCTTTTTCAAGTTCCTAAAGGTGTTTTTAGTTTATTAGTTTGAGAATTTTCTTCTTTTACAAATGTGTTTACACTCGTGTTTCCCTGTATGCGCACGGCTCTTTCTACATCCCACGAGTTGGTATGTTGTGTTTTCACTTTCAAAGTCTTTCAGCTTTCCTACAAAATCTGTATCTGGAGTTTATTATTGTGCATGGTTTAAGATAAGCATTTATTTCACATCAGTTTTCCAGTGCTGAACAGCGCTTTCCTCCCTCAACTGTCTGCTTGGCTTCCTCTGTCTTACACCACACATTTGGCTGTTTCTCCGAGTTCTGTTGTAGAGATGGTGCTTGTGAGGATGTCCTTAAAGAAGGTACTGCCACTAAACCCAGGCAGACCTTTAGTCACTAATTGTATTCAGTTTTTGTCTTTAGTTTTTCACTTCTTTGTAAAACTTGTAGTTTTCCCAGGTGGAGGCTTCTCAGTGATACTCAGAGCCCCGCCTGATTCCATATTTTTCTTTAAATTTGTTTTTATTTTTATTTTAGAGAGAGAGAGAGAGAGAGAAGGAGCTGGAGAAAGGGGTAGAGAGAGAGAGAGAGAGAGAGAGAGAGAGGAGAGAGAGAGAATCTTAAGCAGGCTCCATGCTGAGCACGGAGCCCCACTCTGGGCTTGATCCCATGACCCTGGGATCATGACCTGAGCCAAAATCAAGAGTTGGACATTCAACTGACTGAGCCACCCAGGTGCCCACCCCCCCTCAATTTTGTCTTCAATATGCCATGGTTCTCAAAGAGGGGGACCTCCTCCTGCTGGCAGAGGGGCACTCCTGTCCTTCTCTGTTGGGCATGGGGGACGGAGGCCCAGGACCATCCAGCCTGGAAGAAACCAGGTCTCCCAGCAATTTCTATGTCAACTATGCAGCATCTCAGTGGACATTTTGGTGCAGGAGCTGGAGGTCATAGGGTGAGGTTCAAACTCTGAGGTTCTCAGGCAGGAGGTCTGCAGAGAAGGTGGGCCGGGACAGAAGGTGATTCTGTAAGGACCAGGCTCAGAAACTGAGAAGGAAGCTAGGTGTGGGTCAGCCATGGTCCTGGGGTCCCAGGTGTGAGCCAGGTCACAGGAGCCCTGGTGCACCCTGGGGCTGTCCTGGGCCCCGGCCCAGCCCTGGAGGCGGGGCTCTGAGGTGTCTGGTCAGCGTGATCATGAGCCCCCGCACCCTCCTGCACGTGATCACATTTGATTCCGGGGCAGAGGAAGCAGGACAGACCATCGCTCTTTCACGGAGAAAGGGGTCCAAGAGGGGGTGCCCAGCTCATGGTCTGGCTCTGCGTTTCTGGGCACAAGCCCCTGGGCCTTGTCACCTCTTGAGTGGCTTTATCAGTGGGGGAATTAGGGATTTGAACTGCTCTTCTTCTATTGTAAGGAAATTACCAGAACCATGAAGAAGCTTTTGGTCAACATAGGTTTGTCAGGCGAACGTGATAACCACTACACTACGGAAACTGGTCAACATAGGCTTGTAAGAGCGTCCCTTCATAGGAGGAGCCGGAACCCAGCTGTCCCTGCATGTCCCTGTCCCTGTCCCTGTGAAAGCCTGGTGTGTGGCGCTGAGCCTGAGGGTCAGTCTTCAGTGGGAGGCTCTTACCTTCTGCGCAGGGAAGGAGGGAGACTTTCCGAGGCGATGGTGACCATTTCACAGGTGTATGCGTATCTTCAGACTCACCAAGACGTATACTTGAAGCATGTGCACCGTTCTTGTATGTCAACCATAAGTTAATAATGAAAAAATAAATGGGGGCACACAAGTGTGTCCCTGTCCGTGACACGGGGAAACATAATCCCAAGGAAGGGAAGACGTAGCAAATCTCCACACTGATCTGTGCCTTGAAAATCTCTCTTCTACTTCGACATCTCCCAAATTCCTAGAGTGTTACCAGATTTGGAAAAAGTGTTTATTGAATCAAACAAAGCAGCGCTCTGTGTTTTCCCAGACCAGTGGCAGCCCCTGCCTTTGGTGCTAATTGATGAGGCACGGCTCCTGCCCCAGGGGACACCCTGCGCCAACTTTTAACGAACTCCCAATTAGGGGCAGCCCAGACACCTGTGTGGCACTGGAGTCCCAGGGCAGTGTAACACTTGTCACCCCGGAGCAGGCCGGCAGGGGTCAGCATACGTCCCGACTGCCACAGTGCCCCTTGTCCCTGGGGCCTCGTCAGGACCCGCTTTGGCCAATGCTGATGAGGGAAACGGGGGGAGGCTTGTGGGGAGCACACTCCCACCATCTCCCAGGACCCCTGCCCTGGGCGGCTCAGTCTCTGCCACTGAGGCCCAGGCCCCGAGTGACCACCTTCCCATGGCCATGACCCCAGTTCCGCATATCCTGAGTGCGCCCCGTAGGTGTGCCCCGAGGTGTCCCCGGGGTTGATGCTGGCAGAGTGCAGAGGGTGGGCTTTTGCTCACGGCCACAGCCACCTGTGGACAGGGCACGCCGGGCTGGACGCCACCTCGGGAAGCTGCCTGGTGGCAGACAGCCCCCAGCTTGGCTCTTTTTACTGCAGCCATTTCCTGCGAGCCTGGGTGGGGGCGGGGAGTGGGGCAGCCTGCTCTGCCTGTCAACCTGTGGGGCGTCATCACCTTGTTTCCAGAGGGGACATGGAGGCGTAGCTTACGGATGGGGAAAATGCCCCACTTGCAGACGGGAGAACCAGACACAGAGCACCTGCCAAGAACACCAGTGTCCAGGGTGCAGCCAGCCCATGCCCTGGGGCTGCTGCTGTCCCCAGGTGCGGGCACCCCGTGTAGGGCATGGCCCCAAGAGACGAGCCTGGCATGGGGAAAATGCACTTGAGCTGTGGGTGAGAAACGGCCTCCAGGCACAGCCTAAGGGCAAGAGGCCCTGCTTAGGATGCTGGTTGCTGCCCAGGACCACCCTTGGGGCCCTCGCCAGCCCCTAGAGCCAGTCTCATTGCAGCTCTATCATTAACAAGTGGGTCCTTGCAGGCCTACCCCCGAGGGAGGCTGGGTGAGGGCAGAAGTCACCAGAGTGTCGGAGGGCACAGGGCTCACCCTCTACCCTCCCCATTGGTGGGTGGGCAGGCGGGGGGCTCTCCAGTGTGGGGGATCCCCCTCCCTCCCCTATATCAGTTGCATCCGGTCCTTGGGCTGTGAGCAGGAGCGCCAGGGCTGTGTGTTAGCTGACGGCCAGCGGGGCTTGGTGGAATCACCGTCCTGCAGGAGAGGAAGAGGGGACACGGCACGGCCACAATCTGAGGGAAGGACAACAGCCCAAGGAACAGGACAACAGGGGAGGTGCCACTGGCTTCCTTCTCATGGCGGGGGTTGGGGCAGCCTCCACACCTGTGCTCCGGGGTCTGTGCTGGGCTCACCAGTACTGGCCACCCTGAGTACCCAGAGTCAGGGTCGCCTGGGCAGAGTGGCCTTGCACGCCTGGGGCCCCCCACAGGGGGCTTGGGGACTGCACTCCGCTCTCATGTTGGTGGATGGCCAGGCCGTCTTCCCGGACAGCCCGGACCTGCCTCCCGGCCAGTGCCACGGACGCCCTGGAGCTGCAGATCCGCAGCAGCTCCTGACCCCCCACCTCTGTTCCTTCTTGCTGCGTCTCCAGCAGACGGGCGGTGGGAAGCAAGCGGTCAGGCAACAGGAGACCACAGGGGCCCCCCCGCCCCCCAGGACACAGCCCTGCCTGGAGGGTCCTTGGAATCATCCCGAGCTCACCCTCCTGGTCTCTGGGCTGCTTCGGGGGGGAAATCCTGGATCGAGCTCACACCCCTTGGGTGAGTGACCTTGATCATGCTATGTCCCTGCGAGCCGACCTGGGCGAGTGGACCCTCCCACCCACACTGTCCCTCTTGAGGAGTCAGGCCACTGTAGGGGGGAGGGTCCCAAGGTAGACTCATTTTGGGACCGCCCGCCCATTTATTTAGTTCTATCTTCTCTAGCCCTTATGGGACCCCTTGCAAGATGTGGAAGATTCCATGGGATTTGAGTGGTCCTCACACTGCACAGCCGGGAGGGCCTGACTCCCCTGCACGTGTAGCTCCAGGGGCACAGGAAGGCGGGAGATTTGGGGCCGGAGAACTGGGAGAGCCCTGGATAGGTCTCTTTTTAGTCTTTGTAGCCGTAATCTTGAGCGGTGAAAAAGGTTTCTAAACGAAGCTTGTCCTGGAGTCAAGGCTGAGCAAAACAGCCCAATTCTCCGGGTCAGGACCCAGTGCCCCGGGCAGAGTGCTGGGCTGCAGGGGCAGAGTGAGGGCTCACGAGCCGTGCAGTGGACTCAGGCCCTGGTGCAGCCTGGGCAGCGGCCTGTGCCCACCTGAACTCTGGAGGTGGCAGCTGAAAAGCACGCTGGCCCCCAGGAGATGGGGTCACGGGGGCCCTGCTGCGAAGACTGCTTCTTCCAGGACCCACAGTGGCCCCACTCCTGGGACCTGAGGGTGGGGAGGGGACTGGCCTGTCTGCTGGGGTTGGCTTTTGCCCGAACGTTCACCACACAGCTGCATGGCTGCGAAAGGCGGGGGCTACAGCCCGACCAGGTGTCCTGTGGCTGTGGCTGGAGCTTGGTCACTTTGTTACCGATTGGCACTGTTGGGGGTAGCTTTGCTGACTGCACTGTGGGTCTGGGGAGGGGACGCAGCCAAGGGACCCCCAGCCCATCAGGAGCCAGGGTGACTGTTCCAGGGGCTGGTTCAGGTAGTGAGTGTGCACACACGTGTGAGCACAGGCCCATGCGTGTGTGTGTGGTGTGCACAGGTGTGAGATTCTGTGTGGGTGGTGTGTGCACCTGTGCATGGCAGGGGGCAGGAGGGGCGCAGGCAGAAAACTGCAGGGGTCGCTGTGACTCCTGAGTGCAGTCCTCCCGGGGTGGACCCAGGGTCTGGACACTGTCGGGGAGAAGCCTTGCTCTGGGCTCCACGCTTGTGCGGTCACTTCCTGCCTCTGCCCAGCTGCCCCCTCGGACACTCACTGGGTGCTGTGGGCCCAGAGCAGCCGGCTGGGCAGAGTCCAGCCCTGTAGAGAGGGGTTGGGGGTGGTGCCGAGCTCAGTTCCCATCAAACCCCCTCCTCAATGGTGCCGCAGCCCCTCACTCTCTCAAGCAGGCAGCCACCCTCAAGTGCCCCCTCCCCTCCAGCAGGTTCCATCGCCCCCCCCCAACAGTGCCACCTGCAGCTTCTTGCCAGGAGGGGGCGCTGGTGATGGAGCTGTTTGCAATTCCACACGTCAGAGCCTCCTGGCTGCCGGGTTCCCAGCTAACGAATAATCCAGGGTGACAGCCCCAGGCAAGGAGAGCAGGGCCCCCATGGGCTTCCTCTGACCGTTGTTGTGCTGGGTGTGTGTGTGGGGGGGGCTTTACTGGGCACAGAGGTAAGAATGCTTTCCTAGGAATCAATCTGGTTTGTTGGATGAAAATGCGAAAAATGAAGCCATACGTAATTTCATTTGTGAAAACATGACAATTCCTGTCCTTTCCCTGGCCTCGTGAGTCTAGAATAAGGACCCCTCCCACAAGGTGACAAGGAGTCTAGAATGAGGAGATGTCCCCCCTCCCTAGGTGGCAAGCAACTGATAACCTGGGTCCAGTCTCCTGAGCGGCTTCCCCCCAAGAGGGCGAGGTCCACGGTCATCCGTGGTCCACGGGCTCCCACAGGGACACCAGGCCTGGCTGGAGCACTGGGATTAGAGACGAGGTGAGTGGACCCCAGGGAGAGGGGAACGGGCCGGGCCCCTCCGTTCCTAGGCCTCAGTGAGGGCTTGGGGTAGGAGGTCCCTCGTACTGGTGAGGGTGGTGGGTGTCCGGGCTGCCTTCATGGCCTGGGGCCGCAGCCAGAACCTCTCCACATTCATCCTACTGGGCTTCCCGGGGCCACGGGGCCTGCAGACCTGGCTCTTCCTCCTCTTCCTGGTCGCGTACGTGCTCACGGTGGCCGGGAACCTGGCCATCATCTCCCTGGTCGGGGCGCACCGGCGCCTGCAGACGCCCATGTACTTCTTCCTCTGCAACCTCTCCTTCCTGGAGATCTGGTTCACCACGGCCTGTGTGCCCAAGGCCCTGGCCACGTTCGCCTCGCACAGTGGAGCCATCTCCTTGGCCGGCTGCGCGGCGCAGATGTACTTCGTCTTCTCGCTGGGCTGCACCGAGTACTTCCTGCTGGCCGCGATGGCTTACGACCGCTACCTGGCCATCTGCCTGCCGCTGCGCTACGGCAGCACCATGACGCCTGGGCTCTCCGCCCGCCTCGCTCTGGGCTCCTGGCTGTGCGGCTTCTCTGCCATCACCGTGCCCGCTGCCCTCGTTGCTCGCCTCTCCTTCTGCCGCTCCCACGTCATCAACCACTTCTTCTGTGACATCGCACCCTGGATCGTGCTGTCCTGCAGCGACACGCGGGGTGTGGAGCTGGCGGCCTTCGGCATTGCCTTCTGTGTCATCCTGGGCTCCTGCTTTGTCACGCTGCTCTCCTACGCCTACATCGCTGCCACCATCATCAGGATCCCCTCGGCCCGGGGCCGGCACAGAGCCTTCTCCACCTGCTCCTCCCATCTCACCGTGGTCCTCATCTGGTACGGCTCCACCATCTTCCTGCATGTGAGGACCTCGGTGGAGAGCTCGCTGGACCTGACCAAGGCCGTCACGGTGCTGAACACCGTTGTCACTCCCGTGCTGAACCCCTTCATATACACCCTGAGGAACAAGGACGTCAGGGAGGCTCTGCGGAGGTCGGTGCAGCGGAAGTGAACCCTCCGAGCGCACACAGTGGGACCGGGCCATCGGACTGCCCCGTCTGTGGGAGCCAGCGCTCAGCATCGCTCTCTGCACGGGCTGGAAACAGCATCCTGATGTCCCAGTGTGGGCGGGGGCTCTTGGGCGGCAGGGGGCTCGGGAAGGGTGCTTGGCGGTGTGGGAGGGGCCCTCCCATCCCGGCCTCAGGGGGTCTCCGCCCCTCTCACAGGCTTGGGGGTGCTCAGCCCCCGGGGTCCAGACACAGATTGTGGAAGCGAAATGAGGACACGACGCCCCGGGAAGCACTATGTGCCCTGGCACATAGCCGCTGCCCGCCAGTACTGGGCGCTGGACCAGCCCGTGAGCCCCCGGCCCGGTCTGGGTCCCGGGGGGCTGCGAGCTGTCTTGTCAGTGAGGGGTGGGCTGTCTGCCCTTGGGTTTTTCCCCACTGCTAACACGCGTGGCTTCCTGAGTCTGCCCTCATTGGTGGCACACGGACTCTCGTTTGGAGTCAGCGTGTGGGTTTGCCTCAGAGCACCCCTCTCAGGGCTCACCTCCTCCTGGGGTCTGCACTGCGGGACGCACCCGTGTCAAAGGGCGGGGGGCTTGGTTCGGCCTCTGAGTGGCTCAGTGGTGTGAGGTCCTCGGGGTCTGGAACCTCTGTGGAGGCCTGGTCTGACGCGACAGCCCATCATTACATATTCTCAGAGCAGCAAGCACAGGCTCCGAATCCAACCCTCTGCCGGTGTGACTTGGGCAAGTCACATAACGACTCTGTGACTTTGTCTACGAATGGAGACGGCGCGTGCGCAATCCCATGGGGCCCTGATGAGTGTGCGGGGAGCCCGTGTGTCCAGGGCCCGACGGGAGCAGGTGCTCGGGAGGTGCTGCTGGTGGCACCCATACTCAGCAGGTGCACTGTCCCTCTTCCCACCTCATACACGGGTCAGGCAAGGCCGAGGGACGCCACGTCCAGGGTGTTTATTCTCTGCAGTGACCCTGTGCCCACAGGTACCAGTAAGCGTCTGCCCAGTGGGTTGAGGAGACATCTCCCAACAGTGGGAAGGTGGGGTTCCCAGACACCCCGTGGGCCCAGGGCCAGAGTAAAAGTATACTGCCTCTCTCCGACTCGTCCACTCGGTCATCTGTAGCTAATGATGCTCGTGAAGCCTGTGCTTTTGTGACGTTATCTCCGAATCATGAATTAAAGCGTGTCTGCATGTAACCGACTCTTGCCTTTGCTAGAGGGGTGTGGTCAGTTAGAACACCTCACGTCAGCATGGTGTGTCCACAGCCGCGGAACCCAGGTGGGAGGCCGGCCGGGGCAGGGCAGGGAGGGGGGCCAAGGTCCTGTAACTTCATTGCTGTGGCACCGGAGGCCCAGAGAGGCTGACCGACCCCCTCAAGGCCACACAGAAGGGTCAGCACAGCCAGAAACCACTTCAGTGGGCCAGCCGCTTGCTTGGAGGGGATCTCGTTCTCTTGCTCTCTCATCGAGGCCTCACTGTCGATGCTCCTCCCCAGAGACAGAGGCTGTTTCGATGGACGAACTTCAAGAGCACCAGTCGGGGCAGGGGATCCACCAAGGCTCCTCCACGCCCCACCCTACCTCCGTGCCCCACCGCCCCCACCCACACGTCCCTCCCCTCTGGTCCCTCCCCTCTGGTCCCATGTCCTCAGCCAGTCAACCTCCAGAGGGTCCTTGGCTCAGGGAACTGGACTCTGGCCCTTGCTTGTCCCCCACCCACCCCGGGTAGCACTCCAGACGATGCCCTGGTCTGCGTGGCCCTGGGTGTGGCCGCAGGCAGAGGTCCTCGCCCATGTAGGCTTGACCTCCTCAAGCCACCAACAAATGCTTCTTGTCCCTGCCCCTGTCAAGGGTTTCCCTGGGCTAAAGACCCAGAGCAGGGGCGGCACAGTGCGCTCCATCCGCACCCGCTTTGCCGGGCCCCAGAGCAGGTCTGGGATGGCCCTCCACCCCTCCAGGCCGTGGGTGCCACGGCCTTGGATCCCCAGTCGCGGGGGCACCTCTCCTCCTGGCGCGGGGGGGGGCCCTCCTCCTGGCTCAGAGCCGCTCTGGGGCCCCCCTCATTGGGAACGCGCCAATCCTTCGGTGTCCCCTCTCTGGATTAGGAATTAGGCGGTTTCTGGAGGCCTGAAGGGAATGCTGTGTTCCATTATCGGCCGGTGTGAGGGCCGGGCTGCAGGCCTGAGGTCGGGCCTGGTGGGCTTGGTGGGTACGAAGCGCTTCTGGTGGTTCCCTGGGGAAGAGGGGTGCAGGGCATGCTGGGGACCAGGGAGGGGGCTCCAGCTGGGCTTCTCCGTCCAGCTTCTGACCTCCCCAAGCCTCGGCTTTCTCATGGCAAATGGGGTGATGCTCACGGTGAGGACCGCCAGCTGTCGGGGGTGGGGGTTCATACCCGCAAGGTGCTCTATGCGTTTATCACTGAAGGGTTTTTGTGCAGTTTTTGTGACCCAACGAGTCACGCGAGGACAAGGCCACCTCAGTGATCTGGTGCTGGACACACCTTCCTCAGGGAAGTTTGGGTTTCAAAACCGGGGTCCAGCAGGAGGGGGGCAGGGGTCAGGGAGCAACATTAGAGCAGCTCAGGGAACAGTTTGAACCTGAAGCTCTTTGAAATGCGGGTGCTGCGGTGTAAGCCAGGGTCCCGGCTCTGCTCACACTCACCTGGGGCAGCTGTCAGCACAACAGGGTGCCCCGGACAGAAACCCCGCCCTCTGGGCCCGGCCGGTCTTGGCTCTGAGGGTCTCAGGGTCCTCAGTAAGTCAGTGAAGGAGAACCAGCTTTTAACATTTCCTGCTTTTTAATCCTTTCCTTTCTTCTTAGGGGAAAAGCTTTTTTAAAAATGGTTTTTAAAATAATAGACTTTAAGGGCACTTTTAGGTTTACAGAAAAATCGAGCAGGGACGTAGAGCTCCCATATACCCCTCCCTCAGTTTTTCCTTATTAGCATCTTGCATTAGTGTTGCGTACGTTCATTACAATTGATGAACCAATATTAACACATTATTATTAACTAAAGTCCATAATTTACATCAGGGCTCACTCTGAGTGTTACACGTTCTATGGGTTTTGGCAAACGCACCTGTAACGTGTCCGCCATTACAGAATCGCACGGAGCAGTTTTACTGCCTAAAATCCTGTGTGCCACGTGTTCGTCCTTCCTCCCTCCTTCTTGAACCCCTGGCAAGCTCCGATCTTTTTATTTTCGCTATAGTTTTATGTCATATGAGTGGAATTGTGCAGGATGGGGCCTTTCCAGATTGACCTCTTTCCCTAAGCAATATGCATATGGTTCCTCCATCTCCTTTTGTGCGTCGATAGCCTATTTCTTTTTTATTACGGAATAATATTCCATTGTCCGGATGGACCACAGTTTACTTATTCTCATCTATTCAAGAACATGTTGGCTGCTTCCAGATTTCGGCAATTATGAATGAAGCTGCTATAAGCATCTAGATGTAGGTTTTTGTTAGATGTGTTTTCAAATTACTTGGGTACATACCTAGGAGTGTGATTGCTGGATCGTATGGTAAGGCCATGTTTTAAGTTTTGTAAGAAACTGGCCAACTGTTTTCCAAAGCGGCTGTACTGTTTTGCATTCCTTCCAACAATGAACTAGAGTTTCTGCTGCTCTACATCTTTGCCAGCATTAGTGTTCTCAGTGTTTTGGATGTTAGTCTTTCTACCAGTGTATAGTGGTATCTCATGGTTGTTAATTTGCAATCCTTAATAAGCATCTTTGCATATACTTATTTTCCATCTGTGTATCTTCTTTGGTGGGGTGTCTGCTCATATCTCTTGCTCATTTTTAAATTGGGTTGTCTGTTTTCTTATTGTTGAATTTTACGTGTTCTTTGTGCATTTTGGATACAAGTCTTTTATCCAATGGATGTCTTTCACAGAGCAGAAGTTTTAATCTTAATGATGTCCAACTTATCCTTTCATGGATTGTGTTTTTGGTGTTACACCTTAATAAGTCATCACCAAACCCCAGATCACCTCAATTTTCTCTTATGTTACCTTCTGGAAGTTCTGTAGTTTTGCATTTTACATTTAGTTCTAGGATCTATTTTGAATTAAGTTTTTTGGTGCAAGGTGTAAGGTCACTGTCTACATTTTTTTTTTTTTTTTGCATGTGGATGTCCACTTGTTCCAGCGCCATTTGTTGAAGAGACTGTCCTTTCGCCATTGTATTGTCTTTGCTCCTTTGTCAATGATTAGTTGCCTGTACTTACAGGAGTCTGTTCTTTTTCAGTGATTGATTAGTCTGTTCTCTCACCAATACTGTGCTGATTAGTGCAGCTTCACATAAGTCTTGAGGTCGGATAGTGTCAGTCATCTGACTTGGTCTTTCTTCAGTATTGTGATGGCTACACTTCAGAATCAGTTTTTGACACCTACAAATAACTTGCTGGGATTTTGATTGGGTTACATTGAATTTATAACTAAAATTGGGATGAATTGGCATCTTGACAATATTGAGTCTTCCTATGCATCAGCATGGAATATCTTTCCATTTATTTAGACTCTCTTTGATTTCTCTCATTGGAGCTTTATAATTTTCCTCATATAGATCTTATATGTATTTTGTTATATGTATATGTTATATGATTTATAACTAAGTATTTCATTTTTGCCAATGGAAATGCTGTTGTGTCTTACATTTCAAATTCTATTTGTTAATTGCTGATATATAAGTAATATATAAAAGAAACTGACTTGTACATTGAATTTGTATTTTGCAACTTTGTTGTAATTACTGTTTAATTACAAGAGTTTTTTGTCATTTTTTGGATGGGATTTTCTACAAAGACAATCATGGCATCCTAGAAAAATTTTCTTTCTTCCCTCCCAATCTGTATACTTTTATTTCCTTTTCTTATCTTATCACATTAGCTTAGTCTTTCAGTATGATGCTGAACTTAAGTAGTGAGATGGGACATACTTGCCTTTTTTCCAGTTTCAGGAGGGGAAATATCTAGTTTCTCATCATTAAGCATGGCGTTAGCTGTAGGTTTTTTTGTAGGAAAATTGAGGAAATTCCCTTCCATTCCTAGTTTGCTGAGTTTTCATCATGAATGGATATTGGATTTTTTCAAATGCATTTTCTGCATCCATTTATATGATCATACGACTTTTTGTCTTTAGCCTTTGGATGTGATGGATTACGTTAATTGGTTTTTAGAGGTTCCATCTTGCATACCTGGAATAAATCCCACTTGATTGTGGTGTATAGTTTTTTTTAAAAGAGAAATTGTTGGATTTGATTTACTAATATTTTTTGAGGATTTGTATACCTATGTTCATGACCTGTATTCCATAGTTTTTCTTTCCTGTAATGTCTTTGTCTGGTTTTGTTACTAGGGTAATGCTGCCTTTATAGAATGAGTTATGAAGTTTTCCCTCTGCTTTTAGTTTCTGGAAGAGCTTGTAGAGAACTGGAATCATTTCCTTCTTAAGTGTTTGGTAGAACTTATCAGTGAAACCATCGGGGTCTGGGGCTTTTTCTTCTTGAAGATTATTAATTATTGATTCAATTTCTTTAATAGATAATATGAACATTTTTAAGGGGACAAATAACCTTCCTTTTTCTCCTTATTAGTAAAGCATATATGCTCATTGTAAGGGTGGTTAAGAAATGACCATATCCATGGCTTAGTATAGGTTGTTTAAAATGCTTTTCTAAGTATATCCTCACTTTTATAAAAATATGATCACAGGACACCAAAGTTTGCAACCGAAATTTCCATTTAATATATATATGACTATATATTTTCATATCAACGAATAACAGTTCTAAGTCTTATTTTTAATTAGCAGTTATCATTCAAGTAAATGATATACCATAATTTATTTCACCAACTTCCTACTAATTGGCATTTAGAGGATCTCCATGTTTTTCCTTTATAGACGACACTGCAAATAACGTGCCCGAATGAGCCTCTTTGTACCCAAGCTTGATTCCTTGCCAAATTACTGCCTTGCATCAAAAGGCTGTGTCAGTTTACACCCCACAGTGTGAGCGGGTCTGTCTCCTGTGCTGTGCTATTGACCCAGTGAATGTGAACAACAAAAATCCCTCACATGTGGTCTGGTCATTACATTTTATAGATCACATCATCTCATTTCATGCCCATGGCTTCCTTGAAAAGTAGACCAGGTAAGGTTTTATCATCTTGTTTTCCACACAAGGTAAGACCAGGCAGAGGTCACCACAGCCAGCCAGTCTGCAAAGCTGTACCCAGACCTTCACCCTCAGACTTCATCACCTAGCTCACTACTCCTCCCTCTTCTAGAAAACAAACAAATTTAGTTAAAAGTTCTGGAAACCCATCCTCTCTCATCACCTTGGTCACACTAATATGTACAAACATTGTGGTGTGGTTGTTCTGAGTCCTGGTTCCTCTCTGTGACCTGTGTTTCCTTATCTCTCTGTGTTCTTGATGTGCTGTCCCCACTCTCAGGAGCACCCTTTCCTCTTGTGCTGGCTCCATATTCTTTAGGCCTCAGCTCTTGGGTTGCCTCCCTCATCCCATGCTCCCAGGAGCCCCATGTCCATTCCTTGGGCACCCGAGACAACCAAAAGCCTCAGGGTCAGCTGCCCCTTAACACATCAGGGTTACTCATGCTCATGGCATGCCATCTGCCTCTGGGCTACCATAAAGGTTGGCCTGTGGCTGTAGAACTCCACTGGTTTTTGAGGAAAGCCCCACCCAAATGCAACTTGGGTGACCCAGATCTTGAGCTGGACTCTTTGCCTTGTGGACTTGGCTATGTCTGGATTTGGTTTTTATTTCAACCATCTGGTCATGGTGGCCATTTCTGAGCCTGTGATTAAGGTGCACTCTCTCCTAAAGCTGTTCAGGTGACTCCTGACTCCATCCTAAGCCACCTTTTCCTGGCAAAAGTATGTTGTAGTGTTTATCTGTCAGTGTTGATTCCCCCTACACTGTTAGCTCCTTGAGAACAGAGGCCAGTGGCTATTATCTGTGTCCCTACCATTAGCACTGTCATCTTCTCACTCACCAGTCCAATCACCCACCTAAGATCCATCCGTCTACTCACCATCTATCTACCCACCATTTTTCTACATACCTACCATCCATCCATCCATCCATCCACCCACTAATCCAGCCAGCCATCTGCCCACCATCCATTCACCCATCTATTCATACATCTGTTGACCCACCCAAGCCCTCCTTTTCTTCCAACTTTTTGATTCCTTCCCTTTCCCCTCCCCCCTTTCCTATTCCACAGAGGGAAGGAATGTTTCCAGGGTGTTTGAGGAGCAGCTGTGGAGCCTATGTGTCTAGAGTGAGGTGATAGAAGAGTATAGTAAGAGAAGGTGATATCAGAATGGAGGCGATCCAGGTTATGCAGAACCTTGCAGGTCCTGATGAGGACCTTAATTGTGCTCTGAATGAGTTGGGAGCTCTTAGGGGTTTGAGTAGAGGAGTGATGAGATTTTGAATATGTAGAAGAGACACTGTAGTGTGGAAACAGGGAGTGCCGTTGGGAGGCCATTGCAATAATCCAAGTGAGAGGTGGTGGTGATGGCAATGGTGGAGGAAGAAGCCACTGGGGTCTAGATATATTCTCAGAGTAGATCCAATACAACTGCTGATGGGATGTGACGGAAAAAGAAGGGCCAAGAGTGACTCAGGGTTTTGGCCTGAGCAACTAGAAGGATAGAGTCCATCAGTAGAGGTGGAAAAAGCTGTGGATAGAGCAATTTTGGAGGGAATTTCAAGGGCTCTACTTTGGACACATCAAGTCTGTGAGATGAGGAGATGTCTGAGTGGAGATGGTCAGTGAGTAGCTGGACACAGGTCTGGACCTCCGGGGAGAGCCTGGACAGTGGTACTTATTTGAGAATGTTGCAGCGGAAGTCACAAGACTGGGTGAGACCCCAGAGGAGGGGCTGAGGAGAGAAAAGAGAAGTTGGATGATGAGCCTGAGCTCTTCTGATGCTAAGAGATTAGGAGCGTGATGGCACCAGCCCAGGGAACCGGGAAGAGCAGGCACGAGGGAGGCAGAGAGCCAGGTGCTACTGATAGTGCCTTCCCACCCTCATCTGGACCTTTGGCTTCACTGTGGGAGAGGCCACATGGCTGTGACAGAGTAGTTTGGGTGAGGTGGTGGGGACAGAGGCTTGGGAGAGGGTGAGCAGAGAGTACACACTGATACTCCATCAAGGAGCCAGGAAGTGGCAACAGCTGAAGGAGGAAGTGAGGTGAACCTATGGGGATAGCATCACATTTGATGGAAAATGCCTGGTATTGTGGAACAAGAGAAGGTAAATTCTGGAGTGACCTCACATCAGGTGAGAGTGGCCATCAGAAGAGGCGCTTTGTGGGGCATCCTGGATCACTCCAGCCCTAGGTTGAAGGTGAGAATTTTGAGGCTTTGGGGCCATTTCAGTAATTCTTTGAAGACCAGGGGGCAATGTGGGGCCTGTCTACCCTGGATCTGTAGACATAGAGTTCCTGTGCTCACCCTCAAGAGGAACTTGGAATGAACAGCTTGGCTGGAACTGAGCTTGGAGCTTGGCTGCAGCTTCCTCCCCAGGAGGATGCTGTCCAGGAGATGCCAGCTCCTCGTAGGCAGCAAGGGCCCTGGGCACACTGAGTCTGTGACACTTCTGTGCCTCCTGGGCTGTTCTCCAACACAGCACAGCTCATGCTGAGCTGGGGCTGTCTGCTCAGCCTCTGCCCCCTGCCTGACCTGCTTCACCCAAGGGGGTGTGTTTTAGCTTGAGCCCTGTTTCTGAGAAAAAGTTTGTGTTCTTCAGGCAATTGGGGAATCCTTAATAAACCTCTTGGTACCCAATCAAAGTTTACAGTTCCAGCCAACTTTGATGGGAGAAGTTTTAACAGCTGGGAGACCAAAGTGCTGTCTTCCCAGGGGCATCATTAAAAAGAAGGTGGGTGGGCTGCCGGAGGCTGAGCAGCCAATGGGGGGACATGCCTTGTCAGGCCCCAGTTGATGACAAGTTGGGTGGTTCTGGCTTGTTAGGCACAGGGAGTTGTGGGACCCGGGACTCTAGGGCATCATCATGAGTGTGATGAAGTCTATCTCAGTTACTAACGACACCAAATTCACTCAGAGGAGTTCGGCTCAGAGGAGGCAATTAGTTTTAAACAATTATGTTGTTGGACACAGCCTCCAGAGAGTGGGGTGGCTGCAGCAGGAGGCAGAGCCAGGAGAGGGGGTGCTGTGGGAGATGAGGTGTGTTGACTGCTTCCCAGCCTCAGCAGACGTTGGATTCCCTGGTTTGTGTGGAATTTTCCTGCAAGGACCCTGGCTGCCACATTCAGTTGGGACAGGGTCTGCGGGCTGCCCCCAGAGCATCATGCAGTGTGGCTGCGACCTTAAACACCAGCAGGCTGCACATCATGGCAGGTCTCCAACACTTCCCCACCTGCACCCAGAACACAGTCACGCCAGGCAAAGGGCTGCTTGTTCACCCCTTTTGATTTCTAGTAAGCTATGTAAGTATGTGGCAAACAAAACTTTGACAGTACTTTGCAGTTATTTACTATTTATTTATTTATTTATATTGACGTCTGATTGATAGATAACATTATATTAGTTTTAGGCATACAACACAATGATTTGGTATTTGTGTATACTGAGAAATGATCACCACAAGTTTAGTTAACATCCATCACCACACATAGTAACAACTTTTTTTCTTGTGATGAGAACTTTTAACATCCACTCTCTCAGCAGCTTTAAAAAATACAACACAGTGTGACCCAATGTAGTCACCGTGTTGTGCACTACATCCAGTGTGCAAACTTTTTATTGAATCATAAAATGCATAAAGAAAAGTGCCCAAACCTTAGGTGTATAATTTGATGAATTATTTGAAATATTTGAAATATCTGAAAGAGACAGCGCATGTGAACAGGGGAGGGGCAGAGAGAGAGGGAGAGAGAGGAATTCCCAAGCAGGCTCCAGGGCTTGAACCCACAACTGTGAGATCATGATCTGAGCTGAAGTCAAGAGCCAGACACTTAACTGACTGAGCTAGCCAGAGACCCTTGATGAATTCTTAGAAACAGCACACACGTATGAAACCAGCACCCTGCTGAGAGCCAGATGGACCCCATGGCCCCCAAATGTAACCATGATCTTAACCACCTACCACCACAGATTAGTTTTGCCTGTTTTTGTCTTTATGTAAGCGAAACCACACGATGTGCTCTTGTGGGTGTGGCATTTTCCCTCAACATCATGGCTGTGAGGCTCTCTCAGGAGTCGTGTGCAGCTGAAATTCATTCCCATTGCATGAACAGATCACGATTCACCACTCAACTGTTGATGGACATTTAGGTTGTTTCTATCTTTTGTTTATTATAAGTAGTTCTGCTCTTTCAGGGAGAATATGCATGCATTCCTTTTCTTTTTTTTTAATGTTTATTTCTGAGAGAGAGAGGTGCAGAGATGCAGAGAGGTGGGGGGTGTGGACAGAGGATCTGAAGTGGGCTCTGCGCTGACAGCAGAGAGCCTGACATGGGTCTTGAACTTGCAAACTTTGAGATCATGACCTGAGCTGACGTTGGATGCTTAACTGACTGAACCACCCAGGTGCTTCCTTTGGGCACATATACAAGAATGGAATCACTGGGTCATAGGTCTGTGTCTGTTCAGCTTTAGCAGATGAGCAGTCTTTCTGAATGATTGCTGCACCGTCCAGTCCCTTAGGGGGTGTAGGAGCACTCTCTGTCCTCGTCAGCACTTAGTACTGTCTGCATTTTAGCCATCCTGGAGGATGTGTCACATTGTGGTTTCAACTTACATTTCCTGATGACTATGAAGTTGGGCGTTTCTTCATGCTCATTTGCCACTGGGATATGAGTCAGATCTCTCTTGATCTTGGATTTGAGAGCAGGACAGGGCTTCTGTGGGAACCCGTTTATCCCCACTGACCAGCAGGGCTGCATTGCACCATGCTGTGTTTCCTTGGAGATGGTGGGTCAGGTCAACCTCTTTGTCCCAGCACATCTCCCAAAACCTTTCTGTTTGAAATGCAAGCTCCTCTTAAATATGAAGAAATGTTGGATGGGGCCACAGAGTTGCTGTGAGCTTCTCTGGGCCACATATCAGGCATTACTCGTCACTCGAGGCAGCACAGCCTCGGCCAGGAGCCGGGGTGGGCCCTGCTCCCCGTCTCAGTGGCTCTGTGACCCTGTGCTCCATCTGTCAGCTGTCAGCGGCTTTGTCATCATGCCCATCTGCATAATGAGAGTGACCACCATGTCTGCACTGTGAGGACCTGGGTTCCCCCTCACCTGTCCTGTTGGCAGGACGAAGTGGAGCTAGAGTCTCACTTTGTTGAAGACACTCATGGTTACATGGTGAGCACAGTGCAGACCCATGACCTGAGTCTCTGTCCACCTACTGTCCCCGACTTGAATGCAGTGACTCAGCCTGGCAGCTGTGAGCGGAGGGGCCACCCTGACAGCCCCCGGAGATACTGTCCACGATGATTTCTACTCTGAAGATGACTGAGTTGCTCTGAATGCAATTCTTTATTTTTATTTACTTATTTATACTTTAATTTACATCTGAGTTAGCATAGAGTGCTATAATGATTTCAGGAGTAGATTCCAGTGATTCATTCCCTACGTATAACACCCAGTGCTCATCCCAAGAAGTGTTTTCCCTCAATGCCCCTTACCCATTTAGCCCACCCCCCTCCACAACCCCTCCAGCAACCCTCACTTTGTTCTCTGTACTTAAGAGTCTTTTATGTTTTGTACCCCTCCCTGTTTTTATATTATTTTTGTTTCCCTTCCCTTATGTTCATCTGTTTTGTCTCTTGAAGTCCTCATAGGAGTGAAGTCGTATGATTTTTGTCTTTTCTCTGACTGACTAATTTCACTTAGCATAATACCCTCCAGGTCCATCCACGTAGTTGCAAATGGCAAGATTTCATTCTTTTTGATTGCTGAGTAATACTCCATTGTGTGTGTGTGTGTGTGTGTGTGTGTGTATATATATATATATATATATATATATATATACCACATTTTCTTTATCCATTCATCCTCGATGGACATTTGGGTTCTTTCCGTACTTTGGCTATTGTCAATAGTGCTGCTATAAACATGGGGGTGCGTGTGTCCCTTCGAAACAGCACATCTGTATCCTGTGGGTAAATGCCTAGTAGTGCAATTGCTGGGTCATAGGGTAGTTCTATTTTTAGTTTTTTGAGGAGCCTCCATACTGTTTTCCAGAGTGGCTGCACCAGCTTGCATTCCCACCAACAATACAAAAGAGATCCTCTCTCTCCGCATCCTCGCCAACATCCGTTGCTGCCTGAGTTGTTAGTGTTAGCCATTCTGACAGGTGTGAGGTGGTATCTCATTGTGGTTTTGATTTGTATTCCCCTTTGATGAATGATGTTGAGCATTTTTTCTGGACACAATTCTTTAAGAAAATATTCCTGGGGCGCCTGGGTGGCTCAGTCGGTTAAGTGTCCAACTTTTGGTTTTGGGTCAAGTCATGATCTCATGGCTTTGTGGGATTGAGCCCCCTGTCGGGCTCTGTGCTGGCAGTGCAGAGCCTGCCTGGGATTCTCTCTCTCCCTCTTTTGCTGCCACTTCCCTACTTGTGCTGTCTCTGTCACTCTCAAAATAAATAAGTAAACTTAAAAAAATTAGAAACAAGAAAATATTCCTTTTGGTATAAAGCACCGTTTACTCTATGATTATTACATTAGTTGTTGTGATCACAATCATCACAGTTTCATTCCTGCTGAAGTGAATAGAATGTCTGTATGTGGCTGTGTGCTGTGTGTCTCTGCTCACTGAGCAGCTGGTGAGCCCTGGCTTTGGGCCGGTGGGTCGTTGATGTGGCTCTGACCCCAGGTCACAGGTGTGCCCGTCAGCTGGGGTCATGACAGGCAGCGGGGAAACCCTGCTTGTCCCCTGTTGCTTTGATGTTCATATTGCTATACTGTTCATATTAGGTGTAGGTCATCTGGTCGTGCAGTGACTGGGTAATAAGGCACCTCAGGTCTTACCAGCTTACTTCGGAAAACAGCACGGCGATATCTTTATCCACTTACCATGTGACCCAGCAATTTCACTCGTAGGTGTTTACCCACGAGGACTGGAACTGGATGTACACACAGATGTTTATGAGTGTGTTTATAGCAGCACTGTTCATGGTAGCCCCAAACTGAATGTGACCCAAGGTCCATCACATGGATAAGCAGTGTGGGATAGTCACATTGTGGTATCCCACACGGCAACAATAGGTAGAGACGAAAAGAATTACACAGGACAATGTACTGCATGCCTCACTTATGTGCTATTCTAGGAGGGGCAAATCTGAGTGACAGGGAGCTGCTTAGACAGAGGAGACTGGTCTGCATTTTGATAGTATTGATGGCCACACTATTTCATGCAGTTACCATGACGCATCAGACTCTACACTTTACATGAGTGAATTTCATCATATGCAAATAACACCTGAATAAAAACCTCAGTGGCTTAAAGTTGCATTGCGATCGCATCGAACAAAAGCCCTCTATTACCCCTCATGAGTCTACAGCTGCAGTTTTCCTGGCTTGGCTGTGTTCAATGAGGCGTGTGTGGGTAGCTGTGGGCTGGCTGGGCTCTCTCATGGGCTTGGGGGATGTACTTGCTCTCCTCCAGTCCTGAAGCCATTTGTGACCCAGAACTTTGGAGCTGGATGATGGCAGGTGGTTGTTACAAGGATTGTCACTCTTCCTTTTGTTACCGTGGTGCATCACATTAATGGATATTTGTGCTTTGATTCATCCTTGAATCCCAAGGATAAATCCCTCTATCATGGTGTGTGAGCTATTTAATGTGCCACTGAGTTTGGTTTGATAGTATTTTGTTGAGGATTTTTCTATGTATGTTCATCAGGGATATTGGCCTGTGATTTTCTTTTCTTATAGTGTCTTTGTCTGGCATAAGTATCAGGGTAATCCTAAAATTTACACAAAATCACAAAAGACACCGAATAGCTAAAGCAATCATGAGAAAGAAGAACAAAGCTGGAGGCATCACACGTTCTGATTTCAGAAGCTACAGGGATTAAAACAGTGTGGTCCTGGCCAAATCCAGACATATAGGCCAACAGAACAAACCAGGGAACCCGGAAACAAGCTCAGGCAATGGAACTGATCTCCAGCAAGGTTCCAGGAACACACGTGGGTAAGGATAGCCTTCCAAATGTTTTTGGAAAATGAGACCCTCATGTAAGAGGATGAAATTGGACCCTGGTCTTACACATAAATAAGCTCAAAATGGATTAGAGATTCAAATACAGGCCTTGAAACTGTAAAACCCCTAGAAGAAAACACAGGGGAGAACCTTCATGCCATCAGTCTTGACAGTGATTTCTTGGACATGACACCAAAAGCATAAGCAACAAAAACCAGAAGTAGATGAGTGGGGTGATGTCAAACAACAATCTTCTGAACAGCAAAGGAAAGAACTAAGAGTGAAAAGATTGTCTGCATTTCCACATTCATTGCAATAGTAAAGGCACAGAAACAACCTAAGTGTCCATCAACAGATGTGTGGATACACACACACACACACACACATACATGCAAATATATAGACACATATACAAATACATCTGTGTATACACATATATACAAATATACATATACACATAGACATACACACATAAAATATTCATATGCATATGCACACATACATGCAAATATAAACACACATATACACATATACATGCAAATAAACACACATACACACATTTATACACACACAAGTACATGTACACACACGCACACACACGCACCCACACATACATGCATACAAACATATATACACATAAAGACACACACACATATACACGTATATGTGCACACATATGCACACATACACACATAGACACACACATACACTCATATGCACACATGCACAGATGCACACACATGCACACATGTACATATACACATGTACACACACATAAACACACATATACACAATTCACATATATACACACATACATACAGTGGAATAGTATTCACCCTTAGAAAAGGACATCCTGCCATACACGACCTCATGGGTGAACCTGGAGGACATGCTAAACAGAACGACCCTACGACCCAGCAAGAGCACTGCTAGGAATTTACCCAATGGATACAGGAGTGCTGATGCACAGGGGTGCCTTGTACCCCAATGTTTATAGCAGCACTTTCAACAATAGCCAAATCACGGAAAGAGCCTCAACGTCCACCAACTGACGAATGGATAAAGAAGATGTGGTTTATATACACAATGGAATACTACTTGGTGGTGAGAAAGAATGAAATCTGGCCATTTGTAGCAACGTGGAGGGACCTGGAGGGTATTATGCTAAGTGAAATAAGTCAGACAGAGAAAGACAGATACCATATGTTTTCACTCATATGTGGAATTTGAGAAACTTAACAGAAGACCGTGGGGGAAGGGAAAGGGGGGAAAAAGAGGAGGGAGGGAGGCAAATCATAAGAGACTCTTAAGCAATGAGAACAAACTGAGGGGTGATGGGGGTGGGGGAGAGGGGAAAGGGGTGATGGGCATTGAGGAGGGCACCTGTTGGGATGAGCCACTGGGTGTTGTATGGAAACCAGTTTGACAATAAATTATATTAAAAAAAATAAGCCAGACACAGAAGGCCAAATACTGCACCGTTCCACTTCCATGAAGCACCTAGAAGAGTCCAATTCATAGAAACAGGGTGGAGTGGTGGTTGCCAGGAACTGGCCAGGGGGACAGGAACTTGTGGTTCAATGGGCACAGAGTCTCAGTTACACAAGTAAGTTCTAGAGATTTGCTGCATGACACTGCTCATGTTGACAACACTGGGGCATACACTTGAAAGTTTGAGAAAGGAGAAGGTTGTGGAGGCAGAGCCCAGGGTGGCCCCATGTCCCCTGCTGTATAATTCTTGAGAGTGAGTGGGACCTTTTTCCTTCTTTCAAAGCAAGTTCTTTTTTTTAAAGTTTATTTATTCATTTTGAGAGAGAGAGAGAGACGGAGAGACAGAGATAGTGCAAGTGGGGGAGGGGCAGGGAGGGAGAGAGAGAGACAGAGAGAGAGAGAGAGGGAGAGACAGAGAGACAGAGACAGTACAAGCGGGGGAAGGGCAGAGAGGGAGAGAGAGAGAGACAGAGAGAGAGAAAGAGAAACCCAAGCAGGCTTCGAGCTGTCAGCACGGAGCCTGATGTGGGGCTCGAACTCATGAACCAAGAGATCATGACCTGAGCTGAAACCAAGAGGCAGATGCTTAACCGACTGAACCCCCCCAGGCACCCCCCCCCAAGCAAGTTCTTTATTGTCCAACCAATCATCAGTTGTTCAATGGGGCCTAGGGCTATACTTGGTACATTGTATTAGACACTATAAATCACAGTGTCTGTCAGTTTGAGGCATACAAGCTAAACATTTCTCAGGAATTACTCCATGGTAAAAGTAAAATCTGGACTGGGGCGCCTGGGTGGCTCAGTTGGTTAAGTGTAGACTTAGGCTCAGGTCATGATCCCGCAATTCACGGGTTTGAGCCCCATGATGGGCTCTGTGCTGACAGCCGGGAGCCTGGAGCCTGCTTCAGATTCTGTGTCTCCCTCTGTCTCTCTGCCCCTCCCCAGCTCACACTGTCTCTCTCTCTCTCTCAAAAATAAACAAACAAATAAATAAACAAATAAATAAACAAATCTGGACTTATTTGCCAGAATTACAATGAGAATTTTTAAAAGTCAACTTTTTGAAATGTTTATTTATTTTTGAGAGAGAGTTGAGGGGGGAAGGGGAGAGAGAAAGAGATCTGAAGCAGGATCCGTGTCATTAGTGCAGAGCCCAACATGGGGCTCGAACTCATGAACCATGAGACCATGACCTGAGCCGAAATCAAGAGTCAGACTCTCAACCGATTGAGCCACCCAGGTGTTCCTTAAAAGTCAACATTTTAGGGGGGCTCGGGTGGCTCAGTTGGTTAAGCAATCGACTCGATCTCAGCTCAGGTCATGATCTCGCAGTTTGTGAGTTCGAGCCCTGCATCGGGCCTGCACTGATGGTACGGAACCTGCTTGGGATTCTGTCTCTCCTTCTCTGCTATGCTTGTGCTCATTTTCTCGTTCTCTCTCAAAATAAATAAATAAACTAAAAAAAGTCCACATTTTATTTATTTATTTATTTATTTATTTATTTATTTATTTTTTAAGTGTTTATTTATTTTTGAGAGAGAGAGAGAGACAGAGAGAGACAGAGCACAAGCAGGGGAAGGGCAGAGAGAGAGGGAGACACAGAATCCGAAGCAGGCTCCAGGCTCTGAGCTGTCAGCACAGAGCCTGACATGGGGCTTGAACTTACGAACTGTGAGATCATGACCTGAGCCGAAGTCGGGCCCTTAACGACTGAGCTGCCCAGGTGCCCCAAAAAGTCAACATTTTAAAGAAAAACACTGCACCTCACATTTATCCTGGTGTGAAATTTCTTCCTAGTAATACAACTTCATTGTTATCAATAAATAAGTTCTACTTTGTTAAAATTTGCCTTATATTCCCCTTGTCTGTAATTTGAATGAAGGCTTTTTGAAAAAAAGACTTTAAAAAGGTTAAGCAGTGGAAATACCTGGGTACAAATGTGGCCAAAAGTTTTCTGGGCAAAAAGCCTCTAGTCTAATGAGTGAACCCAGTTCATCTCCAATTAGCTTTTATTAATATTTTGAGGACAACGTAAAGCACTTGAGAGTGGACAGCAACCAGCAGACATGCAAAGGGGGCGGGACATCACTCTCATGACGACAGGTTACGTGGGACTCCCTCTGGGTCTGGCCCTGCTGGCCTCGAAGGAGCCGCGTGGCCTCAGTGCTGACAGCAGCCAGAAAAAGAATGGGGACCTCAGTCCTGCAGGTGCGAGGAGATGAATTCTGCCAAGAACCTGAGGGAGCTTGGAAGTGGGTCCCACCCCAGGGGAGCCCCAGCTGACATCTGACTGCAGTCTGGCGAGACCCTGAGCTGAGGGCCTGTGGAAACTATGAAGTAATAGTTGTGAGCTGCTAATCTGTGAGAAGTTGTTGTCTAGCACTGGAAAACTAATATAGATGGTTAAGGGAAGGATGGGGGAACGTGAGGCTGAAGATAATGTTAAAATAAGCAATTACTGAAGAGGCTTTTAGGTGTGGGCATGAGAGTCGTCTGAGGCTACTTAAATAGCACTTCTCCAGACTGCACAGGTGCTTTTGGCCACAGCCAGGTGACCTGGGGTGCAGAGGAGAAGCCCCTCCAGAGGCTGGTCCCCTAGAGCCACCCTCAGGAACTTCTCGGGCCTCTTCTGTAAGGCCTGGGCCAGCTGGTTCTGAATGTCTGCAGTAGTGGCAAATGTCCACCTTAGATAGTGACCCACTATCCTGAGTCCAGGATCCTAGGCTGGCAGGTTTTTCTAGCATTGAAGGCACTGTCTCACTGATGTCCACAGAAGCTGCTGGAAAGTCAGCTTCCAGTTCCCTGGGACCATCTGCCCCTCCCCTGGCTGCTTCTAAGAGTTTCTCTCTGTCCTTGATGTCCTGTAATTTTGGTGTAATGTGTCTGGGCATCATTTATATTAATTCTGCTCAGCATTCATTGACCTTTATTGAATGTATAGATTTCTATTGCCCATCAGTTTTGGAATATTCTCAATTATGGTCTCTTCAAGTATTGCTCTATACCAGGGACAAACCTTTTTTTTTTTTTCCAAGTTTATTTATTTATTTTGAGAGAGACCAAGAGAGCGTGAGCAGAGGAGGGGCAGAGAGAGAGAGAGAGAGAGAGAGAGAGAGAGATAATCCAATCAGGCTCTGAGCTGTCAGCACAGAGCCCGATGCAGGGTTCGAACCTATGGCACTGTGAGATCATGACCTGAGCCAAAATCAAAAGTCGGCCGCTCAGCCGACTGAGCCGCCCAGGTGCCCCAGGACAAGCCTCTTCTGGAAAGGGTCAGAGAGTACATACAGTTGGCTGGCAGGTCTCACTCTTCCTGCCCACCCGTCCTGCTTCGCAGGCAACCACCGATCTGCATTCTGTCACCGTTGATCAGTTTGTGTTTTCTAGATTTTTATATATCACACTTTTCCCATTTGACATCATTACTTTGAGACCATCTATGTTGCCTGTGTCAGTAGTTCATTCCTGTTTATTGCTGATAAATCCAGTATGTGGATGCACCGTGATTTGTTTCTACACCTTCTCATGGAGCTTTGAGGTGTTTCTGGCTTGGGGCTATCACAGAGAAAGCTGTTATGAACATACAATTACAGGTCTTTGAAAGACATATGTTTTCATTTCTTGTGGGTAAATACCTAAGAGTGTGATGGGGGCCATAGGGTGGGTGTGTGTTTAATGTTTCAGGAAGCTCTACTTCGTTTTCCAAAGTGGTTATGTCATTACATTCCAACCAAGACTAGCGATCTGAAAATATCTTCTCCCAGACTATGGCTTGTATTTTCATTATTTTAACTGTGTTTTTGAAGACCATAAACAAATTTTTAAAAATCTTTATTTATTTTTGAGAGAGAGAAAGACCACGAGTTGGGGAGGGGCAGAGAGAAGGAGACAGAATCTGAAGCAGGCTCCAGGCTCTGAGCTGTCAGCACAGAGCCTGACACAGGGCTTGAACCCATGAAATACGAGTTCATGACCCGAGTCAAAGTTAGATGCTCAACTGACTGAACCACCCAGGCACCCCCCACCCCCATTAAGATTTAAATTTTGTTGAAGTCCAGTTAATGATTTTTTTCTTTTATGGACTTTGGTTTGCTTTTATGTCTAAGAAATTTTGCCCAACCCAAGGTAAAAAAGATTTCCTCAAATGTTTTCTTCTAGGAGGTTTAGGTTATATTTAGGTCTATGAGTTTATTAGTATATATGGTGTGAGGTATGGATCAAAGCCTGCTTTGGGGAATAAGAGATACCTGAATTTTCCAGTATTATTTGTTGAAAAGACTATTATTTTTCCACTGAATTGCCTTTGCATCTTTGTCAAAAATAAGTTGTCTTTCTCCCTGTTTTTATATTATTTTTGTTTCCCTTCCCTTATGTTCATCTGTTTTGTCTCTTAAAGTCCTCATATAAGTGAAGTCATATGATTTTTGTCTTTCTCTGACTAATTTTGCTTAGCATAAGACCCTCTAGTTCCATCCACATAGTTGCAAATGGCAAGATTTCATTCTTTTTGATTGCCAAGTAATACTCCATTGTATATATAAACCACATCTTCTTTATCCATTTATCCATCAATGGACATTTGGGTTCTTTCCATACTTTGGCTATTGTTGATAGTGTGGCTATAAACATGGCGGGGTGGGGGGACAAAACAGAAGAGACTCATAAATATGGAGAACTAACTGAGGGTTATGGGAGGGGTTGTGGGAGGGGGGATGGGCTAAATGGGTAAGGGACACTAAGGAATCTACTCCCGAAATCATTGTTGCACTCTATGCTAACTAATTTGGATGCAAATTTAAAAAAATAAGAAGTAAAACAAGTTAAAAAAATAAGTTGTCTTTGTATGTGTGGCTCCATTTCTGTAGTCTCTCTACTCTGATCTGCTGATCTATTTGTCTCTCTTGATGGCAATACTACACCGTCTTACCACTGTAGCTTTATAATAAAACTTGAAATCAGATAGTATTAGTTTTCCAAATCTGTGGCTCTTTTTCAACTTGTTTTGAAAATTCTAGGTCCTTTGCTTCCCATATAAACTTTAGAATCAGTTTGGTAATCTCTAAGAGAAACCTGCTTAGCTTCTGATTGAGAGCGCATTGAATCTATAGATCAATTTGGGGAGGATTGTCACCCTAACATTTTGAGTGTTTCAACCAGTTAACATGGTTTACATCTCCATTTCTTTAGGTCTTCTTTAATGTTCTAAACAATATTTTGTAGTTTTGAGAGTACAGTTCTTGCACATTTTTGTAAGATCTACACTTAGCTATTTTATGTTTTTTTTACTAGTGGAAATGGTATCTGAAAGATATTTTAATTTCCTATTGTTTGTCACTGGTATATAGAAATACAATTGATTTTTGAATAATAAGCTTTATTGTAGATTCCATGGGTTTCCTCTTTGTCCATCATGTCGGCCACGAATAAAGACCATGTCAGAGGTACTGGGTGGTAAACTCGCTGCTCCTGGGCTTTGCACTTGAGTCCTCTCTGCTCTGCCAAGCCCACTCCATGTATCCAGTTTCTGGAGTTTTGTTGCTGCTGTCCTCTCTGTCATTGTCCTTAGTCGATGGGTTCCTTTCTCATCACTCTGGTGGGATTTAAGGCGGGAGGATGTGATGCTCAATCCACTATCTTTAACTGAAAACTGTGTCCTCGTTGAGGCTGGGGGAGGAGACAGAGGAGGCCCTGGAGATGGCCTGTGGTGGGGGGAATGGCCGTCAACGGGACTGCTGGTGGTGAGGCGTTCCAGCCCACAGAGTTCTGTCTCCTCATCTGCTAATGGGCCATCCTGTTTCTTGTGGCTCTGGGGAATGGGGCAGGTCTGGCTCCACACTGCTGCTCACACAGGAGTAGGGGCCTCCTCCTTGTCTGCTGCAATAGCCCCCAACTTCACAGTGAGCAGAGAGAGGGGTAGGAATATCCGTCTTCCAGAGTCTGAGGAAACAGAACAAATGGAGCATCAGATCAGGCAGTTCTGGCCCCGATGAGGAAGGAGCCAGCTGGATGGTCCCAGTGGATGCCAGGGGCCTCTCCCATGGCCTCCAGCCCGACAGCTGCCTTTCTCCCGGTGCTTGGTCCCTGCACCAGGGCACATGTGGACAGAGCGGCTGGGCCTGCAGGATGCTTCTGTCCACCTGAGGGTGGGGTGCCTGGAACACGTGTATATAGTAGATGGACAGACACAGGTGGATGCCCGGGGAGCTGGGGCAGTTTAGGGGATGTCTTTCTGTGTGAGCCCCACTTGGAGTCAAGCTTGTGAGAGGGGTCAGGGCAAAGGGGACTGTTCTCCTCAGTGTCCTCGGGTAGGGGCTGGGGAGACCTGGATCACAGGATCTCAGTAAGGATTTGGGAATTTAACCTGTGGACGACAGGAGTCTGATGGCAGGATCAAGTGAATGGGTGAGGGGTAGGAGACCAGGGTGGTCCCAGCAGGGGTTCTGCTTGGGGATGGTGTGGAGGGGGACAGAGGCACAGCCCTGCAGGGCTGGCAATGTGGGGTGAGCACAGGTGGATGCCAGTATTACAGCGTGAGGTCTCTCTGTCCCCCTGGAGGGGAAGTCATCCAAATTTGGTGGGAGGGGCCCCTGTGGAGTGGGGGCTGTTGAGAGGCCTGGAGCCCAGGACAGGGTGTGGGGTGGGGGTAGGTGGAGCTTAGGATGAGAATCGTCCCGGACCGGGTATGGCCTGGAGAGCAGGGGCCAGCTCAGAGAAGGGTGCCCTTTGCAGCTCTGGGGAGTCTGGTAGGGAGATTCCTCCTGCAGTCCTCGCTCAGAACGGGGAGAGCTGAGGGCTGGGCTCCCTCCCAGCTGAGGCCCTGGCCTGTTCCTGCCCAGATGGGCTACGTCCCTTTGCCTCAACCCCTCCCTCCTCAAGCTCTTCCCATCAGCTGGCTCGGCAACAAGGAGCCCCCTCCCCCCAACAGCCGCCTCCTCTAGCAGCCCCCTCCTCCGCCAGTGTTCCTTCAATGCCCTTTCTCCAGCTGACCTGGCAGGTGTGCCCCTTCCAGCACCCCCTCTCCCTCTCCCACCTGACGAGCCACCTGCTGACAAACCCAGTGGAACAGGTCTGTCCTCACTTGGTGCCTTACGGGGACCTCCCCCCTGGCCACCTCTCCCGCCTCAGGGCTTCCTTGCTAGGGGTGCTTCTCTGCTTCATCCCCGGCTGGTGACCTTCTCCTACTCCTGACGGCGCACCCTCTGTAAGCTGACGACTCTCCAAGTTCTGTTTCTGGTCACTTTTCCCTGGAGCTCCAGAGCCAGGAACCGGGCAACCTCTTGGGCTTTCCGGGGTCCTCCTTCTCAGACCTGCCTGTCTGGGTGGATGGACAGCTGACCACCCAGCCTCAGGTGGCCCAGAGCTCAGGCTCCTCCCTCGGGCGGCTCTGTAGCCTCACAGTCCTGCCCACGGCACCCGTGCCCCCCCCGGACCAGGTCCTGCCCACGGCACCTGTGCCCCCCCCGGACCAGGTCCTGCCCACGGCACCCGTGCCCCCCCGGACCAGGTCCTGCCCACGGCGCCTGTGCCCCCCCCGGACCAGGTCCTGCCCACGGCACCTGTGCCCCTCCCAGACTAGGTCCTGCCCACGGCACCCGTGCCCCCCCAGACCAGGTCCTGCCCACGGCACCTGTGCCCCTCCCAGACTAGGTCCTGCCCACAGCACCCGTGCCCACTCGGACCAGGTCCTGCCCATGGCGCCCGTGCCCCCCCGGACCAGGTCCTGCCCACGGCACCCGTGTCCCCTGGACCAGGTCCTGCCCATGGCACCTGTGCTCCCCCCGGACCAGGTCCTGCCCACAGCACCAATGCCCGGCCTGGACCAGTTCCTGTGTCTTTGGTGCCTTGGAGGCCCTGCTGTGTGCTGGGCCCGGACCCGAGCGGTGTCTGTTGCTTCCGGGTGTCTAAGCCAGGCTGTGAATTCCCTGACCCAGCTGGTCTCTGCAGGGCCACACAGCACCCAGTGAGAGGCTGGCACTCAATGCTTGCTTTATGGATTGACAAACCAGTGAGCACAATAGTATTTTCACCCCATGTTTTAAAGCAATCATTTTACAGTAGTTTGATTTGGAAGCACATCCACATGAAAGAGGGAGGTGCCTGAAATTGTAGACTTACAGGCACCTTGCGTGGGACATTCGCTAACCCTAGTGGCCGCCACGGCAGTGGGGTCTGTGCCAAGACCCTTGGAAAGGACTCAGCGACGGGTTGGTCAGTGCTGGTCTGTCCAGCAGCAGCTCCCTGCTTAGCTCCGCCCATAGCCCTGGCCCCCGCTCCTTGCAGTGTCCTCCCTGGGACAACAGAGAGCCCCTCGCCGCCTAGCACCACCTCCTAACGCAATGACGGTCCGCTGCTACCTCACTGCCCTGCGCTCCGTGAGCCCTTGCCCTCGGTAACACTGTGCTCGAGGTGGGGCCTGGTCTCACAGGCTTCGGGTCACGTTCAGCACAAGGCCCATCACACCCATTGAGCCCAGTGTGTGCTGAATGAGTGGTCTGAACCCTCAGTCTGTAGTGTGTTTCTGGGGTGGCCCTGAGAGTGAAGCTCAAAGCCCCCATCGTCCATTGCACAAGACGAACATTCTAGGTTTCCCAACCTTGCCAGCACAGTTGACAGCTATTACCTAAAATCCTGCACAGGCACCACGAGATTTCTGACCAACTCTCAGGCGGCACAGGCTGGGGCCAGGCCTTGTGACTCTAGAAGCCGCCGTGGAAAGTTAACGGCACCATCACAGTCATCCGCTGGCTCGCGTGGAGCGCCTTTTGAAGCCAGGCGCCAAGGAGAGCAGGAGAGCAGGTGAGGGCTCCTCTGGGGAGACCCAGGTCCTGCCCTCCCGGGTCAGCCAGGCGTGCAGCGGGCGTGGACGCCACCCTATTGCCCCTTGGTGACAATGCGTGTGTGGGGGCTGTGGCTGGGGCAGGCATCAGGGCCCACGTACACTTTCAAGCCTGGCCTCGCTTACTCCACCTACTCCCAACAGAGAGGGATGCTGGTCACAGGGACACTGGTCAGGGGACGCTGGTTTCAGTGGCCGGTTCTGGTTTTCATTTGGGAATATCCACCACTCCTCAGAGTCTTATTTGCTCTGCTGGGTTGTCAACACACCTGCCCTGGGCATCACCCTGCACGGCCCGAGACCTCCCATAACTGCAGGGGGTCGTGGTGCTGCGGCTGACCGGGTCTCTGGGGGCCTGGTTAGAGGAGGGAGCGCCCAACTGCCTGGGGCCTCAACAAGGACGTGGGGCCAGCCTGCAACGTGGACTCCCACTCTTGCATGATGTGGGGGACGGGGGTGTCCCCACCTGGAGCGGGGGTAACTGGTACTCTGCAGCAGTTGCAAAGTGTCCCAGGATGATACCTTGTGTGGCACCCGGAGAGGGTCAGGGTTGGGGGCTCCACACGAGGCGTCTGTTCCAGGCATCTGTCACCCAGGAAGGGGTGAGCCAGGTTGGGGTGGTCACCAAACCTGTGTCCTGGGCAGGCACCACTCAGATGAGGGACAGGAAGGACTCTGCCTTCAGCCCCTCACCCCACCGGAGCCACTCAGGAGATAAACTGGAGACACAGAGGTCTGGAGCAGGTCTGAGGGAGCGCGAGGTCCCAGGGAGGCCCCTAGGACGGGGCACCCAGAGCCTGGGCCACCCTCTGCACTGCCTTGCGTAGGGCCTCCTTGACCTCCTGGTTCCGCAGGCAGTAGATGATGGGGTTGAGCAGGGGCGTGAGCACCGTGTAGACCACGGACACCACCTTGTTGAAGTCAAAGGAGTAGATGGCGCGTGGCCGGGCGTAGATGAAGAGGGAGGCGGAGTAGAAGATGACCACCACGGCCAGGTGCGAGGCACAGGTGGAGAAGGCCTTGCGCCGGCCGGCGGCGGACGGGATGCGCAGCACGGTGCCGAGGATGGCGGCGTACGAGAAGATGGTGAGCTGCAGCGGCCCCAGCAGGATGAGCAGAGCCAGGAGGAAGTCGACCAGCTCCGCCACGGACACGTCGGAGCACGCGAGGCTCAGCAGGGGGGACACGTCGCAGAAGAAGTGGTTCATGACGTTGGGGCCACAGTAGCCCAGGCGCGAGATGAAGAAGACCTTTCCCAGGGAGACGGTGAAGCCCGAGAGCCAGGAGCTGGCGGCCAGGAAGCTGCAGAGGCTGGGGCTCATGATGGCCGGGTAGCGCAGGGGGCTGCAGATGGCCACGTAGCGGTCGTAGGCCATGACGCCCAGGAGCGTGCACTCGGTGCAGGCCAGCGCCAGGAAGAAATACAGCTGCGTCATGCAGCCCGTGAAGGAGATGTGTCGGAACTGGGGCTCCGCCAGGCTGAGCAGCATCTTGGGCACGGTGACGGAGACGTACCACACCTCCAGGAAGGACAGGTTGCTGAGGAAGACATACATGGGCTTGTGCAGCTGGGGGCTGACCCGGATCACGGCGACGACGACCACATTCTCTGTGACGGTCAGCATGTAGGCCAGCGTGAACAGCACCACCAGGCACACGTGGAGGCCCAGCGAGCCCGAGAAGCCCACCAGGATGAACTCTGTCACCTCCGAGCGATTGTCCCCGAAGGGCATGGTGTGCACCTGGTGGCAGAGACAATGGGTCAGATGCTGGCTGGTGGGTGGGGTGCTGGAGGCCACGGCCCCTGCTCTGCTGCCCACGGGTGGGCCTCCCCTCAGGCGCTGGGTGGGATCTGGGCAGATGTGGGCCCTGCCCTGGGGCCACCGGCCCTGCCTGGCCGCAGACTGGATGAAGGCTGTGGTGGGCTGGGTGCCATGAGAACGTCTCAGGGGCCCGGCCTGGGGACCCGCTCACGGGTGTGGATGGGGCCCCACAGGATGGTGGGGGAGGCCTTGGCCAAGGTCACCCAGGTTAGGAGAATGGTTGTTGTGGGGAGGGGGCAAGGGGTTGGCCTGGGGTGGACAGGGACCTGCTGGGCTCCCGCCGTCTCTTGGGTCGGGCGGGGGGGAGGGTATCTGCGGCCATGAGATGGGGCTTCCTCATCTGTACGCACGACGACAGCCAGAACTTGCCCTGCAGGTGGGATGCAGACCTATCGCACCTCCAGGGGGGTGGGATGCTGAGGAGGACGTCCGTGGGCTTGTGCCACAGGGGCTGATGGGGAACACGGCCACTCCTGGGGTGCCAGTTCCCTAGGAGAATTCAGGGTCCCAGGGAATTGGGAGGATGCAGGAGGCCGAGTTTCCCACCCTGGGTCCCCTTTCCGCCCTGTCCTGGCCAGGTGAGCCGTGCTCCCTGCCATGGGCCCTGGGGGTCCAGCCCTCCACCGCCCGACTCCACGTGTGGCTCGCCTGGTTCTGTCCAAGCCGCACTGGTATGGCCACAGGTGTGCAGGGGGCCCTCAGGGCCGTGACTTCCTGTGCCCCCCGATTCTAGCCCCTGCAGGGATGGCTAGGGGATCAAAGGGGCAGGACTGGCAGGTGGCTTCCTTGCCTCCACAAGGACCTGTTTCACACCAGTGAAAGGGCCAGACCCTAAAAACAGAAGTCAGCTTCCTTCACCCCGGGCGTTCCCCTCCTGCCCGCCCACGGGTTTCCTGGCTCAGGGGCCCCCTGAAATGCTCCCCTGCACCCCACCCCACATCAGCCAGGGCCTCTGTCCTAGGAACGTCCCTGCAGGCCACAGGCGTGCTTCCTGACCTCCAAAACCTGTGTCGGGACCAATCCACTCATTTGTAGAACGGTTGGGGTTTTGGCTTCTTACCTGCACCCTGAGTGCATCCGTACACTTGGCGTGGAAGTGAGTTTGCTAAAACAAGCTGGCTGATACGGAGAATGGGCTTGGAGGACAAAAACCAGCCTCCGTTCTGCATCTTGCTGCCTCGAACCCTCAAGTTTAGTCTATGTGCTGCCAAAGTGAGTGCTGCTGTGAGCCCTCAGAGGGCATCCCCCACACCAGGCCTTACCCACCGGGGCCTCGGACCTGAGCTTGGGGCCGAGCGGGGTGTGGAGGGCGGTCCTCCTGCCCTGATGGAGTAGATGCCCCTTCTGGGGAGGCCCTTGAGCCCAGCACCTGGTAGGGTGGGCTGCCCCCAGCCCAGGTGTCAGCTCTTCTCGGCTTCCTGCCTCTTCCCGGAACCCCAGAACTCCCCAGGGCTCCTCCTGGCCTGTGCCCTTGAGTGACCACAGGCCCTTTGCCTCTCTCCCCTGCATGCTGCCCCAGATCCCAGGCAGCAGATCCCAGAGCTCTAAGGTGTGGCTCTGGGATGGGTGGCTCCAGTTGAAACCCCACCCTCCCGGAGACACCTGTGCCTAGGATGGGATAGCCACCCTCTCTGCCTCGGTTGTCCCATGGGGTCAGAGCAAGACCCTTGCTGGGCTGTCCTGGCCCCAGAACGCCACGAGGGGGTGGGGATACACCAGCTCTGAGGACCACAGAAAGCCTGCACATCTGCTGCGTTCACTCGGGTGGGCTTGGTGGCCCGGGTGGGCAGCGATGCCTATGCAGCAGGAGGCGGCCTGGCCAGATCTCAGTGGGCCTGGTCAGCTCCCCCGTAGCTGGGGCTCTATCTCTCCCCCACTGTGGCCCCTGGTGACTCCAGGAGTGTCTGCTCAGACCTGCCACTGATCAGCTGTTGGACTTGGAATCGATGTCTCTCTCATCCGGAGCCTGTTTGTCTGTGTGAAAGAGGGAGCAAAGCCGTCGGCTTAGCCGACGGGATGGGAGACTGGTGCTTCATTAGGGGCCCCAAGTTCTCGTCACACAGACAGGAGAGGACACACGGTGAGTCCCCAGGCCCCACCGTGATGCTCCATGTGTGCTCCCCAAACTTCACATGGGTGCGGAATCACACGTGTCCTCCCCCAAACAGATTCGCTCAGGCACCCAGCCTCCCTGAGTCAAAGTCCTGCACGCCCCACGAGAGGCCCCTGACGCAGGTGTTCATGCAGACACCAGGGTCCTGCCAGCTGGACCCCCAGCAGACGCCCCCCAGCGGATCCAGATCCGGCACACAGACCTCGGTGCCCATGCCTTAGACACACAGATGCCCCTATAGACCCGGTCCTGCCCAGGAGACAGGTGCTGGCCCCCACCCCCCACGGCCTAAGCCTCAGGAGCCATACGCTGTGCCACAGAAACACACACGGACACAGGGATAAACCCCCAGACCACAGACACCTGGCCCTCAGAGACACTGGTTCGAGACAGACTGCTCAGTTTGTTGCCTTCATCGCATGCCTGGGCACACACAAACTCACGAGCGGGGGCTCACACAGGAGCACACACAGACACAGGTGCACATGCCTGTGCACATTCAGGGATGCACTGCACACGGACACGTGCACCTTTCAGCTCTCACCTGTGTGGAGACTGCTGGTTTTAGGTGGGAGATCGGGTTTGGAATCCCAGCCCCGCCCGCCCTCTGCTCTCAACCCGCCGCCCCAGCTCCTCACGGGTGGAGGGGAGGGTCTCTCAGTTCTCTGGCTCTCCTCAGGACTCGGTGCTGTTCCAGCCAGGGACTCAGCAAAAGCGGGTTCCTACCTGGTCCTTGAGTGCTGAGAGGGGGCTCGGCATGAGAGGTGACAGAGGGCTCTGACAGGGCTGTGTCCTGCTCTCAGCTGAATGTGGCACTGGGTGCCGGCCCCGTGCGTCTCCCCCTCCCAGGGATGTCACATACCCCGTGAGCATGTAGGTCCAGGAGAGAGCTTGGAAGACACGAAACGAGATGAGCCGCTGCAAAGACCCCTCCTCACAATGAAAAAGACAAAGAGACCTCAAGTCCGAGGCGGCCACTGGTGCCTCCCCTGCTGTCTGCATTTCACAGGACCAAGAGTCAGGTGTGGGGGGAAAGTATGGGGGACCCCCGGTTCGCGGCCGTTGGGAACATCCCCTCTGCATGGGGAGAGCCTGGGCAGCCCAGGAGCTGAGCACCCCCAGGCCCCCCAGACCACGAACGAGTGTCTTTCTAAAGCATAACCGAGCGGAAGACAGAAAGCTTACCTCAGCCCTCGCTCACCATCTGCTCACTGGAGAAGGTCTCACAGGAGAGACAGGCAGAGCAGGAACTGGGCAGACTGGCAAGGCTCCGTCCCTCTCCGCTGTCCCAGGGGCTGGTGCCCAAGACACCAACGGCTCCTCTTGGGAAACCCTTGAGCCTCTGCTCAGGGACCCACACCCCCTGGGAGCAGCTTTGTCAGCCAAAGTGGCCAGAATCAGAGGCCAGATGGCCTCCCTGGTTTCCTTGTGGGCACAGGGCAGCTGTGACCTGATGGGGGTGGGGTGTGGGTATGGGGGTCACTCTCGTCCAACCAGCAACAGCTCAGTGCAGCAGAGGGGCCCGGAAGTCTCTGCCCCCACCCCGCCAGAACTGTGGGTGACGAGCAGGCCCAGGCTGGTCCCAGACCCCGCTCTCCTGAATGGGCTCCCTGCTGCCTCATGGTCACCCACCTCCCTGCTCTCCAGCTGGTCACTGTGAGGGTCACATGAGGTGGTCAGAGACGCCCCCTTGTCAGCTGTGACACAGCTGTGGGGCGGAGGTGTGTCCCTCTCTCCCACAGAGGTGGAGGTGAGAGGAAGGTGTCCAGGACCCCGCACTGGGCTACAGCCCTTCCCTGCCACATGGGGTCCAAGGTCTGCCCACACTGTCCTGTCAGTCTCTGTACTCAGTCAGAGAAGGGTCCCCACAGGCCACAGGGGACGGCAGACCGGCCCCTTAGAGGTGGGCAAGGGACCTGCTGTCTGCTGGGCCTGGGGTCCGTGCCTCAGTGGAACCCAGATCTCTGGAGCTGCCTCTCTGGTGGCCCAGGGCGGCATGGGTTGGCCTTGTGTCCCTGGGCCCCTAAGTCATTTTAAAGAAGTCACGTGTTCTCAGCAAAGTCTGCCGGCTCCTACAGCGTCTCAGCAGGGCCCTGGACTCCAGATACGACACTGAGCAGACAAGCTCCTGTGTGTGGCGCTCTGGTGCTGCAGGGAACCCACAAGCGGGATTGGGGAAGAGCGCTCCCGCCAGCGGGGTCACGGAGGAGGTCTGGGGTGCAGTTATAGCTTGTCCAGAATGCTGCGGACCGCGGGGGTGGCGTGGGCTGCCGGGTGGGGAATGGGGTGATTTCTGTGTGCTGGGTGTGGCTGGACAGGCCTGGACTCAGAGCTGGGGAGTGGGTGCGGCCTGGCGGTGCCCCAGAGACGGGCCAGGTTCTGGGCAGAGCAGGGCTGCCGGGGAGGGGGGGCAGACTGGCGGGGTCCAGATGGGGTGCAGGCTGCAGTCCGAGCTCGCGATCACCGTGGTGGCGCAGGGCGTCGCTGGGTTTGCTGGTGGATCCGGCATGGGGCGCAGGAGCGAGGGCCCAAGGATGTGGGATCGGTGGCTTTTAGAGTCTTCGGGGGGGGGGGCGGGAGGAAGTTTTCCGTGTGCAGATTTAGGATGAGGGGAAGTTAGGTGGGGGCGTGGACATGTGAGTCCGGAACCTCGCGGAACCTCCCGGAGGTGGGCGCTTGGGGTCCGCCGGGGTGCCGGCCGAGGGCCAAGGAGGGTGCGGGAGCAGGGCTGGCTGGCGGCTGTTCCGTTGCTGTAGGCTAACTCTCACTCGCGCTGGACGAGGCCCTTCAGGTGCAGTGCGATGCGACAAGAGCGTGGCCAGCGCGAGTGGCCAAGAGAGGACGCTCGGATACTGGTCCACGTGTCCACACTCTCGGCCCCTATGCCATCTTCCCTGCTGGGCCTTGAGGCCGGGCTGACCATGGCGCCCTGGGCTCCACCTGTGCCACCAGGCAGCTTTGCAGAGAGGTGGCTGGAGCCTTCCAGACAGGAAGCTCTGTGACCCGTGTGAGTGTCCTCGCCCTCGCCCTGGCCTGCTTGGGGCTTCCTGCCCTGGTGCAAATCCCAGCACCCCTGCACCCTCCCGGGAGCCTGGCCTGTCTCCGGCAGTGGGGTCGGGGGTCTCTCTGCGGGTGTCTTGGGCTGTAGGGCTGCTGGTTTCTTGCTGGTTTGTTGCAGACTCTGGTGGCTGGGAGGAGTTTTCTTCTGGGGACCCCAGCATCCACAGACAGCCCTCCCCACTCACAGCTCCCGGCCTCCTGTTTCCCTGTGCCCGCTCAGCCCCTTCCCACAGACACCCCTGGCTTCCCATGGCCCAGAACCTCACCTCTGGATCCGAGCCGTGTAGATGAAGGTTCTGCCTGTTTCTCACATCACTGCCCCAGCACCTTAGTCCCACCTCGGGCCCACCACCCCCTCCCCAGCCTCAGTGCTCACCCCTTCCCCCTGCAGCAAGATCTCTGGCAGCCTCCCCCCCGCCCCCCCGCCCCCCATCCCTGCCTTCCCCAAGCAAGTGTCCTAAACTCTGGCCCCCACCCCACCCCTTCTCAGAAAACAAGCCAAGGGGCAGGGACTCTGACATCCTGCTTCAGACACCTTATCTTTACGCACACACATCCTGGGGGCTTTCCTGCTCCCGGCTGTGCTGAGCTCTGCACCTGGCCCCCAACCCCTAAGGGCCCTCCCCTGGCTTTTGCTGCTGGGTCTGCCTTCTAACGTCAGCATGGACACAGGCTCCAGCCTCCTGTCTGAGAAGCGAAAGGGGAGGAAGCCCCAGCCCTCAGACTACACCCTCTGCCCCTTGGTAGCAGCACCTGCCTGTCCTCATCTACCTTCTCCTCGGCTCTAGTGTCCCTGTCAGCTGGGCAGCAGGCCGCCCCTCCTGTCACTGGCCTTCAAGAAGCAGAGAATCCCCTCCTAACCCTGCTGTCTGCCTCCGTCCACACTGGCTGGGCAACAAGCAATGGAGACCCCACAACTGCGTTACTGCTAATCCAGACGGGGATGCACAATTCTGCTGCTCGTGGGTTTGACAGCGATGCCTGCCCATTCGGGATTCCATGTCGATTCTAGAATCATTTTGTTAGGTCCGGGATCCCTCCTTCAGCAGTTAATTTGGGGGATTTTTTTTCCTGTCTTTGCAAGATTGAGTCTTCTGGGCGCCTGGGTGGTTCAGTTGGTTAAGCTTCTGACTCTTGGTTTCGGCTCAGGTCATGATCTTGGCTCATGGGATCGAGTTTCATGAAGGGCTCTGTGATGATAGTGTGGAGTCTGCTTGGGATTCTCTCTGTCTCTGCCCTTCCCCTGCTCATTCTTTCTCTCTCTCTCTCTCTCTCTCTCTCTCAAAATAAAGAAATAAACATTAAATATGAAGATAAACTTTTCTGACTCATAAACTTGGCGTATTTCCATTCTTATTTAAACTTTGCTGTGATGTCTCAGTTGTCTGTGTAAAGGTTTTCCACATCTTTCATTAGAGTAATTCCTAGATGTTTAATATTTTTGTTGCTTTTATAAGTGGTAGCTACTTAAAAGAATTCATTTTCTGTTTGCTGCTTTTATGTAGAAAGATAACGGCTTTTTGTTTATTAACTGTGTCCAGTGAGCTTGCTAAGTAAACTTTGTCATGAATTCTAACTTCTCTGCAGATTCTTCTGGATTCCCTATATTCCCGGTGGCATTGTATGTGGGTAAGAGGGCTTCATCCTCCCATCCTGTCTTACAACTTCCTTCTCCTAACTGACTGCACCATGAGAGCCCCCAGGGCAGAGCAGAGGCGGACAAGGTGGGGAGGGATAAGGTGGGGAGGGACAAGGTGGGGAGGGACAAGGTGGGGAGGGACAAGATGGGGAGGGACAAGATGGGGAGGGCTGTCCTGTGGTGTCTCCGGCCTCAGAGAGCCGGACACTTGCTGTGGCGTGTTTCCATGATCCTTGTTATCAGATTAAGGGAGTTCCCTGCTATTTCTAGTTTGCAAAGTACTTATTGTAGTAAATGTTTTTTTTTAATATAAAACTTTTTGCCTCTTTTAAGATGATAATATGATTTTTCCCCCTTAGTATTTCAGTGTGACAAGTGACAATGATGGATTTCCTAATGCCAAACCAACTTGGCACTCCTGGAAGAAGGCCATCGTGGGCACCGCTGGTATGCTTTGTACACATCACTGATTTTATTGGTTCTGGGCCCAGGGTTTTCTTTGTGGGAGGATAATCTTTCCTTGAGAACAGGACTATTGAGGGACAATTGACATACATTAAATAGCACATATTTGAAGTGAACAATTTGATTAGCTTCGACATATACATATCTATATCTCCATGAAACCATTCCCACAACCAACAGAATGTGCATTTTCATCACCCCCAAAACTTTCCCCCTTCCTGCCCCTCCCCGTACCTACCTCTCCAGGCGACCACTGACCTGCTTTCTGTCACCGCAGGTTAGTTTGCATTTCCTGGAAATTTATGTAGTGCAGAGGATGTGGAGGACCTGAAGCCCCAAAGAGCACAACCACTTTGGAAACAGTTCCGGCCTTTCATTTACACACCCCCCACTGTGCTCCTCAGTATTTACTTAAGAGAAATCAGAATATACATCCACCAAAAGGCTTGTACAAGAACGTTCTTAACCGGTTTATTTATAATAGTCCCAAACTGTACACAATCCAGGAAATACACTTTGGAACAATCCAGGGAGCTTTCTCAAGTTTTGCCGGTTGTGCATGTGCTCATTCGTGCGTCCGTGGAACTCACAATTTTACCACACGTGTAGCTTCAGGTGACCACCACAGCAATGACGTGAACTCCCTGGGGCTGCCGCCTTACATTCACACCCCTCTACCCCGACATACCTAACCCTGCTAACCTGTTCTTTGTGTCTACTGTTATTTCAGAAATATCGTATACACGGGATCATGCGATATGTGTCCCTTTCAGATTGCTGTTTTCATTCAGCATAATTTCCTTCAGGTTCACCCAAGTCGTCATGTGTATCAATACCTTGGTCCTTCTTACTGCCGAGCAATGTTCCATGTATGAATGCACCACGATTTGTTAACCGTTGAGCCACGGAAAGGCACCTAAGTAATTTCCAGTTTCTGGCTACCATGAATAAAGCCACTGTAAGCGCCAGAGTAAACGTTTCTGCATGAAGGGAAGTTTTCACTGCTCTGGGGTCAATGCCCAACTGTGCGGTCGCTGAGTCGTGTGGGCAAGTCTAGTCTGAGGGTTAAAAAGAACTGAATTATTCCACAGGGCGGCCGTGGCTGCACTGTTCACCTCCCCACCAGTGATGCATGAGTGATTTAGTTTCTTGACTTCTTGCCAGCATTTGGTATTATCACTAATTTTTTAAAAAGTCTTTCTGGTAGTTCTGTAGTGATACCTTATTGTGCTTTTTTGTCTGCAGTCACTTAATGGCTAATGGAGGTGAGCATCCTTTCATGTCCTCGTATGACACATCTGTATGTCCTCTTTGCTGAAATGCCTGCACACACCCATTTTCTTTTCTTTTCTTTAAAAAATTTTTTAAAACATTTTTATTTATTTTTGAGAGACAGAGAGAGACAGAGCGTGAGCAGTGGAGGGGCAGAGAAAGAGTGAGAGAGAGAGAGAGGGAGAGAGAGAATCTCGAGCAGGCTCCACATTGTCAGCACAGAGCCTGGCATGGGGCTCAATCTCATGAATGGTAAGATCACGACCTGAGCCAAAGTCAAGAGTCAGCTGCTCAACCGACTGAGCTACCCAGGCACCCTGGGTTATCACCTTTTCTATTCCAGGTATTGATTTGGGTCTTTTTTGATCTTTGTCAAACTTGTTAGAAGTGTGTTAATTTTATTTTTATTTTTTTCAAAAACCCAGCTTTTTGTTTCACTAATGTTTTGCTATTATTTTCCTGTTTTTAACTTCATTGATTTCTGGTTTTATCTTTATTGTTTCCCTCCTTACTCCTTCCTTTATTCCTTTCCTTCCTTTCACTTTTTCTCTAGATTTTTGAGATAGCAATTTAGATTATGGATTTGAGATCTTTCCTCTCACGTAAGTATCAAACACTATAAATTTCCCTCTCACCATTACTTTAGCGGCATCCCATAAATTCTGATATGTTATTTTCATTTTTAATTCACTTTTTAGTATTTTCAAAATTTCATTTGAGACTTCATCATTAAGCCATGGCTTTTTTAGAAGTGTGTTTAATTTTCAAGTGTTTGCAGATTTTTCCATTGTCTCTCTGTTATTGAGTTCTTGTTTTTTTCTATTAGGATACAGTCAGTTTTGTTGAATGTACCATGTGTGCATGAAACAAATGTGTCTTCGACTTTGTTGTAGGAAGTGCTCTGTGATCCTGTTGGTTGCTGTTCCATTCTTTCAGACCTTGCTGAGTTTCTGTTGATTGCTGTGAATGGCATCTTGAAGTGCCCAAGAATTGTGGATTTGTCTTTTTTCATTATGTAATGTCCCCCATTCTTCCTAGTAATTTCCTTTTATCTGAAAATTTTGTCTGATATCGATATAGCCACTTCTGCTTTTTTTGGTTTAATGTTCACATGAAATGTTTTTTTCTTGAATCGGCACACATTTGGATAATTTTTAAAAATTTTCTCTGCCAACATCTGTCTTTTAATTTGTGTGGTTAGAACCTTTACATTTAAATTATTACTGATGTGTTGGGGCTTATATCTGCCACTTGCTTTTTATTTTCTATTTGTTCCCTTGTTTCTCATGTACATGTTTCTTTTTCTCTTGTCTCCTTGTGAGTTATGTGAACATTTTTTAGACTTCTATTTTGATGTATTTATAATATTTTTGTATTTTGTATAATTTTATTATTGGTTGCCTTGTACGGGACTTATAACAGCCTCCTGGTGTTGACATTTTACCACTTCAGGTGAAATATGGAAACCTTACTTAAATTTTGTTTTTTACCCTCCCAATTTAAACACATAATTGTGCTAAGTATTTCCTCTGTATTCCCTGAGCACTACTTCTGGTAGTGTCATAACGTAAAATGTGATTGAAGAAACTCACAAAGTGAAGGATGGTCTATTATAGTCACTTCTACTTTTATCCATTTCATTGTTCTTCTTTCCTTTCTGAAAGCCCCATCTTTTTGTTATCATTTTCTTTCTGTTTGGAGAGTTTTCTTTAACTATCACGTAATAATATGTCTGCTAGCAAGAAGTTCTTTTAGTTTTCCTTCACTTGAGCATGCCTTTACTTCCCCTTAATTTCTGCAGGATAGTATCACACACGTAGAATTCAGGCTTGACACATCCTCTGTTTCAGCACTTAAAAACTGGTCCACTCCCTACTGGTCTCCATTTCAGAGGAGAAATTTGCTGTCATTCTAATTGGTTTTTCTCTGTAGATGATGTATCATTTTTCTTTAACTGGTTTTAGGATTGTTTTAATCTTTAGTTTTCAAAATGTTAATTATGATGTGTTTTGGTGTGAATTTCTTTGGATTTATCTTGTTTGGAGTTTAGTCAGCTTCCTGAATCTGTAAGTTTATGTGTTGGGAAGTTTTCAGCCATTGTTTCTTCATATTCTTTCCTCTCTCCCCTACTTCTCAGATCTCCATTGATAGAAATAATGGATCTTTTGTTATTGTCCCAGAGGTCTCTGAGGCTATATTATTGTTGTCTGTTTTCTCTCTTTTGTTTACATTAGGTAAATTCTATTTGTCTTCAGGTTGACTGATGCTGTCCTCTGTCATTTCCATTCTACTCTTGAGATCATTTGGTGATTTTTTAAAGCAACTTCAGTTACTGTATTTTCAGTTCTATAATCTCCACTTGGTTCTTTAAAAAGTAACAATTTTAGGGGCGCCTGGGTGGCTAAGTCAGTTGAGAGTTCAACTTTGGCTCAGGTCATGATCTCGCAGTTTGTGAGTTCGAGCCCTGCGTCAGGCTCTGTGTTGACAGCTTGGAGCCTGGAGCCTGCTTCAGATTCTGTGTCTCCCTCTCTCTCTGCCCCTACCCTTTACTCTGTCATTCTCTCTCTCTCTCTCAAAAATAAATAAACATTACAAAATTTTAGAAAAAAGTGTATAATCCAGTAGTTTCTAGCATACTCAGAATTATGCAGCAATCACCACTAGTTGATTTCAGAGCATCTTCATCTCCCCCAAGGAAACCCCATATATATAGCAGCAGTCATTTCCATTTTCTCCTTCTTCCAGCCCCTGGCAGCCATCCAGCCACTGTCTCTGTCTGTGGATTTGCCTCGTCAGGACATTTCATATCAGTGGAGTCATACAGGTGGTGTTCTGTGTCTGACAACTTTCACTGAGTGTGATGTTTTCAAATGATGAGTGATTTTCGCTTGTGTTTTGGACAATTTTGGTTGTGATGTTAGGAGACTTTTCCAGGTTGGCAGGTAGCCACCTGTTTGAGCTCAGGGTGTAGGTTCTGGCCTTTTGTGGCTTTGGTTCCAATGACAGTTCAGTTTTTAGGGGCTTTGTGAGGCTATCCTGGCCTGTCTCATTCTCCTGGTGCTGTGGGGCTCCCACTCAGTCCTTGCTGGTCCCCAGAAGTTGGTTGTCACTGTGTCACTATCTGTGGTGGGGAGCCAGAGCCACTGGGCTTGGGTGGAAGGCAGAGGCACACAGAGCTTTGCGGCTGCGGTTGTGGTAAGATTGGACTACCTGCTTGACTTTGGGTCTGAGTGAACCTGGTCTGTCAGCAGTTATCAGTGTGAGAGGAAACCCACAGCCTGGGGCCCTTGCTCATGTGCTCAGGGCTTCTGAGGCCCCTGATATGCTCTGGAAAGGCCCTTGCTGTCTCCACTGGTTCCTGGAGGCCATTGGTGACTCCTATTTCTGCATATTTCACTCTGAACTGAAATCTCTGCTCTTGTCCTAGTTGAAAAGCAGGAACTGGTTGAGCCCTGGGGGGTCACAGTGCCATGAAGGCAGCTGTCTGGGCCTTGGGACTGGGGACCCTTCTCCTCACTCTCAGTGCAGTCCCTGTTGGTAAGTTTCTCCTTCCTTCATCTATGGAGGCTTCTGGAGGCGGTGGTTCTGTAGAAGCTGAGACCCTGGGGTATGGGGATCTCCTGCTGTGACCAGATGTCTTTCTGGCTCTTTCTCAGCTTGGACGTGGATGGGTCGTCCACAGGAAGGCAGGAGGGCATGTGGGCTCCAAAGTGTGTACCCACAGAGACTCTTGTTCCAACACTGACTGAGCCTAACTCCAGGGTGAACCCAGGGTGCGGGGCTGGGTCAGAGCCTGGATGGAATGAGGGGGCATGGCTAGCGTCTGGTCCCAGTGACCCCGATGGACATGAGGTGCTGATAGGTCCAGCAGAGGGGCTGCTCCACCCCTGTCCCTGGGGCTGGGGTGCTGGTGGGGGAGTGTGAAAGCTGGCCGCACCTGGCATTGAGGGTGATCCCCAGCTCACTCACTGTTCCAGGGAGTGGCAACAACCTGGGGAGGGGGCCCAGGGGTGTGAGGGCTGCCGGGTCTAGAAGACAAGAGGCAGAATCACGGGCAGGAGCCTGTAGAGAGGGGTTCTGTCAGGTGGAACAGCACAGAGAGGCTGGACGTGACAGAATGACCCCTGGGGGTACTGCATACAGTAACACAGAGCCTCTGGGTGAGTGTGTGATAGTATGTGTCAGAGAGGGTATGAGAGCATGCGTGTGTGTGTTTGTGTGTGTGTGTGTGTGTGGTAGGGAGTGTGTGAGAGCGTGCATGTGTGTGTGAGTGTCAGAGTGAGTGCATGCATGCATATGTGTGATAGTGTGTCAGAGAGTATATGAGAGCATGCACATGTGTGAGTGCATGCATGTGTGTGTGATAGTGTCAGAGTGTGTGAGAGTGTGCATGTGTGTGTGATAGTGTCAGAGAGTGTGTGAGTGCGTGCATGCGTGTGTGATAGTGTCAGAGAGTGTGAGAGTGTGCATGTGTGTGTGAGTACGTGCACGCATGTGAGTTGGGCAGAGAGACAGGAGAGGGTAGCAGTCGGTGTCCAGTGTTCTGGAAGCTGATGGAAGAACACTCTGTTGGGCAGGCCGATCCAAGGTCCAGCAAGGGGGTGACCTCAGGGCTGGACAGTAGGGGCATCCCGGGTGCTGGTGGTGGCAGGAATCTGTGGGCAGTGATGCCGTCTGGCGGGAGCGGTGTGGGAACGCTGGAGGGGATCCCGTTTTGTGTTAAAGATGCAGATATGTGTGCACGTTTACGTCTGCAGAACAGGCCGGCAGGGTGTGAGGAAGCCGTGGGGGAGGATGCCAGCGGTGAATGACGACCATCAGGGGGTGGTGAGAGGGGCAGTGAGAGGGGCATGCCTTTCTCTGGACCTATATGTGGGAGTCTGCGCTCTGTCCCCTCCTCACATGAGTTCAGGGTGGGCACTGGAGGTGGTCTGGGGTGGCCCAGGCTGGGACTGCGTGCAAGACTTCTTTCTTCTGCACCAGCTGTGGATGGGATTGTGAGGACCAAGGGGCTGTGATGGGGAGAGGCTGTGCAGAGAGAACCAGGGCGCAGGGCCTAGAAGGGGCATGGTTGAGGAAGTGCATCCGTGGCCCTGGTGGGAGGTCCTGTTGGTCCAAGTTCAGGTCCAGGGAGCTGCTGAGACCCTGAGACCTGAGGAGGCTGGCCTAGAGATTGTAACTGGAAGGGCAGGTGGCCGGCCGGTGAGGCAGGAAACAGAGAGTCAGGGGCCCCGGTGCCTCTACTGCACTGGAGAAACGATTGGGGGTGGGGAGGGGTGGCCTGGCAGAGCCACCCCGCTTCCAGGCAGCGGAACACAAGGGCACTTCCTTGCCAAGAGGGTGAGGGTCACCCACATCGTGGGGGCCTCAGAGGGCTTGGGAGGGGAGCAGAGGCCGTGGTCCTGGCGGGAGGGAAGGGGGTCTGTGGAGGTGAGGATGCAGGGCTGCGTGGGGGCAGTGGGAGGGTTTCCATGTGACTCCACCCCATCACCTTTCTGGACTGTGAGTATTGGGGGTGGGGGTAGGGGGACCTGGCTTTGTGCTGAGGCCTCGCAGCAAGGCCTTGGAAGTGGCCCCAGGCAAACGTAGGAGTCTTCCTACCTCCCAGCTGGCGCTGGCTCACCCTCCACCCTGCGAACTGGTTCCGGGACCCTCTGAGGCTGGCCTGTTCTTCCGTAGGTGGACCAAGAGAACTGAGGCTGGCGTACAGACACAGTCCCTGTGACGGAGTGGTGCTAGTCCTACACGATGGGCAGTGGGGACACGTGTGCAACCAGGAGTGGACGTTGGCAGAGGCATCCGTGGTCTGCAGGCAGCTGGGCTGTGGACATGCTGTGGGAGCCCCCAAGTACGTCCCACTGCCCGGGGAGATGGTGCGGCCCTGGCTCCACAACGTGTCCTGCAGGGGTGACGAACCCTCCCTCTGGGAGTGCAGCCTTGGGGCCTGGACACAGACCGAGTGTCCCCATGAGTGGGTGGTGGTCGCTCTGTGTGCGAGTAAGTCTGAACAGGAGGGGGAAGAGGAGGAGGAGGGTGAGTCTGGGGGAGGAGGGGGAGGAGGGCTTGGTGGAGAGGGGGAGAGAGGGTCTAGTGCAGGGGAGGAGGAGCGCAGGTCTGGGGGGAGGGGGAGGAGGAGGAGGAGATGGGCGGGCCTGGGGGAGGAGGAAGAGGTTGGTAGGCTGGGGGAGGGGCAGAGAGAGGGTTCTGGTGCAGGGGGAGGAGGAGCGCGGGTCTGGGGAGGAGGGGAGGAGGAGGAGGTGGGTAGGCCTGGGGGGAGGGGGAGGGGAGGAAGCTGGCGGGCCTGGGGGAGGGGTGGAGAGAGGGTCTGGCGGCTCTGTGGCGGAGGTGGGGGGCTCCTCCCAGGGCACCGGACCATGCTGACCTGTCTTGGTTCCAGTCTCTCATGACTCGGTCACCCCTGTAAGGGGCCCTTCGTCTTTCACCCAACAGATGCTTATTCGCAAGGCTCTATTCTAGGTGCTTGGCCATATGCAGCTGTGAATAAACCAGACAAAAGTCCTGCTGCATGGAGCCTGTACTGTCCCGGGAGAAACAGTGAACAACTAAGTAAAACAGCAATGCGGGAACGTGGAGACGCAGAAAACAGACGGGGGTGGGGGAGGTCAGAGACCTTGTCTTCTAGATGCCTGAGGGCCTGACACCCCTGTCCCTGCCCCACCCCCACCCCCCACCGTAGGTATTTAACATTAGGTATCTCAACATGATTTCAAAAGTCACCAGGAGGCAAATGCTTTCCCTGTGAGGTCTGTCATGAGGGTCTTCTGCTGTCTCTGGGCACTTATGTGACAGGGAGCTCCTGAGGCCCCCTTACAACATCCTGTCTCTGAAGCTGACCCATGACATGGTTTATGGGCCCAGGTTGAAGGGAAAATGCAGGGATCCTCGTTCAACAAGATTTTCAAGACAATGACGGCAGAATGTTAATCGAGGCATAGATCCCTCTGAGCGAGGGGTCCTCTGTGACCTCCCACCCAGAAAGGGCCCTCTCAGCCAGCAATGACCCTCTTGAAGGAGCAGGGTTGGTCTCAGGCTGTAACCCAGGCCCAGGGCGGAGGCCCAGGTAGGGGCTGCTTGCCCAGATGGCAACGTCTGGTCGCTGGGGCAGGCCATGGGTTCCAAGGGACCACGGGGCCCGCGGAGTCCGCGCCTTCGGTAATGTGGGCCTGTGCTTCTCAGATGGCACTTTTCGGGAGATCCGGCTGGTAAAGGGCCGCAGCCCCTGCTCCGGACTCCCCGAGATCAGGAATGTGAACGGGGTGGATCGCCTCTGTGGCCTCCATGAAGAGGAGGCCACGGTGTTCTGCCGGGAGCTGGGGTGTGGGCCTGCACTTCAGGCTCCCCGCCAGGATGCGGGCGTCGTTGGGAAGTATATGACGTGCCGGGGCACCGAGCCGACCATCCGGAACTGTAGACTCAACAACCGCCTGCGCAGGGGCTGTGACTTCCAGCACGATGCCGAGGTGGTCTGCTCAGGTGAGGCCCGCCGGGCACAGCCAGGCTCGGGGGGGGGGGGGCGGTGCAGACCCTTGGGGGACGCTCTGTCCTCACATCTCACAGTGTGTCCCCCTCTTGATGCCTGTGCAGCCTGCTGTTCCAGAGGGACTACGAGCTGGCTGGGCAGGCAAGGGAAGGCAGGGAGGAAGGCACTGTGCTGGGAAGATCCGATGCTCTCTAGCTCAGGGTTGTTGCAGACAGAGGCCTAGAGGAGAGGGCACGGGAAGTGCTGGTGGATGGTTCGCCGGTGGGTGTGTGGTGGGCTCAGGTCTGTGCCTACCTCCCAGCAGAGGTGTGCTGGCTCAGGAACCCGGGCCTGGGGGTGGGGGTGGGGGTGGGCGTGGGGTCCTGGCTGTCCTGCAGCATCTGTGCTCTGATTATTGTGTGTCCAGTAGGAGTCAAGGTGGCTGGTGGTCACCCCCTCCCAGCCCTGTCTCAAAGGGGCAAGCGAATTGACCCTCAGATTCTGGCTGTGTTCTGGGAATTAGGGCAGGCTAACGTGAGACGGACAGGCCAGCCTCCTTGGTGCCCCTAAGAAGGCAGCGTTCTGTGGCCGGAGAGGTGCCTTGACCTGGCCTCCAAGACTATACAGGACCTGATGCCACTGCCTTGGGCAGGCAGAGGCTATGTCACACATGTGGGCACCTGTAGGAGGTGACTCTGACCTCTGACCTCAGGGAAGTGACCAGGGACCCCTTCTCTGTTCTGGGTGCAGGGTGTATGGGTCTCTGGCTATCAGTTTCTGCCCAGGACTTGCAGACCCACTGCCTGGTCCCGGATGGTCTACCCTGGCCAGAGTCTCCTGTGGTCCAGGGAGGTGGCTGAACTGCTCACCTGAGAACACTTATCCCTAACTGAGAGTTTGTGTCTCCCCCAGGACACACGGAAGCCCGGCTGGAGGGCGGTGAGCACCCCTGTGCTGGGCGTCTGGAAGTGAGGCGCGGCCTGACCTGGGGCACTGTCTGTGATGCTGACCTGGACCGGGCGACGGCCCATGTGGTGTGCCGGGAGCTGCAGTGTGGTTCTGCTGTGTCCACTCCTGGGGGCGCCCACTTCGGCCAGGGCTCTGGGCTCGTGTGGACAGAGGCCTTCCGTTGTGCAGGCAATGAGTCTCTGCTGTTCCACTGCCCTCGGGGGCCTGGGCGCCAGTGTGGGCACCACCAGGACGCCGGGCTCAGGTGCTCAGGTGAGGCTGGGAGGGTGGGATCTGAGGCTCAGCCTTGCCCCCTTCCCTGCCAGCCTCCCTCAATGACTCCGCCTGGGGGCTCTAAGCTAGGCTCGTGAAGGCCCCTCTGGCCAGTTGGGGGTGTGCGTGTCCTTGGCTAGGAAGTGTTGCTTCTGGAGGTTGAGGGGGGAGGGAAGAGAGGACTGTGTTCCCCGCTAAGGCTGTACCACAGACTGTAGGCCCATCTGCAGAGAGACATGATCTGGATGCGGGGGGCTGAGGTGGGTAGGGGGCTGGTGAGGCAAGGGCCTGGCTCTGTGGTCACCACACTGGGTGCAACCGGAAGAAACTGCCCCAAGCTGGGTCTGCGGGTGAGGGAGGCGCTGACCCCTAGCCCCCTCTTTAGAGTTCCAGCTGGTTAACGGCAGCAGCAGCTGTGAGGGACGCGTGGAGCTCCAGGTGCAGGGGGCCTGGGCACCCCTCTGTGCTGCCCACTGGGACTTAGCGGATGCCACCGTCCTCTGCCACCAGCTCAACTGTGGCAGCGCGGTGGCCACACCCCGAGGAGGCCACTTTGGGGTCGGGGACGCTCCCATCTGGCCTGATGTGTTTCACTGTGTGGGGACAGAGCCCTACTTATGGAACTGCCCAGTAACCACCCTGGGGGCCCGGGCCTGTGCCCCGGGAAACGCAGCCACCGCCGTCTGCTCAGGTGGGTGCTGGAGGCTGGGAGTGGGAGGGGTCCTGCGGGGAGGGGTGGTCCTCTCCCCTTTGCAGGCGCAGGGCTCCTCCCCCCCGACACCCTGTCTCGTCCGCCGGTCTCCCCAGGTCTCCCCCACGCCCTGAGGCTGAGGGACGGACAGAGCCGCTGCGATGGCCGCGTGGAGGTCTCCCTGGACGGGGTGTGGGGCCGCGTCCTGGACGACGCGTGGGACCTGCGTGGCGCCCGCGTGGTGTGCAGGCAGCTGGGGTGCGGACAGGCCGACCGGGCGTACGACGCTCCGGCGCCTGGGCGCGGGGCGCTCCCCGTGGGGCTGAGCCGCGCGCTATGTCTGGGCACTGAGACCCGCCTGACCCAGTGCAACGTGTCCGCGTCCCCGCTGGTGCCCGCGGGGGCCTCGCGGGACGCGGGCGTCGTGTGTTCGGGTGAGTGAGGCCCGGGCCGCCCGCCCCTCGGCCCCTGGGCCCGCCGCCCTGACGCGGTGTCTCCGCAGGGAGCCGGCGGGTGCGACTGGCCGCGGGGCCCCACCGCTGCGCGGGGCGCGTGGAGGTGCTGCACGGGGGCGACTGGGGCACCGTGTGTGACGACGGCTGGGACCTGCGGGACGCCCAGGTGGTCTGCCGGCAGCTGGGCTGCGGCCGCGCCCTCCGCGCCCTGGGCGCCGCGCCCTTCGGTGCCGGGGCGGGGCGCATCTGGATGGCCGAGCTGGGCTGCAGGGGCCACGAGTCTGCGCTGTGGCGGTGCCCGTCAGGGGGCCGGGGCCCGCGGGACTGCGGGCACAAGGAGGACGCCGGCGTCGTCTGCTCAGGTCGGTGAGGGTAGTTGGGCGTCTTCTCGGGGCGGCTGGGTATCGAGCGGTGCACTGTCTTTGTGCGCCCAGGCCTTCCGTGGGCTTCCACGGGACTTCCGCAGACCCCACTGACCCCTTCCCGAATGGGGCCCCCACCATGTACTGCACCGTCCTCTTGCTGCCACGCTGCTGCGGGCCGGGCCGGGCACAGCCGGGTCTCTCCCCGCTGCTCACAGGCTCGTCTCACGTTTGTGCGGGAGGGTTCTCCCCCCAGCTCCTGGCCCGTGTTTCCGTGAGCTGCAGGAAAGGTGGTGTTTGGAGGGTCTTTGCTTTAAAGCTTGTGCATATCCGAGGTTCCTTACGTTGGCCTTGTCTGGGTGTGACCATTCTTGAGGGACGGGGTTCTGCGGTCACTGGGGAGCCTGGGAGGGGTGTGTACAGGGCAGCCTCCGGGGGCATCTTCAGGCTCCCCTCCAGGGCGGGGGTGAGCGTTCGGGTGTGGTTTCTTCTCAGTGATTTCAGCCGTTCCCTCAACTGTGTCTCAGATGATTGCATTCATTTCAATGGTCCTGTTTCTTTTTTTTTTTTTTTAACTTTTTTTTTCAACGTTTATTTATTTTTGGGACAGAGAGAGACAGAGCATGAACGGGGGAGGGGCAGAGAGAGAGGGAGACACAGAATCGGAAACAGGCTCCAGGCTCTGAGCCATCAGCCCAGAGCCCGACGCGGGGCTTGAACTCACGGACCGCGAGATCGTGACCTGGCTGAAGTCGGACGCTTAACCGACTGCGCCACCCAGGCGCCCCGGTCCTGTTTCTTTTAAAGTAACACTTGGGCTCATCATTTTACCTCTTCCCCATCCTTTTTATTCATTATCTTTTGGGGAGTCTGCTCTTTCTCATGAATTCTGGGAGAGTTTCCAGGTACTGTGCACATCACTGATTGGCTTAGCGTCTACACCGGTCCTACGTGCTTGGATGTACATTCCACGTGGCCTTTGTGCCTGCAGTTCTCCTCCGCCTTGTCTCATGGGCTCCCTCAGGCTGCTGGTCACTTGCCGACTGATAGGACTCTGCTGCTGGGGACTGGCTGCGGGCAGGGGTGGGGGACGCTCTGTTTCTGTCACAATTCAACATGGAAGCAGTGTTCCCAAATCGAGAGCAGAAGCAGGCGAGGTGCATGGGAAGCCCAGGCCTGGAAGGAGTGAGGGTCGCTCTTACGCCATGTGGTCAGTCGGCTGAAGTCCCAGGGCAGCCCAGAGTCAGGGGGGTGGGGACACAGACTCCTTTCTAGGGCTGTGGGTACAGGCAGGAGACCTTTGTGGCCATGTTGGTAATCTGTCATGGATGTACTTCCTTCAAGTGTTTTTGTTTTTTAAAGGTTATTTAAATTTTAATTGGTTATGACTCTGTCACATGCAATTCATATCTTACTGTCTCCATTTATCCTATGGAGGTATTTTTGATATATCAGACATTCAAAACATAATTTTAAAGGGCTATCAAGGGCGCCTGGGTGGCGCAGTCGGTTAAGCGTCCGACTTCAGCCAGGTCACCATCTCGCGGTCCGTGAGTTCGAGCCCCACGTCAGGCTCTGGGCTGATGGCTCGCTCGGAGCCTGGAGCCTGTTTCCAATTCTGTGTCTCCCTCTCTCTCTGCCCCTCCCCCGTTCATGCTCTGTCTCTCTCTGTCCCAAAAATAAATAAACGTTGAAAAAAAATTTTAAAAAAGGGCTATCAAATACTTTATTATTGGTGATATTATAGTCTCCTTGCTTCGTCACACTGTTGTGGAGATTACTCTGCTTGAGGGCTTGGGCCCTGACCAGCCGGGGCTGCTGCTGTCTCCAAACATAGAACTCTGCACTCGTTACTTTTTTTTTTGCTTTTATTTTTATTTTTTATTTTTTAAAATTTGCATCCAATTAGTTAGCATAGAGTGCAACAATGATTTCCGGAGCAGATTCCTTACTGCCCCTTACCCATGTAGCCTATCCCCCTCCCACAACCTCTCCCGTAACCCTCAGTTTGTTCTCCATATTTATGAGTCTCTTACGTTTTGTCCCCCTCCCTGTTTTTATATTATTTTTGTTTCCCTTCCCTTACGTTCATCGGTTTTGTCTCTTAAAGTCCTCATATGAGTGAAGTCATATGATTTTTGTCTTTCTCTGACTAATTTCACTTAGCATAATACCCTCCAGTTCCACCCACGTAGTTGCAAATGGCAAGATTTCATTCTTTTTGATTGCCGAGGAATACTCCATTGTATATATATACCACACCTTTTTTTAAAAAATGCTTATTTAGTTTTGAGACAGAGACAGAGTGTGAACAGGGGAGGGGCAGAGAGAGAGGGAGACACAGAATCTGAAACAGGCTCCAGTCTCTGAGCTGTCAGCACAGAGCCCGATGCGGGGCTCTAACCCACGAGCCGTGAGATCATGACCTGAGCTGAAGTTGGACGCTTAACCGACTGAGCCACCCAGGCACCCCTAAACCACATCTTCTTTATCTGTTCATCCATCGATGGACATTTGGGCTCTTTCCATACTTTGGCTATTGTTGATAGCACTGCCAGAAACATGGGGGTGCCTGTGTCCCTTCAAACAGCACACCTGTATCCCGTGGATAAATGCCTAGTTAGCGCAATTGCTGGGTGATAGCGTAGTTCTATTTTTAGTTTTTTGAGGAACCTCCATACTGTTTTCCAGAGTGGCTGCACCAGCTTGCATTGCCACCAACAATGCAAAAGAGGTCCTCTCTCTTCGCGTCCTCGCCAACATCTGTTGTTGCCTGAGTTGTTAACGTTAGCCATTCTGACAGGTGTGAGGTGGTATCTCATTGCGGTTTTAATTTGTATTTCCCTGATGACGAGTGATGTTGAACATTTTTTCATGTGTCGGTTGGCCATCTGGATGTCTTCTTTGGAGAAGTGTCTATTCATGTCTTTTGCCCACTTCTTCACTGGATTACTTGTTTTTTGGGTGTTGAGTTTGATAAGTTCTTTATAGATTTTGGATACTAACCCTTTATCCGATACGTCATTTGCAAATATCTTCTCCCATCTGTCAGTTGCCTTTTAGTTTTGCTGATTTTTAAAAAAACTTTTTATAATCACTGCTAAATTGATCATCTTGTGCAAAAGATTATTCTTTTTTGAATGATTTCCAAGGGTGGATTTCTGGGCAATCAGGTGACACCTGCTAAGATGTTACAGCTGGCAGTTAAATCTGATCACCTGAGATCAACCGCTACCTGCATCCTTGGGGTGGGAGGTTGCCACGGGGACACATGACTGATTTAAGGTTCTTGCTAGGGGCTCACTGGGTTCGATGCCCCTGAGCAGCATTGATCTTAGTGCTGGGACCCTCTCATTTTGGGGTCATCCTTTGGAGATTTCTCCTGGCCCGACTGCTTTTGTCTTCCAGGGTCAGTGGCCCTGAGGCTGCGAGGTGGCACCCACCAGTGTGCTGGGTGGCTAGATGTGTTCTACAATGGGACGTGGGGCGCCGTGTGCAGTAATGCCCTGAAAGACATCTCCTTGTCCATCATCTGCAAGCAGCTGGGCTGTGGGGAGCAGGGCTGGCTAGAGAACAGGCCTGTCCACACTGGCTTGGGCACCTCCTGGCTGGACAACATCGAGTGTCGCAAGCTGAGAAACTCCACACTGTGGCAATGCCCCTCGGCACCATGGCACCCACGCTCCTGTGCCCACGGAGAGGAGGCTTGGGTCACCTGTGCAGGTGGGTCTCCGGCGGTTTCTGACAAGTCACCTGCAAGGCTGCCATTGATCCGTGACTTAGGGCCTGGAGGTCACTCAGGCTCCACACGCTTCATTCTGAAGCTTTCAGGGCATTTACAGAGGGATGGTCGCTGTTTAATCCCATAGGATTGCCAGAGAAAATGACGCAGGATTCTGGGGAGACCAACTGCTCGTCTGCCCACAGCTACCCAGGTACCCTTCTGTCCGCCTCCCTGTGCACTCTTCACCTCGGTCCTGCCCTGCAGTGACCACAGCCCCCTCTCCCAGGGGAGGGCATGCTGCGTGTGCGTGGAGGCAAGGACAGCTGCTCGGGCCGCGTGGAGCTCTGGCACGCTGGCTCCTGGGGCACCGTGTGTGACGATTCCTGGGACCTGGCAGACGCGGAGGTGGTATGCCGCCAGCTGGGCTGTGGCCCAGCTGTGGGTGCCCTTGCCGGGGCCGCCTTTGGCCCAGGCTCAGGGCCCGTGTGGCTGGACGAGGTGGGGTGCCGGGGCAGCGAGGCGTCTCTGTGGAACTGCCCCGCAGAGCCGTGGGGACTCGGAGACTGTGGGCACAAGGAGGACGCGGGCGTGCACTGCTCCCGTGAGTGGGGAGGGGAGGGGGCACAGGTGGGTGGGAGGGTTTGCCTGGGGCTGGGGAGGGGGTCTCCCCACCCAGAACATGGCCCTGAGGCCGTCCCCGTGCTGGGTCCTTCTGGCTGCCTCTGCGGCTGTCCCATGCCATGCTGGGATCAGGCTGAGTGGGGCTGGGACACTTCCTGAGGGTCTGGGTGGAGGGTCTGGGCTGCCCAGGGCTGCGGCCGCCTCTCTTCCTGGGAGTCCCTCCCATTTCTCCTGCAGGTGACAGGGGGACCACGGCTCGGCCACCAGCACTGGGATGGGCATCAGGTAGGTGTGCTCTCCCTCAGGGCTCAGGTCACGCCCTCTTGTCTGGCCCCGACCCAGAGGGGCCCTGCCGTGGGCTCTGCACAGAGGGGCAGTCTCCCGGGGGGGGGGGTGCCAGGGCTGCAGCCAGCCACTCTTTAGGCTGATCAGGCCAGGGTCAGGAGGGTCAGGACCGCCCACTCTGTCCTCCTGTGCTAGCCTGGGCAGAGAACCATGGGGAGGCACAGCAGGCCCAGCCACTTCTCCGGGGTCTTTCTTTTACCCATTGGGGGCATTTGACCCTGGAACACTGTGGTCTCCCCCCTCCCTCCTGACCCTGGCCCTGTGACTTCAGCCCTGTGACCTCTGGGCCATCTCTGGGGGAGGAGCACCAGGGCCATCTCCTTTGGGTGCCCTCCCCCTCCCTGAAAGGTTCAGGTGGCCCAGGCCCAAGGTCACAATACCCCAGGCAGCACAGACACACAGGGGAGACCCCGCCTCTCACTGTCCTCACAGGCGCCCCCCTCACCCCTCCAACTGCCCTCAAGGCTGAGAACCTGCCCATGACCTTTTGCCTTGTCCTGGGCACCCTCCTGGTCATCGTCTCCCTGGTCCTGGGGGTGCAGTGGTTCCGTGGAAGGAGAGTCTGCCAGGGTAGGTGGGTGTGGCCGGGGCGGGTGACACAGGACTGTGGGGGAGGGAGGTTGGGGGCATACTTGGAGACCCCAGCCCATCACAGGCCCTTTCTGCCAGGTCCCACCTGGAACCCTGCTGCATGGCAACTTCTCAGTGATACTCATGGGCCCAGGAGTAGTTGGGGTCAGGGGACCCTGGGCCCTGCTCCGCTTCTGAGGGGTGCCTGGGTGTGAGGACAAGGCCCCAGGGGTATCCCGATTCCCCATGTCATCTGTGTAGTAGGGCCAACTGCCCCGGCTGTCTGGGACGTGGCTCTGGGTGGGCACGCGTGAGACACCCCACGGGGCCAGCAGCGGGTAGGCCCAGACTGTGAGAGCGCCTGTCCTAGAAGCTGTGGCATGCCCTTTGCAGGTTCCAGAATGTTGGGGAGTCTGCCCTCGGAGGGTGTTTATGAGGACATCGGAGTTGTTCCCACGGGGGAGAAAGATGAGGGGCCCAGAGTGTCCCTGAACCTGGCCCTGGAGGAGGAGTATGATGACGCTGGGGAAACAGAACAGGGCCCTGAGGAGGAGGACGCGCCCCTGAACCCCGCTGGTGTGCACCTCTGCGCCTTGGCGCCTGCGCTGCTGTTCCTGCTGTACTCTTACGCCCAGGGCTCTGCTCTGGCCAGCGCCTACATTTAAAGACCCTGAGAGCCACCTCTCCACGAGTCCGTGACCCTCACTGCTGTGTCCAGGCTTGGACATTAGGGGATTCAGCTGTCCCTTCAAAGTTGCTCCTTAGACTGGAATCTTCTCGTGGGTGGACGTGGAGTCCAGGGAGGGTCCTGGAGTTTTATTTGGGTTTCTTTTTGTGGCTGCCCACAGGGTCCTTCTAGCACCTTGTCTCAGTCGGCTGCAGGGGGCCTGAGCAGAAAGGGTGGGAGGGTGGCCCCGGCTCATGCCGTCCTGTTCTTGTCTGACGTTCTGGCTTCAGGGTGCAGTGACACAGCAGGGCCCAGAGACCGTGGGGGCTCTGAGGGGTTTCCAGGGGGCCCAACGTGCGTCTCTCTCCTTCAACACAGGTGGGGTTCCTTGCAGCCTGGGCCCCCAAGCTCCTGCTGAGACAGAAGATGCGGCGTGCCCTAGGACCTGATGACAGTGTGCTGGCCATGGGACGTCAGCGAGACCAGAGTGGGGAGAGAACCCAGGCCCCGGGGTCTTTCATTATCTTCATTTCTAAGAGAGATGTCATTAAACTCCCTTTGAAGTTCCTCATTCACCCATTAATTCATCTCAGAAGCATTCCTCGGGCCCCGCCACAGCCCGGGTTGTGTTTCCTCCCCGCTTCACCCTGGTCGGATGCGGGCCGAGTGTGTCCGACTTCCTCACTGCACGCACTGGGGTGGGCACGCACTGGGGTGGGGTAGCCAGTGAACCAGCTCCTTGCCACCCCTCCTCACATCTGCAGTGGTGTTCCGGCGTTCCCTTGTGCCAGAGTCCCCAGTACTCCAGGAAGGACCCAGCCCTTTTCAACCACACCCTCCCTACCCCCACCCTCACACCTTCCTCTGACCACACCCTCCCTCCATGACCACACCCCACCCCACCCTCACACCTTCCTCTGACCACACCCACCATGACCACACCCCGACCACACCCTCCCCACGCTAACCCTCACATCTTCATTCCTGATCGCATCCTCCCCACTCGACCCTCTCTGACCACATTCACCGTGACCTCACCCTGACCATACCTGCCCTGCCCTCCCCTCCCACCCCACTCACACTGGATATCCTTGGGGCCTGGGGGTTAGGGGAAGATGTGCAGCAGGAGGGCGTCCCTGGGGTCAGGAGGGAGAGAAATGAGCAGGCAGGCAGTGGTGTGGGGGTCTGAGTATGGGACAGGAGACCTGGAAGATATATGGGGAGCAGAGTAAGGATGTCAGCTGAGCAGCCCGAGTAGGTTGGGACTTAGAGGAAGGATGCAGGGCTCCTCCATCTGTGCTGCCCTACCCCAGTGCGGACTGCTCCCTGTCCCTTCCCCAGTGCGGAATGCTCCCTGTCCCTTCCCCAGGTGCAGACTGTTCCCCATCCCTTCCCCAGTGCAGAGTGCTCCCCGTCCCTTCACCAGTAAGGAGTGCTCCCTGTCCTTCCCCAGTGTGGAGTGCTCCCCATCCTTCCCCAATGTGAAGTGCTCCCTGCCCTTCCCCAGTGTTGAGTGCTCCCCTGCAGAGTGCAGAGTGCTCCCTCCCCTGCCACAGTACAGAGTGCTCCCTGCCCTTCCCTGGTTAAGAGTGCTCCCCTGCCCTTCCCCCGTGCAGAGTGCTCCCTGCCCTTCTCCAGTGCCGAGTGCTCCCCGTCCCTTCACCAGTAAGGAGTGCTCCCTGTCCTTCCCCAGTGTGGAGTGCTCCCCGTCCTTCCCCAATGCGGAGGGCTCCCTGCCCTTCCCCCATGCAGAGTGCTCCCTGCCCTTCCCCCGTGCAGAGTGCTCCCTGTCCCTTCACCAGTAAGGAGTGCTCCCTGTCCTTCCCCAGTGTGGAGTGCTCCCCATCCTTCCCCAGTGTGGAGTGCTCCCCGTCCTTCCCCAATGTGGAGTGCTCCCTGCCCTTCCCCCGTGCAGAGTGCTCCCCGTCCCTTCACCAGCAAGGAGTGCTCCCTGTCCTTCCCCAGTGTGGAGTGCTCCCCATCCTTCCCCAGTGTGGAGTGCTCCCCGTCCTTCCCCAATGCGGAGTGCTCCCTGCCCTTCCCCCATGCAGAGTGCTCCCTGCCCTTCTCCAGTGCAGAGGGCTGTGCCTGTTTTTGTAGTTTCTCCGGCAGGAAACTAATGGGTTGCTGATCTGTTTGCTGCTTTTAAGGTTACATGTAAGTGCCCTGGGGTTGTCTAGAGTAGTCTTTATTCTGCAGCTAAGTTGGCCTTGCATCTGACCTACAGCCCTTCTGCATCCTCCACGGAGTATGTGAAGTCTCTATGAATCATGACGATGGGCAAACACATGTCACAGAGGAGGAACAATGAGTGCAGATTACATCAATGATGAAATAAAATTTCACTTTCAGATTGAAAATTTTGGTGAAGAGAAGGGGAAATTAATACATGTGTACATTGTTTGTATTTTGTGAACAAATAAAATTTGTCAGTGTTCATAAATATCCCTTCCAAGATTCATCCCCCTTCCCAGACTGTGTTCTGCATACATACCCAGTGCTCAAATATTTATGAAAATACCAAGTGTAGCATTTTTATAACAAAAATGAAGTAATCAAATTTCCATCAATAAATGCCTGGCTAGGGGTGCCTGGGTGGCTCGGTCGGTTAAGCCTCTGACTCTCGGTTATGGCTCACGTCATGATCTCACAGTCTGTGAGATCAAGCCCCATGTTGGGCTCTGTGCTGACAGCATAGAACCTGCTTAGAATTCATTCTCTCTCTCTCTGCCCCTCCCCTGCTTGTGCTTTCTCGCTCGCTCGCTCTCTCAAAATAAATAAACATTAAGAAAATTGGGAGATGGGGCGCCTGGGTGGCGCAGTCGGTTAAGCGTCCGACTTCAGCCAGGTCACGATCTCGCGGTCCGTGAGTTCGAGCCCCGCGTCTGGCTCTGGGCTGATGGCTCAGAGCCTGGAGCCTGTTTCCGATTCTGTGTCTCCCTCTCTCTCTGCCCCTCCCCCGTTCATGCTCTGTCTCTCTCTGTCCCAAAAATAAATAAACGTTGAAAGAAAATTGGGAGATGAATTCTAAGTGACGAAAGTGGCCCGGAGGGGCCGGTTGAAACCGTTTTGATCCTGCTGACTCACAAGCTGTCAGTGCTGTGTAACATTCTGTAGCCGGTTCGTTTATCTTTTGGAGTCAGGCAAGCTGAGAATGATAGAAATGCAGATGGCTGGATGGTGGTTGGAAGCATTCCCGTGATTTATATTTTGATAGAATTTGGAAGAAATCTTTTCCCTGTAATACTATCTTCAGAGCTCAAGTACTGTGTTACCATCCGAAGCAGTGTGTGGTCCTCTACAGCCTTCCCACAGCGTGACCGTGCTGCCAGTGGTACATCAGGCCCTGGTCACAGAGGGACTCATGTGCCGTGTGGTGACCCTCCCACAGCAGTGAAACATAACCTTCATGGAGCCTCTGGGAGCTGCCTGTGGCTGGGCCTTGCAGTGGGGAGATGACCCATGGCCTGCAGGCCATTGAGAGGAAACGGGGTGTTCTGGGGGACACGATGCACTTGCCAACCAGCTGAGCTGCCTACACTTACTAAGAGGGGTGCCTCTGAAACCTCACATTATGAGACTGGCAACTTCTCTTTAAACAAACAGTATATGAGTATTTCTGCTGAGTGAAAATTAAAAATTATCTGCTAAATGGAGGAATTTAGTTGAGGGGGTCCTCAGCTTTCTCCGGGTTGAGGGAGAGTATCAGATCCATGACAATACAGGAAAGTCGTGCTTTTACCCTGGATCAGGAGTACTCACACCTTGGTTTACACGGGCATCACCCAGGGAGCCTGTTAAAAGGCAGACTCTGATTCATTAGGGTTTTTTTTTTCTTTCAACGTTTTAATTTTATTTTTGGGACAGAGAGAGACAGATCATGAACAGGGGAGGGGCAGAGAGAGAGGGAGACACAGAATCGGAAGCAGGCTCCAGGCTCCGAGCCATCAGCCCAGAGCCCGACGCGGGGCTCCAACTCACGGACCGCGAGATCGTGACCTGGCTGAAGTTGGACGCTTAACTGACTGCGCCACCCAGGCGCCCCTGATTCATTAGGTTTTAATGAGCTTTCCAAGTGATTCCTTTTTTAGTAGTAAAAATTAACAGTAAAATTAAAACTATTTTTAATCGTGTGAAATTTCAAATGTATACGTGTAACAAGACGCTGACTTCTTGCCACATTTGCTTTATATCTCTGTGTAAGAAAACATCACAGAGCAACTCAAGTTTCCCATTTAATCTCTCTCCCTCCTTGCACCCCAGATGTGACTGCTATTCTGAAGACTGAACACCATTTCATATGTTTTTGCATATATTTATTTTAGTAAACAATACGATGTATTATTTCAATATTTTTATAAATACGGCAATGCTTGCCACCTGTCTGCCGTCACTTTCTACTTGCTTTCCTTACTTGACATTATGCTTTTGGTGTGTGTCCCTGTGGAAAAGGCACATCCAACATGACAGTCCACATGTGATGTGTGTCCACATTAATATGTATGGATTTGGGATGATAATCAATGTGTGATGAATCCATGGCTTGCTAATTTATCTTCCCATGGGTGGGTGGTTAGGTAGTTTCCACTTTTTTGCTCCTGCACAAAGTGATGGAATAAACAACTGTGACCCTGTGTTGTACACACAGGAGTGAAATTGTTGTATAGTAGATACGTGCATCTTCACCTTGAATAGATGTGCAAAGTAAGACAGTCCTGTGGATCACGTGTCATTTAGTTATCACCTATTGTGTTCCAGGTCCTGTTTTCTTGCTGAGGATACAATGGTGAGCACAAACTATAGCCCCTCTCTTAATGAAACCCAGTATGAGAGATATTAATTAAGTAATCAACTGAATGAGTAGCTCTAAGGGAAATAAGAAGGTACTAGGAGGGCAGACGGTGGAGGGAGCTGACTCAGTCTGGTTAGGGGGAAATCAGGGATTTAACATGCAGCTGGGATGTGAAAAGAGCATAAGCTAACCAGGCAAATAGCATTTCGTGCAGGAATAATGTGTCCACAAGACTCAAGGAGGCACGTTGCCTTGGGTCATGAGGTTCTTATCCTATCCTTGGACCAGAGATTCCAGGGCCATCATTAGATGGGAAGGGAGATGTCTTAGGGTTCTCCAGAGAAACAGAACCAGTGGGAGATATACATACTTCTGGGCTTATGATGATTTACACACACACACACACACACACACACACACAAACACATATAATATGCACATACACACATATGTATAACATAGTATAACTAATATATGTGTAATTACATGAACGGCATTATACAATATAGCGTGCAATACACATATACATACATATGGAGGCTCATTATTGAATTGGCTCATGCAGTTATGGAAGTCCTCACTACCAGCCATCTGTAAACTGGGGACCTAGAAGAACTGATGGAATAATTCAGTCCAAGTCTGAAGGCCTGTTAGTTGGGGGGCAACATGTAAGTCCGATTCTGGGTCTGAAAGCCAAAGAAGCAAGTATATTCTTCCTTCCCTTTTTTGTTCCATTCTGGCCGTCACTGGACTGAATGACGCCCATCCCCGCTGGTGAGGACAGTCTTCTTTATCCAGTTTTCCCGTTCAAATGTTCATCTCTTCCAGAGACACCCTCACAAGCACACCCAGAAATAATGTTTGACCAGCTGTCTGGTGTGCTGCAGCCCAGTCAGGTTGGCACACAAAAGCAACTATCGTAGGAGAGACATCCTCGGCGGTTCAGGACCGAGACCCACGTGGCCTAAGCAGAACTCTGGACAGCTCTACAGGGGCACTTTTAATGGAACTGAGCCAGCTCCCACCTCCTGAAGGTCAATAAGACATAGGCAGAGACTCTGGGTTGGTGAGAAATCCCAGGGATCTCAGAAGGAACCAATGCATCCGTTGTGTGTTAATGTGTGTCATATTCTGGGAAATGCAAACTTTCAGTAACAGGCGGCTGAAAGCCACATCTCACTAGGATGCCGTGGAGAATCCACAGAAGAATATTTCCTCAACAAAGCTGTTTTGAAGGTGTCAATGGCAACTCACATAGAAAGAGGGTGTTTATAACAGGTAGGACACATAAGAGTCAGGGGTCAGAGAGCAACAAAGAACGCGAACTTTAGAAACTGCCCATTTACAGATTTTTGGCCATGTGCATCAAGACCTTCCTGAGAGCTGCCTTGATATCCTTGTTCCTCAGGCTGTAGATGAGAGGGTTCAAGGTGGGGCTCACAGTGGAGTAAAGCACAGCCACCACCTTGCCCGTCCCTGGGGAGTGGCTGGAGCCAGGGCTCAAGTAGGTGTAGATGATGGTGGAGTAGTACAAGGTGGCTGCAATGAGATGGGAGGAACAGGTGGAGAAGGCCCGCTGCTTCCCCTTGGCTGTTCGAACCCTCAGGATGGTGGACATGATGAACCCGTAGGACACCATGGTGAGCAGGAAGTTCAACACGGCAAAGAAGACGTCAGCTATAATTGCCATGATGTTGTTCACATATGTGGAGGAGCAGGAGAGCAGCAGCAGAGGAGGGATCCCACAGAAGACGTGGCCAATCACGTAGGGCCCACGGAAGGTCCGCCGTGACATCAGGCAGGCATTGACTCCAGCGCCAAGCATGCCGATGCCCACACAGCTCCAGCCCGCGCCGCACACACCCTGGGGGTCATCATGGAGCCATAGTGCAGTGGTTGACAGATGGCCATGTAGCGGTCGTAGGCCACGGCGGTGAAGAGCAGCACCTCCCCTGCCACCGCCCACAACCATGCAGGGCCATGCAGCCCCAGTAGGAGATGCTCCTCTTCTCCTCCACCAGGATCCCTTGGGCACCATGGTGCATGTGCAGACAAGAGCCAGCACAGACAGGTTGGCCAGGAAGAAGTACATGGGGGTGTGGAGCCTGGAGCTGAGGGTGATGGCCACCACGAGGAGGGAGTGGCCACAGAGTGCCACGGCGTAGAGGCAGAGGAAGAGAATGAAGAGGAGAGCCTGGAACGGTGGCACTTCTGAGAAGCCCTGCAGTGGGAATTGTGTCACCAGCATCTGATTACTCATGGGCTTTGGTCTGTCCAGACTCTTTCTGGTCAAGATACCTTCATATGTCAGACTCTCCCGGAATTTACCAAATTTCTTATTTCATTAGACTCAGACATCACCAGCTAACAAGCTCCTCTCAGGGAAACGGGTAGGAGCACTTACCCTTCCACCTCCTGCACTCAGGACTACCTCCCCACCCCCCACGTCCCTACACTCAGGACTACCTCCCCGCCCCCCACACCCCTGTGCTCAGGACTACCCACGCCCCTACCTGGTGCAGTGGTCTCCCGCAGTGATTGTCTGACCTCACCCTGTCCCTGCTAGAACCCTTCAGGAGCATGATGTACAGCGTCCACAGTGGGCCTTAAAGTGTCCCCATGTCCCATCCTGGCCAGGGAGTGTCCAGCCTCACCCCTGCTCTTCTCCCCTCTCCCTCAAAGTGTCCTATTCTGCTCCCTCTGCCTGGTCCCCCAACCCTCTGCACATCCCCTGATGAGCTGCCCCAGATGGGAGCTTCCACCTAAGTGAACGTCAGACCCCAACATGGAGCCTGGGCTCTGCTTAGGGGACAGGGGCTGCTGCCGGGGGAAGCAGGAGCCCAGGTTCAGGGAAGGGCGGTCTGCAGTCAGGTGGGAGAGTAAGTCACCAATGGGGACAGACACGAGGTCCAGGCTGGTGGGCAGAGTCAAGACCAGAAGAGGAAGGCCAGTGGTGGTTCAGGCAGTCCTGGAAGCAAGGAGGAGGTCCCAGGCTGAGGGGTCCAGGGCAGACACACAAAGAAGGAGCAGATCAAGGGGTTTCCCAGAGCCCAGGGTTGCTGACTCAGCCCCGATGACTGCCCTGTCCTGGGAATGATACACCCAAGGCCAGGTCAGGGCAGCATCAACTGATTCTGTAGGGGTGACCTTGTCCGTAGCCCTTGTCCATGCTGATTCCATGCTGGCCCTTTGGAACTTAGCACAACTGCAGATGTATTTCATATTCCTTAATAATATTTGTTGTATGAAAACAGACACAAGAGATATTTCAAGGATGAGCCTGTAAATGACAAGTGCATAAATGTTGGGCTTATGGAGAAGGCTGGACACTTCAGAAAGACACAGTTGCTCCAGTGGATGGGGTTACACGGTGTCCCGTTAACCGGACCCAGTATCAGGACGACACCCCCCACAAGCATACTTCACACGTGCAGACACAGGGGCCCTTTTCAGACAAGTAACCCTATTGCAGATCAGATGACAGTATTACCTACTGCTGAGTGGGAGAGTCTCTTTCTTCCATCCTGAGCCCAGACCTGCCTGAACGGAAGGACACTGTGAACCAGTTAAGTCTCTCAGTAAAGCACTTCTTAAAGGGTTTCTTATGACAAACAGGTGACATGTTGTATTGTCACTGTTCTAATGATGACTTTGTCCAGCAAATGTACAAACCTTCCCCAAGTTCACAGGGGCGACCCAGTCTTAAGAAAAATATTTCTGCTTAAAATGTCAGGTGTGAATGGGTCCCAGCAATCCTCATTTTTACAACCCAAGGGATTTTCATGTTGGAAAGACCAGCAAGCATGGGGTAGCCACTCTATCTTCTGAAGGAAGATACTGCTCCTGCTCTGTGCAGTAATGTGGTATTAATAGGGACATTCTTGGAAGTGCCATTAAATACATCATTCTGGCAACTGGACCTGAAGTCAGACCCTTTCAGGCTTTTCCCATTGCAGAAAAGAGAATAGTGCACAGAATGAGCTATTTATGATCTGCTGCCCTTGGGTTGGGCTGTGCTGTGAACATGAGGGGCCCAAGAAGAGCAGAGGCTGAAGTCTGAGGGTCAGAGGAGAGCAGTGGGAACATAGAAGCACCGTAGGGCAAACCCTCCGCTCTTGTGAAGACGCAGAAAACTCCCACCCTGCTCTCCTTTCCGGCCACGGAAGAACTGACCCTGGACAGTGTGTGGTCAGTTGTTGGTTTATGAAATTGCAACTTATCATAACAACATATTCCTTCAAAAAGCAGAAGCCGGTAGCTTTCAAACTCTCCCTAATGTCCAGGACAGACTTGCACACGACCCCCTCCCAGGGCACAGCCAGGGTATGTGACCCAGACAGACAGAAATGGCAGAACTTAAGGGCACTGGGCTCTGGGGGGCAGCAGGCCACCACGGACGTGACCACACGCAAACCCAGGACAGAAGGTGCATCAGCCAGAGGGAGACGGGAGCAACTGGGGGCCTGTCTCACTTCCTTGGGGTCAGGAGAGGTGACAAGTGTGGCAGCACCCACCTCAGAGGAGAGCCGTGCTGTCCTCTGCCTTCCTGGCAGGTATTTGGAGGCGTCTGCTGGTGGTCCAGAGAGGACGGGGCACATCTCTGCCCTTGCACCTGCCCTGAGCTGCAGAACTCATGTACGTGGACTTCAGCCACAGAGTCCTAGCCCCTACTCCCTTCCCTGCCCTGCTCTCTCTGTGAACACTGAAGCTGATTAAACCCCTTAAAATTCAAAACTGCTCAATAACTTTTGACCTAGCAAATAAAAACTTTCATGATCTAAGTCATTGTATTCCACTAATTTTGTAAAGTGAATCTCTCCAACTATAGCAAGAGATTCACAATCAAGAATAAATACACAGTACCACTTAAACAATTTTTTGGCAGATTGAAGCTTCTTCTCAAGTCCTGGAAACATTGCAGATGGTCCTTAAACTGCCGAGGGAGTCCCCTCGGGACTGATTCAGAAGAAACAAACCACATCCCCTTGTGCAGGCACAGTCTGGGTCCTCCTGTGCTCAGGATGGGGGACAGTAGCCGGAGCCGAGGGTGGCCTGGTTTTATTTTTTTTATTTTTTATTTTTTTAATTTATTTTTTATTTTTTATATATATGAAATTTATTGACAAATTGGTTTCCATACAACACCCAGTGCTCATCCCAAAAGGTGCCCTCCTCAATACCCATCACCCACCCTCCCCTCCCTCCCACCCCCCATCAACCCTCAGTTTGTTCTCAGTTTTTAACAGTCTCTTATGCTTTGGCTCTCTCCCACTCTAACCTCTTTTTTTTTTTCCTTCCCCTCCCCCATGGGTTCCTGTTAAGTTTCTCAGGATCCACATAAGAGTGAAACCATGTGGTATCTGTCTTTCTCTGTATGGCTTATTTCACTTAGCATTACACTCTCCAGTTCCATCCACGTTGCTACAAAAGGCCATATTTCATTTTTTCTCATTGCCACATAGTACTCCATTGTGTATATATACCACAATTTCTTTATCCATTCATCAGTTGATGGACATTTAGGCTCTTTCCATAATTTGGCTATTGTTGAGAGTGCTGCTATGAACATTGGGGTACAAGTGCCCCTATGCATCAGTACTCCTGTATCCCTTGGATAAATTCCTAGCAGTGCTATTGCTGGGTCATAGGGTAGGTCTATTTTTAATTTTCTGAGGAACCTCCACACTGCTTTCCAGAGCGGCTGCACCACTTTGCATTCCCACCAACAGTGCAAGAGGGTTCCCGTTTCTCCACATCCTCTCCAGCATCTATAGTCTCCTGATTTGTTCATTTTGGCCACTCTGACTGGCGTGAGGTGATACCTGAGTGTGGTTTTGATTTGTATTTCCCTGATAAGGAGCGACGCTGAACATCTTTTCATGTGCCTGTTGGCCATCTGGATGTCTTCTTTAGAGAAGTGTCTATTCATGTTTTCTGCCCATTTCTTCACTGGGTTATTTGTTTTTCGGGTGTGGAGTTTGGTGAGCTCTTTATAGATTTTAGATACTAGCCCTTTGTCCGATATGTCATTTGCAAATATCTTTTCCCATTCCGTTGGTTGACTTTTAGTTTTGTTGGTTGTTTCCTTTGCTGTGCAGAAGCCTTTTATCTTCATGAGGTCCCAGTAATTCACTTTTGCTTTTAATTCCCTTGCCTTTGGGGATGTGTCGAGTAAGAGATTGCTACGGCTGAGGTCAGAGAGGTCTTTTCCTGCTTTCTCCTCTAAGGTTTTGATGGTTTCCTGTCTCACATTTAGGTCCTTTATCCATTTTGAGTTTATTTTTGTAAATGGTGTGAGAAAGTGGTCTAGTTTCAACCTTCTGCATGTTGCTGTCCAGTTCTCCCAGCACCATTTGTTAAAGAGGCTGTCTTTTTTCCATTGGATGTTCTTTCCTGCTTTGTCAAAGATGAGTTGGCCGTACGTTTGTGGGTCTAGTTCTGGGGTTTCTATTCTATTCCATTGGTCTGTGCGTCTGTTTTTGTGCCAATACCATGCTGTCTTGATGATGACAGCTTTGTAGTAGAGGCTAAAGTCTGGGATTGTGATGCCTCCTGCTTTGGTCCTCTTCTTCAAAATTCCTTTGGCTATTCGGGGCCTTTTGTGGTTCCATATGAATTTTAGGATTGCTTGTTCTAATTTCGAGAAGAATGCTGGTGCAATTTTGATTGGGATTGCATTGAATGTGTAGATAGCTTTGGGTAGTATTGACATTTTGACAATATTTATTTTTCCAATCCATGAGCAGGGAATGTCTTTCCATTTCTTTAAATCTTCTTCAATTACCTTCATAAGCTTTCTATAGTTTTCAGCATACAGATCCTTTACATCTTTGGTTAGATTTATTCCTAGGTATTTTATGCTTCTTGGTGCAATTGTGAATGGGATCATTTTCTTTATTTGTCTTTCTGTCGCTTCATTGTTAGTGTATAAGAATGCAACTGATTTCTGTACATTGATTTTGTATCCTGCAACTTTGCTGAATTCATGTATCAGTTCTAGCAGACTTTTGGTGGAGTCTATCGGATTTTCCATGTATAATATCATGTCATCTGCAAAAAGCGAAAGCTTGACTTCATCTTTGCCAATTTTGATGCCTTTGATTTCCTTTTGTCGTCTGATTGCTGATGCTAGAACTTCCAGCACTATGTTAAACAACAGCGGTGAGAGTGGGCATCCCTGTCGTGTTCCTGATCTCAGGGAAAAAGCTCTCAGTTTTTCCCCGTTGAGGATGATGTTAGCTGTGGGCTTTTCATAAATGGCTTTTATGATGTTTAAGTATGTTCCTTCTATCCCAACTTTCTCAAGGGTTTTTATTAAGAAAGGGTGCTGGATTTTGTCAAAGGCCTTTTCTGCATCGATTGACAGGATCATATGGTTCTTCTCTTTTTTTTTGTTAATGTGATGTATCACGTTGATTGATTTGTGAATGTTGAACCAGCCCTGCATCCCAGGAATGAATCCCACTTGATCATGGTGAATAATTCTTTTTATATGCTGTTGAATTCGATTTGCTAGTATCTTATTGAGAATTTTTGCATCCATATTCATCAGGGATATTGGCCTGTAGTTCTCTTTTTTTACTGGGTCTCTGTCTGGTTTAGGAATCAAAGTAATACTGGCTTCATAGAATGAGTCTGGAAGTTTTCCTTCCCTTTCTATTTCTTGGAATAGCTTGAGAAGGATAGGTATTATCTCTGCTTTAAATGTCTGGTAGAACTCCCCTGGGAAGCCATCTGGTCCTGGACTCTTATTTGTTGGGAGATTTTTGATAACCGATTCAATTTCTTCACTGGTTATGGGTCTGTTCAAGCTTTCTATTTCCTCCTGATTGAGTTTTGGAAGAGTGTGGGTGTTCAGGAATTTGTCCATTTCTTCCAGGTTGTCCAATTTGTTGGCATATAATTTTTCATAGTATTCCCTGATAATTGTTTGTATCTCTGAGGGATTGGTTGTAATAATTCCATTTTCATTCATGATTTTATCTATTTGGGTCATCTCCCTTTTCTTTTTGAGAAGCCTGGCTAGAGGTTTGTCAATTTTGTTTATTTTTTCAAAAAACCAACTCTTGGTTTCGTTGATCTGCTCTACAGTTTTTTTAGATTCTATATTGTTTATTTCTGCTCTGATCTTTATTATTTCTCTTCTTCTGCTGGGTTTAGGCTGCCTTTGCTGTTCTGCTTCTATTTCCTTTAGGTGTGCTGTTAGATTTTGTATTTGGGATTTTTCTTGTTTCTTGAGATAGGCCTGGATTGCAATGTATTTTCCTCTCAGGACTGCCTTCGCTGCGTCCCAAAGCGTTTGGATTGTTGTATTTTCATTTTCGTTTGTTTCCATATATTTTTTGATTTCTTCTCTAATTGCCTGGTTGACCCACTCATTCGTTAGTAGGGTGTTCTTTAACCTCCATGCTTTTGGAGGTTTTCCAGACTTTTTCCTGTGGTTGATTTCAAGCTTCATAGCATTGTGGTCTGAAAGTATGCATGGTATAATTTCAATTCTTGTAAACTTATGAAGGGCTGTTTTGTGACCCAGTATATGATCTATCTTGGAGAATGTTCCATGTGCACTCGAGAAGAAAGTATATTCTGTTGCTTTGGGATGCAGAGTTCTAAATAGATCTGTCAAGTCCATCTGATCCAATGTCTCATTCAGGGCCCTTGTTTCTTTATTGACCGTGTGTCTAGATGATCTATCCATTTCTGTAAGTGGGGTGTTAAAGTCCCCAGCAATTACCACATTCTTATCAATAAGGTTGCTTATGTTTATGAGTAATTGTTTTATATATTTGGGGGCTCCGGTATTCGGCGCATAGACATTTATAATTGTTAGCTCTTCCTGATGGATAGACCCTGTAACTATTATATAATGTCCTTCTTCATCTCTTGTTACAGCCTTTAATTTAAAGTTTAGTTTGTCTGATATAAGTATGGCTACTCCAGCTTTCTTTTGGCTTCCAGTAGCATGATAAATAGTTCTCCATCCCCTCACTCTGAATCTAAAGGTGTCCTCAGGTCTAAAATGAGTCTCTTGTAGACAGCAAATAGATGGGTCTTGTTTTTTTATCCATTCTGATACCCTATGTCTTTTGGTTGGCGCATTTAATCCATTTACATTCAGTGTTATTATAGAAAGATACGGGTTTAGAGTCATTGTGATGTCTGTATGTTTTATGCTTGTAGTGATGTCTCTGGTACTTTGTCTCACAGGGTCCCCCTTAGGATCTCTTGTAGGGCTGGTTTAGTGGTGACAAATTCCTTCAGTTTTTGTTTGTTTGGGAAGACCTTTATCTCTCCTTCTATTCTAAATGACAGACTTGCTGGATAAAGGATTCTCGGCTGCATATTTTTGCTGTCTAGCACCCTGAAAATCTCGTGCCAATTCTTTCTGGCCTGCCAAGTTTCAAAAGAGAGATCAGTCACGAGTCTTATAGGTCTCCCTTTATATGTGAGGGCACGTTTACCCCTTGCTGCTTTCAGAATTTTCTCTTTATCCTTGTATTTTGCCAGTTTCACTATGATATGTCGTGCAGAAGATCGATTCAAGTTACGTCTGAAGGGAGTTCTCTGTGCCTCTTGGATTTCAATGCCTTTTTCCTTCCCCAGTTCAGGGAAGTTCTCAGCTATAATTTCTTCAAGTACCCCTTCAGCACCTTTCCCTCTCTCTTCCTCCTCTGGGATACCAATTATGCGTATATTATTTCTTTTTAGTGTATCACTTAGTTCTCTAATTTTCCCCTCATACTCCTGGATTTTTTTATCTCTCTTTTTCTCAGCTTCCTCTTTTTCTATAACTTTATCTTCTAGTTCACCTATTCTCTCCTCTGCCTCTTCCATCCGAGCCGTGGTGGTTTGCATTTTGTTTTGCATTTCATTTAAAGCGTTTTTCAGCTCCTCGTGACTGTTCCTTAGTCCCTTGATCTCTGTAGCAAGAGATTCTCTGCTGTCCTGTATACTGTTTTCCAGCCCAGCGATTAATTTTATGACTATTATTCTAAATTCACTTTCTGTTATATTATTTAAATCCTTTTTGATCAGCTCATTAGCTGTTGTTATTTCCTGGAGATTCTTCTGAGGGGAATTCTTCCGCTTGGTCATTTTGGATAGTCCCTGGTGTGGTGAGGACCTGCAGGGCACTTCCCCTGTGCTGTGGTGTATAACTGGAGTTGGTGGGAGGGGCCGCAGTCAGTCCTGATGTCTGCCCCCAGCCCACCGCTGGGGCCACAGTCAGACTGGTGTGTGCCTTCCCTTCCCCTCTCCTAGGGGCGGGATTCACTGTGGGGTGGCGTGGCCCGTCTGGGCTACTTGCACACTGCCAGGCTTGTGATGCTGGGGATCTGTCGTATTAGCTGGGGTGGGAAGGCAAGGTGCACGGCGGCGGGGGGGGGGCAAGCTTAGCTCACTTCTCCTTAGGTGATCCACTTCAGGAGGGGCCCTGTGGCAGCCGGAGGGAGTCAGATCCGCTGCCGGAGGTTTGGCTCCGCAGAAGCACAGAGTTGGGTGTTTGCGCGGAGCGAGCAATTTCCCTGGCCGGAACCGTTTCCCTTTGGGATTTTGGCTGGGGGATGGGCGGGGGAGATGGCGCTGGCGAGCGCCTTTGTTCCCCGCCAAACTGAGCTCTGTCGTCCGGGGGCTCCGCAGCTCACCTTTCCTTTGTCCTCCAGCCTTCCCGCTTTCCGAGCAGAGCTGTTAACTTATGACCTCCCAGACGCTAAGTCGCGCTTGCTGTCGGAACACAGTCCGTCAGGCCCCTCCGCTTTTGCAAGCCGGACTCGGGGGCTCTGCTTGGCTGGTGAGCCGCCCCTCCGCCCCGGCTCCCTCCCGCCAGTCCGTGGAGCGCGCACCGCCTCGCCGCCCTTCCTACTCTCTTCCGTGGGCCTGTCGTCTGCACTTGGGTCCGGTGACTCCGTTCTGCTAATCCTCTGGCGGTTTTCTGGGTTATTTAGGCAGGTGTAGGTGGAATCTAAGTGATCAGCAGGACGCGCGGTGAGCCCAGCGTCCTCCTAGGCCGCCATCTTCCCCTCCTCTTCCGAGGGTGGCCTGGTTTTAAAGAGCCAGGCTGCTGTGTGACGCAGCGAGTGAGGGCGTAAACCCACTGGGACCCAGCTCCAGATCCTGTCACTTAGAGGAACTCAGAAGTCCTGGGGGCCTCTGAACCTGAGGGCGGTGGCCGCAGCACAGAGTTGGTAGCACTATGGACAGAGACAAGAGGTGTTGACGTTAGCTGTCCCTCCTCGAGGTTCAGCAGACAAGAACTCACTTCCCTACGGGACTGTGGTGGGGAATGTCTGCCAGACAACGAAATGCCAAGTGCACACTCCGAGTGTTTCCTTGTGGAAACACAGCACTGGAAGTCTCCTTGGAGGTGATGGTGCTGACCCTCATGTACAGAGGAGAAAGTAGGTGCAGCGAGGGGGGGATCGCCCCACGTTATGGGCCTGTGGATGGCAGAGCAGAGCTGGACGTGGCCCCACGCACAGCCTCCAGGCTGGGAGGGTTGTCCCAGCAGTGATTCTGGGCCTCCAGCTTGGAGCCTGCTTCGGATTCTGGGTCTCCTTCTCTCTCTGCCCTTCCCCGCTGGTGCTCTGTCTCTCTTTCCCAAAAATAAATAAACATTAAAAAAATTAAAACAAAAACAGAACAAAGAATTTGCAAATAAAAGTTGTATCTATTCAAGGGTATGTGACTTAATATTCTCCCACAGCATTTCTACGTTTCCTTATTGTGGTAAAGTACCCATAACATAAAGTTTACTATTTTAACCATTTTACATTTTTTTTAAAGTAGGATTCTTCCCCAGCACAGATCCCGGTGTGGGGCTTGAACCCAAGACCCTGAGATCAAGACCTGAGCTGAGATCTAGAGTCAGATGCTTAACCAACTGAGCCACCCACATGTCCCTATTTTAACCATTTTATTTTATTTTTATTTTGTAAAAAGTTTTTTAATGTTTATTTATTTTTGAGAGAGACAGAGTGCAAGCAGAGGAGGGCAGAGAAAGGGACACACAGAATCTGAAGCAGGCCCCAGGCTCTGAGCTGTCAACACAGAGCCTGACATGGGGCTTGAACCCACAAACTGAGAGATTGTGACCTGGGCTGAAGTCAGATGCTTAACCGACTGAGTCACCCAGGTGCCCCTTAACCGTTTAAAGTGAACAATTCAGTGGCACCGAGGACGTTCTTGATGTCATGTGACCATTACCACTGTCTAGGTGCAGAACTTTCTTGGCGCCCAAACGGAGACGCTGTAGCTCTCAAGTGGTCACTCCACATCCACGCTGTCGGCCCCGGCAACCGCGTCTGCGGCCCGGCACGTGGTGTTGCCTGTGGTGGACGTTCCCTGTCCTCACTGTAGCCTGAACCACAGCAACAATGAGGCATGCCTTGAAGACCACCGTTTGGGTCACAGCCAAGCTATGGCGCCTCTCACCAGAGCAGCGCATCAGGTAGGATGAAGGTCTCCGAGTCACCGTCTTCCAGAGACTGAAAATGGCAAGTTATAGAACAAGAAGCATATCTTGCTGCTAACAAGAAAATTATGGGGCAGGGGCTATAATTCTCTGTATAAACACAGGCACGCGAATACACAGGCAGCAGTTTCTGTGGACACACAACACACGACCGTGGTGCTGGGGGTGGTCGAGGGCCTTCAGCTCTGGCTCTTGATGTTTGGGTTTCCAAGGGGGAATGTGTTCGCCTGTGAGTGTGTCATTATAGTGAATTAAATTGAGAGAAAAGAGGAAAAGTGGAAGAGAGGGAACAGTGGACGGAGGGAAAGGCCAGAAGGGAGGCCCACAGAGGCATTCTCTCTGGAGCGGGGTGTGGGGTGCTTTGTTTTAGTTTGTTTTCAACACCACAAGTGGGCTCCTGAATACCCATCACTCTCCACCCCCACCCACCTCCCCTCTGGTGACCAGCAGTGTGTTCCTTGTAGTTGAGTCTGTTTCTTGGTTTGTCTCTCTGTCTCTTTTTCCCTTTGCCCATTTGTTTTCTTTCTTAAATTCCACACACGAGTGAAATCATAGGGTATTTGTCTTCCTCTGACTGACTCGCTTTGCTTAGCACAGCACTCTCCAGTTCCATCTGCGTTGTTGCAAATGGCAAGATTTTATTCTTTTTCATGGCTGAGTAATATTCCACGTGCCTGCACCCTCTTCAGCATGAGGTGTTTGGCAGGGGTTGTCCCACTGGGAGACGAGCTGGATGCTGGTGATTCTGGGCCAGTCCCAGGGTTGCAAAGCCCAGAGGCCAGTTCAGGGTGAAGCCGCTCCTTTGGCGGTGAAGTCTTGCTCTGTAAGCAGTGTTTGGATTTTAGAGAGAATTCTCCAAGCTAATCAAGTTGTTCTTCTCGTGTTGCCGATTCTCAAGCAAGTGTATGGGACGGACGCTAAACCCACCCCAGCGTGGGGCTCAGTGCTCCGGGGGGCTGCCATCCGCCACCCTGGGGCCTTGCTACTGTCCCACCTTCTCTCCTGCCACCGCCCTCACGCCGAGACCCAGGGACATGTCCACCCAGAATCATGGTGGTCTGTTTGCCAATGGACGGTGTCTCCAACCCCGACTGGGCACAAACCCCACAGACAAAATGGCCATGTTGTCCTGCCTGCTGGGTGGACACAGGATTGTGGCTCTCTTGGAGATAGAGGTACATGGAGGTCCAGTCCAGAAGAGGCCAGCAGAGCTCAGCCGGGGGAGTGGAGGTTAGGGTACGGGTGACCTGGTCAGAGTGGGGACAACATCTGTTACTGTGGATGTGGACACGGCAGTCACCATGTATGAGACGTAAGCACCTGCCCTGCAGAGACTCTGGCCACTGGCCTGCCTGGTGCCCAGGGGTCCTCACACACTAGCTGACCTCGGGGGAAGACACTTGGCAGTAGATGAGCAACCTGCCAGATCTAATGGGCATCGTGGCCAACAGATTGTGGAACATCGTGTGTCTTCAGCTAAAGTGCAACTTGGTTCCAGTGCTGCCAATAGAACCAGTGACACATTGAGGGGCCTGGCAAGGTTCCTGGACACACAGCTGACGGAGCTCCCTTCCTCCTGCCTCCCTCTTTCCATCCACGGGGAGCTAAGGGCCTGAGCAAGGAGCTCGGGGCTTCATGAGAGGGATGAGAATTGCAGCAAGGGCATGGCGGCCTGTGGCTTTGCGGAAGACCCTCCTGAGGCCAGCGTGGGAAGTAGATCGAGGCTGGGCTGCAGGGAAGGCAACCAGTGAACAGTTTTGTAGGAATCAAGGAAGAAATTGTAGAGGCAGTGGAGCTGGGCCACATCTTGAGATGTTTGAGGAGGTTGGCAGGTGCCCCCGGGTGTGGTGGGAGAGGAGGAGCCAGGAGGGCTGTGCAGTTGGCACACGGGTCCTTGAGAAGCGAACAGAGAAGGGCTGTTCTCATCACCCCCTCCACTGCGGTCTGGGGAGACTGCACAGCAGTGGGGGCTTTCTGCCTTCACGCCAGAGATAAAACAGATGCCAGGGAGCTTGATGAGAGTGGACAGGAGGGAGAAACCATGGCAAGTGACTTAGCGGATGGGTGCCTGAAGTTTTTCATTCATAGAGTGTGGATAAACTTACCTCAAAGAACTGTTATAAAGATTAATTTGGAGATGCAGTGGAGGCTTGCCACCGGTTCTGACTCAGTGTTTGAGAAGTGGTGGGCACATGGTTTGGGAGGTAAGAATGTAGAGTGGTAAGAGCACAAGCTTTGGGGAGACAGAGGGCGTGCCCAGTCCCCACTGCATTTCAACCCAGGCTTCCTGCAGCCACCACTCTGCTGGGACGTACACACAGGGGCTTAGGGGCCCACTCAGCCTACCTCTTGTGCTGGGCCCTGCCCACCAGGTGTCTGGCAGAGTTGCTCACCCTCTGACCTCGGCTTCTCCACCGTCTGGCCTGGGCCCTGCTCTGCATTGGGTGTCCTCCCTCCCACCCCTCAGAGGCCTCCTCCTCTGCTCTGCCCTCTCTCCTGTGTAGTGAACTTTCCCTCCTGGCTTCCTCCTTCCCTCACTGGTCACATATTAAATCAAAGAAGCAAAAAGGCAGAACAATCTTGCCTGCAAATCACGTCCCCTCACAGCTCAAGGTTTGAAGGGTCATCTTGCGCAAACATTCACTCTCTGCAGACATCCTTCACCTTGTTCTCGCATGCCCTTGGCTGCACGGAAGTGTCTCCTGGAAGGTCCTCCGACTCTTCCCCATCTACTCCTGTCCCCTGTTTCCCGTCACTGTGCTCTGGCTGGCTGGTCTCAGACACACGCTGCTCACCCCCAGCTGGCCCTCTTGCAGTCTCCTGTCACATGCCCTGCTTCTGTGAGGGCCCCTCATCCCAGCTGCCTCCTTGAAGCCTACCCTCCTTGCTTTGCCAAGAATATGTTATTCTGGCCCTTTGCTTTCTTTTTTTTTTTTTTAAATTTAATGTTATTTATTTTTGAGAGACAGAGAGAGAGAGAGAGAGAGAGAGAGCAGGGGAGGGGCAGAGAGAGAGGGAGACACAGAATCCGAAGCAGGCTCCAGGCCCCGAGCTGTCAGCATAGAGCCCGATGCCGGGCTCGAACCCACGAACCGTGAGATCATGACCGGAGACAAAGTCGGACGCCTAACCGACTGAGCCCCCCAGGTGCCCCAGGCCCCTTGCCTCTGACATCGCACTTCCCCACCCATAGCCCTACATGAGAGGTTAGAGTCCCTGACGGGTGCCCCTGGAATCTAGGTATTTTATATCAAACACTTACAGAGATGCAAGGACATCACTTTTCTTGTTTTTTATTTTTATTATTATTATTTTTTTTGTTTGTGTAAAGGCGCCCCCCTGCCCTGGACAGTAAAATCCCTGAGGTGGGGGCTCTGCGCAGAGTGTCTAATCATCCTCCTTCAGAGTGTGGTGCTGATCAGACAGCAGTGCACGTCTGAGGTCAGTGGTGGTGGGGCCGTGAATGGAAGATGAGCACCATCTGGTAAAGGACCTGAAGACACAATACGTACTCATACAAGCTCAAGGGAAGTTGGGGAAATATGGGTTATCTTGTAGCAGCATGATGTTTGACGTGGGGAGGAACACGCGATTGCTGGTGCTGTTGTTGAGTTTGCTCTGACGCTCCTGACGGAAAACACCCTTCTCAGCTTCTCGGCCCGTAAACCACGTTGCCCCCAAATGCTCTGACCCTCCCCCATCTTAGACCTCACTGCCCCCAGGGCCTCGCCCTCCCCCTCCTAGGTGAAGGTCACTGGCTTGAAGATGGCATTTTTAGGTTGAATTTCTACATTATTGCTGTTTTATTGCTTTTTTTAAAATCTCATTTAATATATTTTATTGAAGACTAGAAAGGCTAAGACACCACAGTTGTACCTGATTTTCTCAGAGGAACACACACTTCACGTGTCACTGAGCCACAAGCATGCTCACGTGCTCCTGGGTGACCCTCTTAACGGAGGCCCCACCAGGTCCAGCTGCTAGTTCCCTCACACTCAATCCTGGCCCCTCAGAATGGGGCCTGGTGCTGTCTGGAGACTCAGTGCATGCTAGGGGAATTGACTGTATGGGATGGAAATTGAAAACCGAGGTGCATAGAAATGGAATGCCATGGACACCAAAGCCAGACAGGAGCCGGAGACTTTTATGGCCTATACCCTTGGCAGAGACTCACTAAGAGACTGAGACCTGATCGTAGGACTGCAGAAGGCTTTTTCTGCCTCCGCATCATGACCACATTCTTAAGACCTACTTACACTAGTCCCTTCACCCGTTCTATCATAGCTGCCTCTGAAAAAGGGATTACTGGAATATCAAAAGGCAAAAAGTACAAATTGAAGACACAGAACAAACATCAGAACCAGACATGACGGGGATGTTGGAATGATCAGACCAAGAATTTAAAACTATTCTAATTAATAGGTGGGCAATGTAAACAGAGAGGTAGAATCCCAAGAAAGAACAAAAGTGAAATTCTAGATATACAAATCACTATAACAGAAATGAAGAATGTCTTTTATGGGCACGTTAGTAGACTGGACACGGTGGAAAAAACAATATCTGAGCTACAGGATAAATCAGTGGAATTTTCAACAATTGCAAAGCAGAGAGGAAAAAGATTGAAAGAAAAAAGCAGAATATCCTCAGGCTGTGGGGCAAGTGCAGAAGGTGAAACACACGTGTAATGGTAAGAATAGAAGGAGAAAAAGGAGAGAGAGGAAGGGAGAAAATCTTTGAAGCAACCATGACGTAGGAAATAGCTACTTTAGAGTAATTGTCTGATAAGTCCAACATCTGGGTCATCACAAGGTCTAATTGTATCAACTGTGTTTTCTGTCTGTCTTTGGTCACACACCTTCTTTATTGTGTGTGTAACATTGGACTACTAGACCTTGTAAATGAAACTTCACAAAGACTCTGATTATGTTACCTTCATGTGAAGACTGATGACTTTTTCTTCTAGTGGAGTTAAATTACTGGGGGATCTTATGGAGGCTTAGTTTTGTTTGTTAGAAGTTACTTTTTATTTTGTCAAGATAGTTCTGTTTTGGTTTTGACCTCAGTTTTTCCCTCATTATTTTAAATTTATTTTTTCTGGATTTATTGAGATATAATTGACATAAAACATTTATAGGTTAAGGTGTACAGCCTCTTGATTTTATACGTTTGTATATTGAAAAGTTTGTGTATTGTAAAATATTACCATCAGGGCATTAGCTAATACCTCCATCATGTCAAATAATTACCATTTCTTTTTTGTGGTAAGAACATTTAAGATCTACTCTCTTAGTAACATTCAAGTATGTAAATAGTATTATTAGCTATAATAACCATGATGTACATTAGATCCCCAGAACTTGTTAATCTTATAACTGGAAGTTTGTACCCTTTGACCAATATCTCCAATTTCCTACCCCACACCCTCTAGCCCCTGCTAATCCTCACCTTACAGTCTGTTTCTCTTGTTGTTTTTTTTTTTTTTTTTTTTTTTTAGATTCCACACATAAGAGATATCATACAGTATGTATCTTTCTCTGTCCACATACCTCAGTTGGCACAATGTCCTCAAGGTACATACAAGTTTTATAAATGGCAGATCTCCTTCTTTCTCATGGGTGAATAGTATTCTACTGTATATGAGCCATATATTTATCCATTCATCCACCAACAGATGCTTAGGTTGTTTCTACATCTTGCCTATTGTGAGCAATGTTGTGATGGACACGGGAGTGCAGGTGTCTCTACAAGATTCTGATTCAATCCCTTTGGATATGTACCCAGAAGTACAACTGTTGCATGATGAGGTAGTTGTATGTTAATTTTTGAGGAACCTCCGTGGTGTTTTCCACACTGGCTGCACCAGTTTGCATCCTTACCAATAGTGCAAGAGAGTTCCTTTTTCTCCACATTCCTGCTAACACATATTATCTCTTGTCTTTTTGATGTGAGCCATTCTGACAGGTGTGAGGTGACACATCATTATGGTTTTGATTTGTATTTGAGTGATCTTAGTCTTAAGGTAAACCTTTGGTCCTGTGACATAGTCTTTATTCCTTAGGTGTGGCCCTTATTGGGTTTTAATGGAGATGTTGAGGTGTTTACCAAGCCCCTCTAATGTGGGAGGACTTGAATTTCAAACTCCATCTGTCCCATGATGAGAAGTAGCTCATGTATCAGCCACTAGAGCCTGCCAGATATTGTCTCCTTTCAGGGCCCTCTTTTCATGCACAGTTCAAGTATCAGCCAATGGCTGGAAGACCTTTTCCCACCCCCAGAAGCTCTTGACTTTTTCTGAGACATTTATCCTCAATTTCCATCTGCCTCGCAGCCACAATCTCTGTCCTCTGAGACCTTGGACCAACAGGTCTATGGCCCGGTGATGAGTCATAAGTGCTCTGAATTCATTAGCAGTTGAGCTTAGATACAGGAGATCTTTACAGTGACTCCATTCGTTCGAGGTTTATTCCTACCCAGATTTTCCTGGTTTAGGTCAGTCTCAGGTGCTAGAAAGAGTTGTGACATTTAAAAAATATTTATTCAGGAGATTGTAATTGATATCTATGTGAGGGCTACTGACACAGTCTAGAAACAGCCCACTGTATCCTTTTTAATTCAAATTTTTCCAAAAATCCTTAAATATGCATACATTTTATTCTGAAGTAAGAAAAGAACAAAAGACTTGCTGATAATTTGAATACATTTTATTCTGAAGTAAGAAAAGAACAAAAGACTTGCTGATAATTTGAATACAGGGGCTTGAGAAGAGGGAGAAGGCCAACATTTCTAGCACATGTGTCTGAGGCACTGGTGAGCCTCTGAACCTGTGTATACACGCTGGTAACTAAAGTGAACACTTCCAATGTGAACTAATTTGGGAGAACCTGGAATGAGAAGGAAAGGATTACACCATGTTTTTTAAACTGTGAAAGGAACAGTTTATAAAATAATAAGTATAAAGTTATTCTATATTTATTAAAGTCTGTGTATATGTGCAAACATAGACAAACAAAAAATTGTTCACACCAGCCTTTGGATGAAATTAAAAGGCTTTGCTTTTTTACTTTCTCCTTTTAAATGTCTTTGTTTTCCAATTTTATTAGCATGAAATACACATTTGGAAAGATAAGAAACCCCATGGATCTTTTTCAGAGAATCCCTACCACACAGAGCAACAGAAAACCTAGGAGCAGATACGAGTTAAGGGTGTGAGTCATGCTGGGGGTCCCTGGGCCTGGGGTCCTCCATGGTGGCTCCAGACCCTCCCCTCTGCAGAATGCCTCCCTCAACCCGAGGGTGGGAACTGGCGCCTCTCCTGCAGAGTTCTGGCCCCAGAGTTTATCCCTGGGAGCATTTCTGGCAACTGTCTCCCACTGTGGTCCGAGCAGCAAGGCAGGCTAAGCCACCTCTGTGGCTGCAGCCAGTCCCAACATGGCTGTGCTGACCAGCCACCCTCCTGTGTCCTGTGCAAAGCTTGGAGGCTCCAGGACTGTGTTGCAAACTCTGCCCCTGGCCGCCATCCTGATAGCTCTGCCCAGGTTCCACAGGTTCTATAACCCTCATAAACGTGAAGTTTATTTCCAATTAGGGAAAAATAAAGAGAATGGTCACTGTCCCCCTGACTAACCATGTCACAAAAATGCTTCTGTGCAGCCTTTCCAAAACTACTTCTAATTGGTAGAAATCATCCCTGGATGATTGGTCCATTCTGTCAGCTGGTATTTACTGGGCTCCTGCCATGTGCCTGGTGCACAATGCTTGCAAGTGAATTGATTTAGACAAACAGCCCTGGTGCAGGAATAAGAAGGTGAACAGGACATTGTCCTTGTCCTCAAAGAGTTTAAAGTCTGTAAAGGGAGATAGACAAGGCAACGTGGAGGAGGGCGGGCCTGGAAACATGGTGACAGAGCATGTGGGGGTCACAGCCCTGTTCCATCAAAGGACCATTTCTGTCCACGAGCTTCCAAACTACACATCTTCTTGCACCCCGTCCCAGCCCTGCACAGTTAGATCTCAAGGGGGAATGGAGTGTTTGGGCCACGAGGAGCTTTGCTTCCCTCAGGCCTCCCCTGGTGCCCAAATTCTCTGGTCCAAACCTCCTCAGGTCCAGGGTCAACAGGTTCCTGGTTTGTGATGGAAGAGGGCAGGGCACAGCCACCCTGGTTCACCTCCCACACTGATGACCATCTCCATATTCCAGACTTGAAAAAGCCTTGTCAGAATATCACCCTAAAAAGTGCTAACATTTTTTTAAAGACAACTCTTGGAGACTCTGTTTCCAGGCAGAACCTCTTCTCCTAAAAACAAATCCTCCCCCAAGCTGCCACCCTCACTGGCTCTGCCTCGAGACAGCCTCGAGAGTGTGGGGGTGGGGGGGCGGCCACGGGCCCCACTTAAAGCCCGTGCCTTGAGCCCCTGCCTTGAGCACAGGCATGTTGGAGAGAAAATTGGTAGCCAGGGCTGGGGACAGGGCCATGTCCACACTGATGACTTCTTTAATCTATTTAGTGCCTTTCAGTTCACAGAGCTGCCACACAGGTCTCCTTGACCCTACAGGGCAGGACACCCAGCATCTGGGAGGATAAGGGGCTTCCTGGGGCCCCAGGGTGCAGTGGTGTCACAGCTGGGCCCCATGGATGCTGCACAGCACATTGAGATGTGCGTGCAGGGAGCAGGATGGGGGCTCCCGGACACTAGGACACATCTCACTTTAGGGAAACCTGTACCCTGGATCACTGCCTGTTGCCAAACCCTTCGGGGGAGGTGGCGGGGCCTGGGCATTGGGCACACAGACCTTAGCTCAGGAGAACAGCCTCCGGAGGGCAGCTTTGACCTCTGTGTTCCTCAGGGAGTAGATAAGGGGGTTCAGGGAGGGCGCCACCGAAGTGTAGATCACAGACACCACCTTGTCCTTGTGCAACGAGTATCTGGATGCTGGGCGGATGTAGGTGTAGATGACAGTGCAGTAGTACAGGGAGACCACCAGGAGGTGGGAGGAGCAGGTGGAGAAGGCCCGTCGCTTCCCTGAGGCCGAGCGGATGCGCAGGATGCTGGCGATGATGCAGCCGTAGGAGAGCATGATCACAGAGAAGTTCCCCAAGGCCAGGATCACGTCTGCAGTGAAGGCCATGGCCTCGTTCAGGCGTGTCGGGGCACAGGCGAGCTTCAGCAGAGGGGGGATCTCGCAGAAGAAGTGCTCGACCACGTTGGAATGGCAGAAGGGCAGGTGCAGCAGGAGGCCGGTGTTCACACTAGTGTTGGCCAGGCTGATGGTCCACACGGCCACGGCCAAGAGCCTGCAAACCCGGGAGTCCATGAGGGTGCTGTAGCGCAGGGGCCAGCAGATGGCCACGTAGCGGTCATAGGCCATGGCGGAAAACAGCAGCAGCTCAGCTCCCAGAGACCACGTGAAGGAGAAAAGCTGCACTATGCAACCCCCGTAGGAGATGGTCCTGTCAGCCACCATGCTGCCCAGCAGCTTGGGCAGGATCGTGGAGGTGCAGAGGATGTCCACCACGGCCAGGTTTACCAGGAAGAAGTACATGGGGGTGTGCAAGGCAGGGCAGGAGCCAATGGCCACCACGATGAGCAGGTTTCCAGAGAGGGCCACCATGTAGAGGAGGAGGAAGACAGGAAAGAGGAGCATTTGCATCTGAGGTGTTTCTGAGAATCCCAGAATGAGGAACTCGGTGACCAGTGTCTGGTTCATCACAGCCCCTGGGGGTGAGGCTCTGACCCTGCTGTGAAGGAAAGACGTTCTCACTGTTTCAACTTGTTCTGAGCATCCCGCAAATATGTGTGTGACCCGCTTTGAAAGAGAACTTCAAATACTATTTTGGTAATAAAAATGGAGATTTGTGTCCTGGAAAACTTTGGGGGCAGGGACATCACAGAAGAAGCAGTTGCCCCTAATGTGCAGAGAAGTCCCAGTCCTCACCCCTCCCCTCCCTGGTGCAGGACTGAGACTCCACTCACAAGATCACTGGACCTGGGGCCCTGGTCGGCAAGGGCTGGTCTCCCCACCACACAGAGCACTGAGCATGCATGGTGTTGGGGGGCTTATGGAGAACTGGGGGACCTGATTGTGTTTACAGCCCACTCACCCACTCAGACAGGGTCTGGGGACAGAAAAGGGGTGGGAGGGAGGGGGAGAAGGGAGAGCTGCTTCTGAAGTCCGCTGTCTTCTTCCCAGACTGACCACACCCAGGCAGCACTGGCTGAGAGGGACCCAGGGTCCCTCTGGGACTTGTGCACACACATGCACTGGGTGCGAGGGGCAGGCCTGTCTTTAGGGTGCAGAATGGCCCACAACAGCACCCCCCCGATCAAAGACAAATCACCACCAAACTCTTCAGCTGAATCAAAAGTTCCCCCAAGATAAACCTGGGATAGCACAGACCCAGGTTCATCCATGCAGCTTCTGTAAGTGGGGGTGGCATGACTCCTTCTAGATTATTGTCTCCTGTGGGGCCACTGTGTTGATTTCAAAACAGTGCATCTTGGAAATGTTTCACTGCTTAGATCATAGCCCTTTAACGAGAAAAGAAGAGTTTCAGATATCCGCATAAAGTCAGGGGCTTGGCAACCTACTTGCTGGCATTGCTGTTGGGGTGTTGGCTTTCACTAAACATTATAAGGACATGTTGTTATGAGGGGTGGTCTGAGAATGAGGAATCAGATCACCCACTGGAATGTGCCCACTGGTGTGGAAAATGTTGACACATTTCAACCAAAAATCTGATACTTTAAAAAAGAGAAAGATGAGAGATGGGGGAGAGAGAAAGGGAGAGAGTGTTAGAAAGAGGGGAGAGAGGAGAGAGGGAGAGAGAGTTAGAGGGAGAGAGAAGGGGAGAGAGAGATAGAGAGTTTTATAGGGAGAGAGAGGGGGTGAGAGAAAGGGAGAGAGTGTTAGAGAGAGGGGAGACAGAAGGGAGAGAGAGGGAGAGAGAGAGTGTTAGAGGGAGAGAGCGAGAGAGAGAGAGAGAGAGAGAGAGAGAGAGAGAGAGAGAGACAGACAGGGAGAGAGAGAGGTGGATCTTATGCTACATACTCGCCATGTTGTTCTGTTTACTTTTTAAAAATATGATTAGAGAATTATCATCCTCAAACATAACAGCCAAAGGGATATCATGATTCTTAGTCACAGAGTAAAATGTAATTGTCCACATGATCAAAGCGCTGTTTATATTTAAAACATACACGATACACAGAATCAACATTCAATGATAGTAGGTGCTTACAAAAATATGAAAAAAGGCTTCTGGAATCCCTGGTATCCTCCCAAGAAACTTCCTTCTTGGTCCCAAGGAAAAATCTTTAGAGAATCAGAAATTATTAGGAAATAGAGTTGGTTTTAAAAAGAAAAACTACAGTGAGTGACACTTGCAGCCAAGAGCAGGGTCAGTTGGAGATTTGTAACCAGGGCTGGAGAAGCCCTATACCATCTGGAGTAGGTAGACACGGCTCACAGGTAGTGCTTCGTGCACCCTGAGGGACCAATTAGCACAGAACCTGCTCACCCATGGATTCAGGACTCTCTGGAGAAGCTGACCAGCACCTGGGGGACCCATCTAATCACCACCAAGTAAGAACAGAACATATTCTTGGCACCTGATGGCGTGGTCCAGACTCAAACAGGGGCTGGTGCTCAGCAGTAACCAGGGGCTGGCTGCCCAATGGGCATCAGGAGGAGGCAATGGGCATGTCAGGCAGTGAGACTGTCATGGTATTGAGCCAATGAACACACTGACCCACCATTTCTGCCTCGGGCAGACCTTGTCCTTTCTTCCCAGATAGAAGTGTACAAATATTGGGAAGCCTGGGTGGCTTAGATGGCTAAGTGACTGACTCTTGATTTTGGCTCAGGTCATGATCCCAGGATCATGAAATTGAGCCCCTTGTCAGGCTCTGTGCTGAGTGTCAAGTCTGCTTAAGATTCTCTCTCTCTCTCTCTCTCTCTCTCTCTCTCTCTCTGTCCCACCCACCCCATCTCTCTCTCAAAAAGAAAAATCAAGGTGAACTCCCATTGGCTTAGAGCTGTTGCTGGACATTACCAGGTCCCAGAAACTTGGAGTAGCTAATGGCCAGTTATCAGTGGCCACTGGACATTGTCCTCAGCTTTCTGTGCCCCCTGCTTTACACACAGAGCTAGTGCAGATGCCATCCAGTCAGGCAGCACTCCTCTCCTTACTCCACAAACCTGGGAGAATGGATAGTTGCCCTGGGGGAACCACACTAACCCAGGCCAGTGGTGTCAGGCTGCCTCGTTCCTGGAAAGGGTGCATCTTACAGCTGGTAGCTTTTCATGCCTCCGGGACATTTACTCCAGGACAGTATGTGGAAGCAGTGACTGGCTGGTCACCAGGTCTTCTCAGACTTGTCCAAACTGCTGATCTGGGCTGGACATTTTCAGTTCAAGGTCAGGGCACTTGTCAGCTTGAGTCTCATCTCGGGTTCACCTTAACCCTCAACTGCTTGGTTTCAGAGAAAGGGTCAGCCTGTCACTTGGGATGTTTCCCTTAGTTTTATTTAGGTATGGATGACAAATAAAAGTTGTATGTACTTTGTGTTAACAGCATAAGTTTTTTTTTGAAATATACAATATGATGATTTGATAGATGTGTACATTGTGAAGTGATTGCCACAACCAAGTTAAATAACATATCCATCATCTTGCAGAGTTACTTTTTTGTTGTTGTTGAGAAAGCTTAATATGTATGGTCGTAGCAAATGTCAGGTATACAGTACGGTGTATTGTCACCATGCGGCACGCTCACTCCTCAAACCCACTCATCTTGTAACTGAAGGCTTGAACCTTTGTTCAGAATCTCTCTATTCCCCACACCCTTGGCTCCTGGCAGGCACTATTCTACTCTCTGTTTCTATGTGATCACCTTTTTTCAGATTCCACATAGAAAGAGTACCATACACTGATGATCATTTTTGTGTGGTGGATTTCACTGAACGTTATGTTCTCTAGGCTCATCCATGTTATTGCAAATGTCAGGAGATGTTTCTGGCAATGTTCAGTATTCTCTATATACAAGATCATGTTATCTGCAGGCAAGTTACTTCCTTCTTTCCAATTTGGATGGCTTTTATCTCTTTTTTTGACTTATTTATTATTTATCTATTTTTTTCCAAATTTTTATTTTTATTTTGTTTTTGTCTCTTTAAAATTTATTTAAATTTTAGTTAACATGCAGTGCAATATGGGTTTCAGTAGTAGAACTCGGTGATTTATCACTTAAATACAACACCCAGTGCTCATCCCAACAAGTGCCTTCCTTAATGCCCATCACCCATTTAGCCCATCCCCTCACCCACTTCCTTCCATCAACCCTCAATTTGTTCTCTATTGTTCAATGTCTCTTATGGTTCCCCCTTTTCTCCCCCGCCCTCCTCAATATGTTAATCTGTTTTGTTTCCCAAACTCCACATATGAGTGAAATCACATGAAATTTGTCTTTCTCTGAATGACTTATTTTGCTTAGCATGATACAAACGGCAAGATTTGTAGCAAATGGCAAGATTTCATTCTTTTTGATGGATGAGTAATATTCCATTGTGTGTATATATATCACATCTTCTTTATCCATTCATCAGTCAATGGACATTTAAGCTCTTTCCTTAATTTGGCAATTTCTGGTAGCACTGCTAAAAACATTGGGACATATGTACCCTTTCAAATCAACATTTTTGTATCATGTGGATAAATACCTGGTAGTGCAATTCCTGGATCATAGGATAGTTCTATTTTTATTTTTTTTCAGGAACCGCCATGCTGTTTTCCAGAGTGGCTGCACCAGTTTGCATTCCCACTAACAGTGGAAGAGGGTTTCCCCTTTCTCCACATCTTTGCCCACACCTGTTGTTTCCTGAGTTGTTAATTTTAGCTGTTATGACAGGTGTGAAGTGGTATCTCATTGTGATTTTGATTTGTATTTCTCTGATGATGAACGATGTTGAGAATCTTTTCATGTGTCTGTTAGCCATCTGGAGGTCTTTTTTGGAAAAGTGTCTATTCATGTATTCTACCTATTTCTTCAATGGATTATTTTTGTTGGCGGGGCGTGTTGAGTTTGAAAAGTTCTTTATACATTTTGGATACTAACCCTTTATCTGATATGTCATTTCCAAATATCTTTTCCCATTCTTTCAGTTGCCTTTTAGTTTTATTGATTGCTTCCTTCACTGTTCAGAAGCTTTTAATCTTGATGAAGTCCCAGAAGTTAACGTTTGCTTCTGTTTCCCTTGCCTTCAGTGATGTGTCTAGTAAGAAGTTGCTATGGCTGTGGTCAAATAGATTGCTGCCTGTGTTCTCCTCTAAGATTTTAATGGTTTCCTAGGGGCGCCTGGGTGGCTCAGTTGGTTAAGCTCCAACTTCGGCTCAGGTTATGATGTTGTGGTTCGTGGGTTCGAGCCCCGCATCGGGCTCTGTGCTGACAGCTCAGAGCCTGGAGCCTGCTTCTGATTCTGTGTCTCCCTTTCTCTCTGCCCCTCCCCCGCTCAGGTTCTGTCTCTTTCTGTCTCAAAACTAAATAAACATTAAAAAAAGCTTTTAATGGTTTCCTGTCTCACATTTAGGTCTTTCATCCATTTTGAATTTATTTTTGTGCATGGTATAAGAAAGTGGTCAAGTTTCATTCTTCTACACATTGTTGTCCAGTTTTCCCAACACCGTTTGTTGAAGAGACTGTCTTTTTTTTCAGTTGGATATTCTTTCCTGCTTCATCGAAGATTGGTTGACCATAGAGTTGTGGGTCCATTTCTGGGTTTTCTTTTCTGTTCCATTGATCTATGTGTCTGTTTTTGTGCCAGTACCATACTGTCTTGATGACCAAACCTTTTTAATATAGCTTGAAATCTGGAATCATGATGCCTCCAGTTTTCTTTTTTAGGATTGCTTTAGCTCTTGGGGGCCTTTTGGGGTTCCAGACAAATTTTAAGATTGTTTGTTCTAGCTCTGTGAAAAATACTGGTGTTATTTTGATAGGGATTGCATTAAATGTGTAGATTGTTTTGTGTAGACATTTTAACAATATTTGTTTCTCTAATCCATGAACATGAATATTTTTCCATTTCTTTGTGTTCTCTTCAATTTCTTTCATACGTTTTTTATAGTTTTCACGGTACAGATCTTTTACCTCTTTAATTAGTTTTATTCCTAAGTATCTTATTGTTCTGGTGCAATTGCAAATGGGATTGATTCCTTGATTCCTTTTTTTCCCAAGATGTATTTTATTATTTTTAAATTGAATTGAATTAAATTAAATTAAATTATTAAAATTTACATCCAAGTTAGTTAGGATATAGTGCAACAATGACTTGAGGGGTAGATTACTTAAGGCCCCTTACCCATTTAGACCATCCCCCCTCCCACAGCCCCTCCAGAAACCCTCTGTTCTCCATATTTAAGAGTCTCTTATGTTTTGCCCCCCTCCCTGTTTTTATATGATTTTTGCTTCCCTTCCCTTATGGTCATCCGTTCTGTGTCTTAAAGTCCTCATATGAGTGAAGTCATATGGTATTTCTCTTTCTCTGACTAATTTCACTTAGCATAATACCCTCTAGTTCCATCCATGTGGCTGCAAATGACAAGATTTCATTCTTTTTGATTGCTGAGTAATACTCCATTGTATATATATACCACATCTTCTTTATCCATTCATCCATCGATGGACATTTGGGCTCTTTCCATACTTTGGCTATTGTTGATAGTGCTGCTATCAACATGGGGGTGCATGTGCTCCTTTGAAACAGCCTACCTGTATCCCTTGGATAAATACCCAGTAGTGCAATTGCTGGGTTGTAAGGTAGTTCTATTTTTCATTTTTGAGTAACCTCCATACTGTTTTGCAGAGTGGCTACACCAGTTTGCATTCCCACCAGCAGTGCAAAAGAGATCCTTTTTCTCCACATCCTCAACAACGTGTGTTGTTGCCTGAGTTGTTAATGTGAGCCATTCTGACAGGTGTGAGGTGGTATCTCCTTGTGGTTTTGATTTGTATTTCCCTGATGATGAGTGATGTTGAGCATGTTTTCATGTGTCAGTTGGCCATCTGGATGTCTTCTTTGGAGAAGTGTCTATTCATGTCTTTTGCCCATTTCTTCATTGGATTATTTGTTTTTGGGTGTTGAGTTTGATAAGTTCTTTATAGATTTTGGATACTAACCCTTTATCTGATATGTCGTTTGCAAATATCTTCTCCCATTCCGTCAGCTGCCTTTTAGTTTTGCTGATTGTTTCCCTCACTGTGCAGAAGCTTTTTATTTTGATGAGGTCCTAATAGTTCATTTTTGCTTTGGTGTCCCTTCCCTCTGGAGACATGTTGAGTAAGAAGTTGCTGTGGCCAAGATCAAAGAGGTTTTTGCCTGCTTTCTCCTCAAGGATTCTGATGGCTTCCTGTCTTAAATTTAGGTCTTTCATCCATTTTGAGTTTTTTTTTTGTGTATGGTGTAAGAAAGTGGTCCAGGTTCATTCTGCATGGCGCTGTCCAGTTTTTTCCAGCACGACTTGTTGAAAAGACTGTCTTGATCCCACTGGATATTCTTTCCTGCTTTGTCAAAGATTAGTTGGCCATACATTTGTGGGTCCATTTCTGGGTTCTCTATTTTGTTCCATTGATCTGAGTATCTGTTCTTGTGCCAGTACCATACAGTCTTGATGATTACAGCTTTGTAATACAGTTTGAAGTCTGGGATTGTGATGCCTCCTGCTTTGGTTTTCTTTTTCAGGATTGCTTTGGCTGTTTGGGGTCTTTTCTGGTTCCATACAAATTTTGGGATTGTTTGTTCTAGCTCTGTGAAGAATGCTGGTGTTATTTTGATAGGGATTGCATTGAATATGTAGATTGCTTTGGGTAGTAGTGACATTTTAATAATATTTGTTCTTCCTATCCTGGAGCATGGAATATTTTTCCTTTCTTTGTGTGTCTTCTTCAATTTCTTTCGTAAAGTTTCTATAGTTTTCAGTGTGTAGATTTTTGACCTCTTTGGTTAGATTTATTCCTAGGTATTCTATGTTTTTTGGTGCGATTATAAATGGGATTGTTTCCTTGATTTCCCTTTCTGTTGCTTCATTGCTGGTGTATAGGTAAGCAACCGATTTCTGGGCATTGATTTTTATATCCTGCCACTTTGCTGAATTCATGAACCAATTCTAGCAGTTTTTTGGTGGAATCTTTTGGGTTTTCCATATAGAGTATCATGTCATCTGCAAAGAGTGAAAGTTTGACTTCCTCCTGGCTGATTTGGATGCCTTTTATTTCTTTTTGTTGTCTGATTGCTTAGGCTAAGACTTCCAATACTATGTTGAATAACAGTGGTGAGAGTGGATATCCCTGTCATGTTCCTGACCTTAGGGGGAAAGTTCTCAGTTCCTCCCCATTGAGGATGATATTAGTATTGCATCTTTCATGTATGGATTTTATGATCTCGATCTTTCTATCCCTACTTTCTTGAGGGTTTGTATCAAGAAAGGATGCTGTATTTTGTCAAATGCTTTCTCTGCATCTATTGAGAGCATCATGTGGTTCTTGTCCTTTCTTTTATTGATGTGATGAATTACCTTGATTGTTTTGTGGATATTGAACCAGCCCTGCATCCCAGGTATAAATCCCACTTGGTTGTGGTGTATAATTTTTTAAATGTACTGTTGGATCCGGTTCTCTAATATCTTGATGAGGATTTTTGCATCTATGTTCATCAGGGATGTTGGTCTATAGTTCTCCTTTTTAGTGGGGTCTTTGTCTGGTTTTGGAATCAAGGTAACGCTGGCTTCATAGAAAGTGTTTGGAAGTTTTCCTTCCATTTCTATTTTTTGGAACAGCTTCAAGAGAATAGGTGTTAACTTTTCCTTAGATGTTTGGTAGAATTCCCCTGGAAAGCAATCTGGCCCTGGAGTCTTGTTTTTTTGGGGCGAGATTTTTGATTACTAATTAAATTTCTTTACTGGTTATGGGTCTGTTCAAATTTTCTATTTCTTCCTGTTTCAGTTTTGGTAGTTCATATGTTTCTAGGAATTTTTCCATTTCTTCCAGATTGCCTACCTTATTGGCGTATAATTGCTCACAGTATTCTCTTATTAGTGTTTTTATTTCTGCTGTGTTGGCTGTGATCTGTCCTCTTTAATTCTTGATTTCATTTATTTGGGTCCTTTCCTTTTTCTTTTTGATCAAATTGGCTAGTGGTTTATCAATTTTGTTTATTCTTTTTTTTTTTAAATTTTTTTTTCAACGTTTATTTATTTTTGGGACAGAGAGATACAGAGCATGAACGGGGGAGGGGCAGAGAGAGAGGGAGACACAGCATCGGAAACAGGCTCCAGGCTCTGAGCCATCAGCCCAGAGCCCGACGCGGGGCTCGAACTCACGGACCGCGAGATCGTGACCTGACTGAAGTCGGACGCTTAACCGACTGCGCCACCCAGGCGCCCCTCAATTTTGTTTATTCTTGCAAAGAACCAGCTTCTGGTTTCATTGATTTGTTCTACTGTTTGTTTGTTTGTTTGTTTGTTTTGAAAGCATTAATTTCTGCTCTAATCTTTATTATTTCCCATCTTCTGCTCGTTTTGGGTTTTGCTTGCTGTTTTCTTCCAGCTCTTTAAGGTGTAAGGTTGGGTTGTGTATCTGAGACCTTTCTTCCTACTTAGGAATGCCTGGATTGCTATATACTTTCCTGTTATGACCGCCTTTTCTGCATCCCAGAGGTTTGGGGCTGTGGTGTTATTTTCATTGGCTTCCATGTACTTTTTAATTTCTTCTTTAACTTCTTGGTTAGCCCATTCATTCCTTAGTAGGATGTTCTTTAGTCTCTAAGTATTTGTTACCTTTCCAAATTTTTTCTTGTGGTTGATTTTGAGTTTCACAGTGTTATGGTCTGAAAATATGCATGATATGATCTCGATCTTTTTGTACTTGTTGAGGGATGATTTGTGTCCCAGTATGTGGTCTATTCTGGAGAACATTCCATGTGCACTGGAGAAGAATGGATATTCCGCTCTTTTAGGATGAAATGTTCTGAATATATCTGTTAAGTCCATCTGGTCCAGTGTGTCATTCAAAGCCACTGTTTCCTGCTTTATTTTCTGATTAGGTGATCTGTCCATTGTTGTAAGTGGGGTGTTGAAGTCCCCTACTATTATGGTATTGTTATCAATGAGTTTCTTTATGTTTGTGATTAATTGATTTATATATTTGGGTGTTCTCACATTTGGAGCGTAAATGTTTACAATTGTTAGGTCTTGGTGGATAGACCCCTTAATTATGATATAATGCCTTCATTCGTGTTTTGTTACAGTCTTTATTTTAAAGTCTAGGTTGTCTGATATAAGTATGGCTACTCCGGCTACTCCATCTCATTAGCATGATAGATGGTTCTCCATCCACTTACGTTCAATCTAAAGGTGTCTTTAGGTCTAAAGTGGGTCTCTTGTAAACAGCATGTAGATGGACTTTGTTTTCTTATCCATTCTGTTACCTTATGTCTTTTGATTGGAGCACTTAGTCCATTGACATTTAGAGTGGGTACTGAAAGATATGAATTTATTGCCATTATGTTGCTTGTAGAGTTAGAGTTTCTGGTAGCGTTCTCTGGTCCTTTCTAGTCTTTGTTGCTTTTGGTATTTATGTATTTATGTATTTATTTATTTATTTATTTATTTAGTCTTTTCTCCCCTCAGAGAGTCCCCCTTAAAATTTCTTGTAGGGCTGGTTTAGTGGTCACGAAATCCTTTAATTTTTGTTTGTCTGGTAAACTTTAAATCTCTCCTTCTGTTTTGAATGACAGCCTTGCTGATAAAGAATTCTTGGCTGCATATTCTTCCCATTTATCACTTGAATATATCCTTCCACTCCTTTCTGGCCTGCCAAGTTTCTGTGGATAGGTCTGCTGCAAACCTGATATGTCTTCCCTTGTAGGTTATGGACTTTTTTCCCTTGTTGGTTTCATAATTCTCTCCTTGCCCGAGTATTTTGTGAATTTGACTATGATATGCCTTGTTGATGGTCAGTTTTTGTTGAATCTGATGGGGGTACTCTGTGCTTCTTGGATTTTGATGTCTGTGTCTTTACCCAGGTTAGGAAAGTTTTCTGCTATGATTTGCTCACATAACCCTTCTACCCTTATTTCTCTCTCTTCCTCTTCTGGGACCCCTATGATTCTGATGTTGTTCCTTTTTAATGAGTCACTGATTTCTCTAATTCTTAAATCGTGCTCTTTTGCCTTAGTCTCCCTCTTTTTTTTCTGCTTCCGTGTTCTCCATAAGTTTGTCCTCTGTATCACTGATTCTCTGTTCTGCCTCATCCATCCTTGCTGCTGTGGCATCCATTCGAGATTGCACCTCAGTTATGGCATTTTTTATTTCATCCTGACTAGCTTTTACTTCTTTTATTTCTGCAGAGAGGGATTCTAATCTATTTTTGACTCCAGCTATTATTCTTGTTATCAAGATTCTAAATTATGGTTCAGACATCTTGCTTGTATTTCTTTTAGTCATTTTGAAGGAAGAAAAGGAATTAATGAGGTAAAAAAAACTAAAATAAAAAAATTGAAAACAACACACACACACACACACACACACACACACAAATCAAATAAATAATGCTAGATCCTAGGTGTGTTTTGGTCTGGGTGTTGAAAGGGGCTTGATAGATTAGAGAAAAAAGGGGAAAGGAAAAAAAAAGGGAAATAGGTTGAAAATTTGAAAAATGAATACACTGAAATAGAATAAAATGAAATGATGGAAGTAAAATAGAATTAGAAAAATTTACAAAAAAGTAAAAAATATAGTTGAAAAAATTAAAAATAGTTTAATAAAAAGTGAGAATAAAAACAGATTTTTTCTCTTTCTGTATTCAAGAAAAAGAAAAACGTAAAAGAGAGAAAAAAAGAAAATTGAATAGATGGACCAGCGAACAGATGGAAATACGATTGGAATTACTTTGTTTTCCCCTAGAAGTCAACTATGAATCACTTTATAGTCTGTAAACTAAGCAGGTGGTAAGACTTGTGTTCTTGAAGAGTGAGGTTGGCCCAATTGCGGGGGGCTTAGTGTAACTGCTCCATTCTCCACTAGATGGCGCTGCTTAGCTTACCGGGGGATTGTTGTGGTGCTCGTAGGTGTGTATGTGCATGCGCGGGAGTGGTGAAAATGGCGTCACCCAGCTACCAAGTCTCTAGCATCAGAACTCTGTTCTCACCGATCAGCAGTCGTGCACCCATCCTTTGTCTCCAGCTTCCGTCCACTCCCCACTTGTACACTGTCCATGACCAAGCCCCAGGCAGCACCTCCCTCCTGAGTTTTATCTCAGATGTGGCTGTTTTTCTCAACCCCTTATTTCTGAGGGACTGTGGCTTTGACCCGTTCTGCCCCTCTGTGGACGGTCTCACCGAGCAATGGCCAGGTGCCAGCTGTACCCAGGAACGTTCCCAGGACTGTGCTGCTGCTGATGCCCAGAGACTGTGGCCGCGTGCCAGCCTTCCTCAGAAAAAGCTCGTGAGACAGTGTAGCAGCACTGTTTCAGGGATTATGGAAGTGACAACACACATGTGGCACCAGGCTTCACCCCCAACAACCTTGTTCCAGCACCAGTGAATGTGGTTGTTCTCCCAGGTCCACTGGGATCCCTGCCTGTGGGGGGACACAAAGCCTCTACCAGATGTCCTTCCAGCAGGGGAACCGCCTCTCCCGTGTGGCCTGAAGAACCCCGGACTTCACTCTGCTCTTGGGGATTCGCCCTTCCCACCAGAGCACCACCAGGTATAGAGCTGCAGAGTTTCAGACTCTGCACTCCCCCTTTTTTTAGAGTCTTAATGGAATTTAAACCCTCTCCTTTCTCCTTTCTCTTTTATCCTTTTTTAGTTCAGTCCCTGTGGCTGTTTTCACCTTTCCACTTTCTCTCCAGCTGCTTTTGGGGGGGTGTTTTTACTGTATTCTCCCCCCCCCCCCCCTTCTCCATCCTCTCTCCGCATGCAAAAACAGCTCCCTGCCCTCCGAGGCTTCTCTCTCCCCCAGTTCACCTCTCCATGCCATGTACCTGCTGAGTTCTATAGTTTAGGTTGTGAAAATTGTTGTGTTAATCCTCAAATCAGTTTTCTAGGTGTGCAGGATGGTTTAGTGTCGATCTGGCTGTATTTCATGGATGTGAGACACACAAAAAACTTCCATGTTGTTCTGCCATCTTGGCCTCTCCCCCTCCTTGATTTCTTTTTCTGTGCTTTGTTATTGATGTATAGAAATACAACAGATTTCTGCACATTGATTTTCAATCCTGCAACTTTGTTGAATTCGTGTACTAGTTCTAGAAATTTTTTGGTGGAGTCTTTTGGGTTTTGGACATGGAGTATCATGTTGTCTGCAAATAGTAAAGTTTAACTTCTTCCTTGTTGATTCGGAGGCCTTTTATTTCTTTCTGTTGTCTGATTGCTGAGGTTAAGACTCCCAGTACTATGTTAGATAGTAATGGTGAGAGTGGACATCCTTGTCTTGTTCTTGACTGTAGATGAAAGGCTCAGTATTTCCCCATTGAGGATGGTATTAGCTGTGGGTCTTTCATATATGGCCTTTATGATGTTGAGGTATGTTCTATCTATCTCTCCTTTGTTGAGGGTTTTTATCAAGAAAGGATGCTTATTTTGTCAAATGCTTTTTCTGCATCTATTGACAGGATCATATGGTTCTTATCCCTTCTTTTATGAATGTGGTGTATCATGTTGATTGATTTGCAAATATTGAACCATCCCTGCAGCCCAGGAATAAATACCAGTTGATCTTGGTGAATAATTCTTTTAATTTACTGTTGGGGTTGATTTGCTGGTAACTTTTTGAGAATTTTTGCATCCATTTTTATCAGGGATATTGGCATGCAATTCACCTTTCTAGTGGGGTTTTTGTCTGGTTTTGGAATCAAGGTAATGCTGGCTTTGTAGAATGAGTTTGAATGAATGGAAAGCTTTCTTTTCATTTTTATTTTTTGGAACAGTTTGAGAAGAATAGGTATTGACTCTTCTGTAAATGTCTGGTAGAATTCCTGTGGGAAGACATCTGACTCTGGATTTTAAAAAAAGGTTTATTTATTTATTTTGAGAGGGAGAGAGAGAGAGAGAGAGCGCGCGAGCATGATTGGGGTAGGGGTAGAGAGAGAATCCTAAGAAGGCACCACACTGTCAGTGTAGAACCCTATGCACAGCTCGATCCCATGAACCATGAGATCATAATCTGAGCCAAAATCAAGAGCTGGACTCTTAGCTGACTGAGCCACCCAACTACCCCAGGACTTTTATTTGTTAGGAGATTTTTTGATTACTGATTCAATTATTTACTGGTTATGGATCTGTTCAAATTTTCTATTTCTTCCTGTTTCAGTTTTGGTGGTTTGTATGTTTCTGGGTATTTATCCATTTCTTCCAGATTGCCCAATTTGTTGGCATATAATTGCTCATAATATTCTCCTGTGATTGTATTTCTGAGGTATTGATTGTGGTCTCTTCCCTTTAATTTGTGATTTTTTGGATCCTTTTTATTTTTGATAAGTATGGCTAGTGGTTTATCACCTCTTTAGAAGAACCAGCTCTTAGTTTCATTGATCTGTTCTACTGGTTTTTTTTTTTTTTGTTTTTGCTTTGCTTTGTTTTGTTTCTATATTGTTTGTTTCTGCTCTAGTCTTTATTAATGCCCTTCTTCTGCTGGCTTTTGACTTTATTTGCTGTTCTTTTTCTAGCTTCTTTAGGTGTAAGGTTAGGTTGTGTATTTGAGACCTTTCTTGCTTCTTGAGATAGGCCTGTATTGCAATATACTTTCCTCTTAGGACTGCCTTTGCTGCTTCCCAAAGATTTTGGAGTGTTGTGTTTTCATTTTCATTTCCTTCCATGTACTTTTAAAATTTCTTCTTTAATTTCCTGGTTAATTCATTCATTCTTCAGTAAGATGTTTTTTAACCTCCATGTATCTGTGGTCTTTCCAAATTTTTCTTGAGGTTAACTTCAAATTTTATAGCGTGTGGTCTGAAAATATGCTTGGTATGATCCTGATTTTTTGTACTTGTTGAGAGCTGATTTGTGACCCAGTATGTGATCTATTCTAGAGAATGTGCCATGTGCACTTGAAAAGAATGTGTATTCTGCTTCTTTAGAATGGAATATATTCTGTATATACAGATCTGAATACATCTGTTAAGTCCATCTCGCCAAGTGTGTCATTCAAAGCCATTGTTTCCTTTTTGATTTTCTGCTTAGATGATCCATCCATTACTGTAAGTGGGGTGTTAAAGTCCTCTACCATTATTGTATTATTATCAACGAGTTTCTTCATGTTTGCTAGTAATTGATTTACATATTTTGGTTCTATCAAGTTTGGGGCATAAATATTTACAATTGTTAGCTCTTCTTGATGAATAGACCCCCCCCCCCTTAATTATGATATAATGCCTTCTTCATCCTTGTTACAATTTTTGTCTTAAAATCTAGTTTGTCTGATATAAGTCAGTTTATATAAATCTAGTTTGGCTACTCTGGCTTTCTTTTGATATTTATTAGCATGAAAGATGGTTCTCTATCCCCTCACTTTCAATCTGCAGGTGCTATTAGGTCTAATATGAGTCTTTTGTAGGCAGCATATAGATGGGTCTTTTTAAAAAATCTTTATGATACCCTATGTTTATTTTTATTGGCGCATTTAGCCCATTTATATTCAGAGTGATTATTGAAAGATATGAATTTAGTGCTTTTGTGTTACCTGTAAATCTGGTGTTTCTGGTGATGTTCTCTGTTCCTTTTTAGTCTTTCTTTCCTTGGCCTTTTATTCATTCACTCAAAGAGTCCCTCTTAAAATTTCTTATAGGGCTGGTTTAGGGTCACAGACTCCTCAGTTTTTGTTTGTCTGGGAAACTTTTTTTTTTTTTGAGAGAGAGAGGGCATAAGTGAGCAAGGGGCAGGGAGAGAGAGAGAGAGAGAGAAAGAAGCGGGGCTCACTTGAATTAGGGCTCCTGTTTTTACCCAAAGCAGGGCTCAAGCTCACCCCAAGTGGGGCTCGAGCTCACCCAATGTGGGACTTGAACTCATGAACCTTGAGATCATGACCTGTGTCAGATGCTTAATGACTAAGCTACCCAGGTGCCCTGTTTGGGAAACTCTTTATCTCTCCTTCTATTCTAAGTGACAGTCTTGTTGGATAAAGAATTCTTGATTGCATATCTTTTCCTCATTCGGCACATTGAATATATCATGAGACTCCCTTCTGGCCTGCCAAGTTTCTGTGTACAGATCTGCTGTGAACCTGATGGGTCTCTGCTTGTAGGTTAAAGACTTTTCTCCTTTGCTACTTTCAAGATTTTCTCCTTGTCTGTGTATTTTGTAAATTTAACTATGATATGCCTTGGTGATGACTTGATTTGTTGAATTTAATGTGAGTTCACACTGCTTCTTGGATTTTGATGTCTGCGTCTTTCCCCAGATTGGGAAGTTTTCAGCTATAATTTGCTCCAATAAACCTTCTGTCCCCTTTTCTCTCTCTTCATCTTCTGGGACTCCTATGATATGAATGTTATTACATTTTCATAAGTTGCTGAGTTCCCTAAATCTACCTTCATGAGCAATTACCTTTGTTTTCCTCTTCTTTTCAGCTTCACTATTTTCCATAATTTTATCTTCTATATTATGAATTCATTTCTCTGTTTTGTCCATTCTCATTGTTATGGCAACCATTCAAGTTTGCATCTTGGTTATAGCATTTTAAATTTTGGGCTGTATAGATTTTAGCTCTTTTGACTGTGCAGTAAGGGATTCTTTAGAGTCTTCTATGCTTTTTTTTTTCAAACCCCACTAGAATTCTTACAATTGTTGTTTTAAATTCTAGTTCAGACATTTTACTTATTATCTATATTGATTAAATCCCTGGCAGTCATTTCCTCCTGTTCTTTCTTTTGGGGTGAATCCCTCCATCTTGTAATTTTGGAGGGAAAAAATTAATAATAAAATAAAATTAAAATTAAAAAAATAAACACATAATAAAAAGGAAGTTATATCTGAGGTTTGTTTTGACCTGCTTGTGAAGCAAAACTTGATAGAAAAAAGAAAAAAGATAAGACATAACAAATAAAAAAATAAAAAATGAAAATAAATACTTGCTCTTTCTGTATCCAAGAAAAAAAAGAAACAAAAGCAAAACCAGAAAGAAAACAAGCAAATAACCCAAATGGAGCTAGATCCAGTTTCTGCTACAGTTGAAGCTTTGTAGCACTCCATGATCAGTAGACTTAGCACATGCAAGGGACTTGTGCTGGTTTTCTGGGGAGGGGCCTGCTGCTCTGATTCTCAGCTGGAGAATGCCCTGGTGGAGATGTGCCTGGAATGCACAGGGGGTGGGGCATGATGTAACAGTTCTGTTCTCCACTTGGTGATGCTGTTTGGCTCACTGGGATCCCTCAGTACTGGTGGGCTAGAGGTGAAGATGGCTTTACCCTGCTTTCTAGTCTCTGGATTGGGAAGTTCACACCCTCATGGATGTGCAATAAATCACATCTCATGTGTCCTTGGCTTCTGTCAGTTCCCTGCCTTCACCCTGTGTTTGAGCTGGCCACTTGCAAGGTAACACTGCCCTCCTGGGTTTTATCTTAGGTTCAGCTGTGTTTTAAAAACCCAAACTTCAGAGACCCCCACCCCCAGTACTCAGAACCATGCTGATCATCTGGGGGAGGGTCTCACCATGCTGTGGCTGGTACTGGCTTGCTTGTCTCAGGAAATGGCTCAGGTTTATGGTAAATCCCAACACATAGCTGGAGCCAGGGTTTTTCTACCCTCAGTGGGGCCTTTGTTTCTATACTGGTAAATGGGACAGCTCTGTGGTGCCTGCTGGGTCTTTTGCCTGCAGAGAGACCGTATCTACCAAATGCACTCCAAGCAGAGGAACTGTTTCTCCCCATGTGACCCAGGGATCTTCAGACTGTGATGTCTGTTCTTGGGGCTCCATCCTGTTTCCTCGCCAGAGCATGGCCAGACATTGAGCTCTAAAACTTCAGACTGCACTCTGCTGCTTATAAAAAAACTGTTGGTATTGGAACCTTCTCCTTTTCCCCCATCACCGGTTTTGAAGAACAATTTTCTTATGCAATCCCCTGTGTGTGTTTTCACTCTTTTTGTCTTCACTCTTAGTTCACCTTTCTGTGATCAAGCCTCCCTCCTCACTGTAGCACCCATAGCTCTTTTATCCTGTATTGACTCTGCAGTTCATACCTTCCATGAATTGTTTCTTCTGTTTGCGGACGTGCAGCTTTATTCTCTAAGTCTTATTGATTGCTTGGGTGTTCAGAATTATTTGATATTTATCTAGCTGTTGGAGGGGAGGAGGCAAGTTTAGGGTCACCCTATTCCTCAGCCATATTAATCCTGGATCTGTCTTTTATTTCTTTTTATTGCCCATTTGCTCTGGCTAGGACTCTTACTTCTCTGCTGAATGATAGTGTGGGAGTGGGCATCTCTGTCTCATTCCTGATCTTCAAGGAAAAGCTGTTGGATTTCTACCATCACATGTGATGTTAGCTGGGGGCTTGTGTATGACTCACATTTATTGTGTTGATGTACCTTTTTTCTATACCTAATGGTTGAGAGATTGTTATTATGAAAGGACGTTGAATTTTGTCTAATGCTGTTCCTGCATCTGTCCAGATGATCATATGGTTTCATCCTCATTCTGTTAATGTGGTCATCACGTTGACTGATTTGAATATGTTGAGGCATGCCCACATCAGGGATAATCCCACCTGATCTTTTAATGTGCTGCTGAATTCTGTTTGCTAGTATTGTGTTGAGATTTTCTCATCTGTGTTCACCAGGGATATTTACCTATAGTTTCTTTTCTTGTGTCCTTGTGTGGCTTCGGTAACAGGGTAGTGCTGGCCTGGTGAAATGACCTCCAGTTCATATTCAGAAGAGTTTGAAGGATAGGTGTTAATCTTTAAATGTTTTGTGGAATTCACACATGAAACCATCCAGTCCTGGGCTTGTCTTTGCTGGGAGGTTTTTGGTTACTTATTCAATATCCTTACTCACTACTTTTCTGTTCAGACTTCCTATTTGTTTATGATTCAGCCATGGTCAGTTATGTATTTATAGGAATTTATTCATTTCTTCTAGGTTGTCCAACTTGCTGGGATATAATTGTTCCTAGTAGTCTCTTAAGATTGTCTGTATATCTGTGGCATCAGTTGTAATGTCTCTGTCATGTATTTTACTTCTCTCTTGAATCTTTGTGAGTCTATCTAAGGGTTTGTAAAGGGTTTTTTTTTAACAACTTCAAAAAACCAGCTCTTAATTTCATTGATCTTTTCTATTGTGTTTCTAGTCTGTATTTCACTTTCTCCTGTTCAAATATTTATAATTTCCTTCATTCTGTAATTTAGGGCTTTGTTCTTTTCCTGTTTCCTGAGGTGTAAATTTAGGTTTTTTTTATTTGAAATCTCTTTTTTTTTCATGTAGGCATTTATCAGTATAAACTACTCTCTTAGAACTACTTTTGCTGAAAACTGCAAGTTATTGTATGTTGTGTTTCCTTTTTAGTTTGTCTCAAGATATTTTTGATTTCCCCTTTGGTCACTGGCTCTTCAGAAATGTGTTTTCTCAGGGCGCCTGGGTGGCTTAGTTAGTTGAGCATCCAATTCTTGATTTTAGCTCAGGCCATGATCTCCAGGTTGTGAGATTGAGAACTGAGTTGGGCTCCATGCCAAGTGTGGAGCCTGCTTAAGATTCTCTTTTTCTTTCCTTTGCCCCTCTTCTCCACTTGTTCTCTAATTAGCTTTCTGTACTTTTCTCTCTTCTCCTGTGATGGAACTCTGGGATTCGCATGATGCATATGTTTTTTCACGTGATTACTTTCCATTGCTATCATATGCTTTTTTCACTTCTTTTTCTTTTTATTCTTCTAACTGGCTAATTTCAAATTACTTGCCTTTGAATTCACTGATTCTTTCTTCTTAATATAAATTCTGCTTTTAAGTTCTCTTTTGGGTTTCTCAATTCTGTCACCATAACCTTTAGCTCCAGAATTACTGTTTGATGTTTTTTATGGATTTTTTAAATTAAACTTCCCATTGTTCTCCTGATTTCAGTTAATTATCTGCCTGTGTTCTCTTGTATCTCATTGAGCTCCTTTAGGTGATTATTTTTAAATGTTTCTCAGGCAATTCACAGATCTCCACTTCTTTGGGGTCAATCTCTGGAGCTTCATTAGTTTCCTTTGGTGGTGTAATTTTTGCTTTGTTATTCATGTTCTTTGTAGTTTTGTATTGGTATCTGTGCATCTGAAAGAATAAATACCTCTCTCAGTCTTTATAAACTATGTTTAGCAGCTTAAGACCTCGTTTTAGGTCCCCAGGCTGGCAGTATTATTCCTGAGATCTCAGTTGGTGGGGTAGGAGCCCAGTCATGTGGCTGCTGCTAGGTCCATAGTAGGGTCCATGGTTGGTGGTCCTGTTAATGGGGTCTTAGGTGGGTGCGGATTCTATCTGGTCCTTGGATGATGGGACTGTACTCACGATCTTGTTTAGTAGAGCTGACACTGGAACTAGTACCTGTCCAGGGTCTGCAGACTGGGCCTGTTACTGGATTCACAGACAGGTCATTGGGCTGTCCTTGGGCAGGCAGGATTAGGCCCACATGCAGCTGGACCGGAGATAGACTGAGGTCTGCAAACTGGCCTCCAGGGTGGATAGGTGTGCCTCCTGCTAGGTTTCTGTGCAGACGGGACTGCCCCATACAGCAGCTGAGTGGGCCTGGAGCCCGGTTACAGGGCTGCATCAGGATCCACAATTGGACTGCTGTTAGCAGGCATGCTGCCAGAGGCACAGGTAGGTGTGTTTCCTGTTGGGTGCCTGGACAGGCCGGAGTGCACCCGACTGCCGCTGGAAGGGGATGGCTGAGTTATAAGACCATTTCATGATGTATAGTCAGACTAAGGCTAAAGGTCCTGCTTCAGGAGCACAGACAGTGTCTCCCAGTGAAGACCCAGGTTTGGTGATTCTTCCACCCTCCCTCAGTAGAGACCCTCCAACCTCTCCCCTTATCTCTGTTCATGCTCACATTTGCTCTGTATTATCTTTAATTCCCAAATACACATAATCACCCGAACCAAGCCCCCTTGGTCCTCACCAAATTTTATTCCAGCATCGGGTCCAACCATCCATATATCTACTAGGAATTTGTAGCTTGCATCCCAGTGACAGGCCCCAGTTTGGCCTCAGGGCTGCAATGGTGGACTGGCCACAACATGCCTTTCCTAAAGCATAGATACAATACACACGGCACACGCAGTTATCAATTCGCCCCTTCTCTGCACGCACTCCTGAGTACTTCCCTCCCCCAGCACCTCCCTCCATGCGAGGCCTACACTACAGCTCTGGTGCCACATCACTGCATGTGAGGACCAGACTGTCCTGCACATCTACTTCCCTGTCCCACAGCCAGTGGACAGGGACTGGCCGGTGTGGGAGAATGAAAGTCCACCCCCCCATTCATGCCAGCTTCATGTTCCAGAGCTGCCCACAGGATCAGACTGAGTTTGAGACAACAACTGGAATCATTCACACTTGTGTTTGATTCTGTGTCCTTCCCTAGCCTGGTTTTCCTGGGGTGCTGCTTTAATAAATCACATTCACAAAGCGCTATCTCAGGATCTACTTCTAGGAAGCCCCTGAGGCAGTCGGCAATGACTGCTAGTGCTGGCTGATGTGTATTCAGGCTGAGGATCAGCTACAGTTCAGGTGGACAGGAGCACCAGTGGAGAGCACGTGTCCTGGGGAAGCCTTGGGGCCACCACTGCAGAAGGAGTAGTGCCAGCTCACCAAGGGCTAAGACAGGCTCAGCATTGCCAAGGACTCACTTGAGAATTCCATTTAAACAGATGCACATGACTCTGAAGTCTCACTTTCAGAAAATGTCTCTTCGTAATCTCTACACTCCCCACGCCACCAGAGGGTTCCATCCCTGTCCACTGAAGCCTCCTGGACACCTTCAGAGGATGCACGCAGACATGCTTGGACATGTTCAGGCTTTGGGAACTGCACTTAGCTTCTTGATATTTTAGTTACAGGCAACTAAAACTGACCTGGCAGCCTAAAAACACCACATGAGTGTGTGACCCTATTCTAAACTCAAAACCACATTTACAGTGTACAGTCCAGCCCATGGTTCTCCAGAAGAACGTGGGTAATCATTTACTCAGGAAATGATGACTGTGTTGTGCTCAGCTTGAACAAAGCAGGTGGAGACTTTGTGGAAGCAGAGTTCACATTCTAGAGTATGAGACATTCATGCATTCAACTGATATCAGATGCCCACTGCATGCAAGTTATCATTCTAGATTCAGGAGTACAACACGAACAGAACAGACAAAAGAATCCATGGGCTCATGGAGCTTATGTTTTAATAAAACATACGTGGATAAATAAACAATATGATTTCACAAAATAAACAGAGTAATATAGTGTGAATAGCTGGAAGAGAACTTTCAGGTAAGAGGACAAAGAGAGACTCTGTGGGTGGCGTTTCATCTGAGGCCTCAGTGAGACCAAGGTCCAAGACAGGTGAAGGGGTAGCACAGTGAGCAAGCTGGCCATTGGCTTTTCCTGCTGTTGAAGCCCTGAGAGTTCCTGCCCTTAGGACCTTGGATGGCTTAGTTCAAGTGCCATGTGGAACACTGTGCAGCTCCTACAGGGGAAACGCATGTACAATCTATTGCATAAATTACCTTCTTGCTCTTTGCCACTTACATCCGATTCTCTGAGTTCTATTTTAGCTGGTTAAGCTAAACTAATTTAGCTATGTAGTCCTATATTAGCAGGTTAAGGCCTGACCATTCCACATTGGCCATTTCCCTTCATTTATTGGATGTAGGAAAATACTTTCTTGAAGGCCACTTTGACATCCTTGTCCCACAGAGAGTAGGTGAGGGTGTTCAAGGTGAGGCTGATTGCTAAGTACAGCACAGTGACCACTTTGCCATTTTCCATGGAAGTGCTGAAGCCTGGGAGGATGTAGGTGTAAACGATGGTGCAGTAGGGGTGGAGGCAGGTAGAGAAATGCCCACTACTTCCCCGCGGCCCAGAAGATGCCCAGAATACAGGCGATGATGCAGCTGTAGGACACCAGGGTGAGCAGGAAGTTGACCACTTCAGCATAAATGTCTATGATGATGATCATAATGTTGTTCAGGGTTGTTGGGCCATGGGAGAGCAGCAGCAGTTTGGGGACTCCACACAGAAAATGATGGCTCTGACAGGGACCACAGAATGTTAGTCTGGTCATCAGGCCTGTACAGATGTGCTGACCACACTGACCGCCCGTGCTGCCTAAGAGCAGGGCACAGATGGGCCAGCTCATCAGAGTGTTGTCATGGAGCGGGTGGGGGATGACCATGTAGCAGTCACAGGCCATGGCCGTGTGCAGCAGTGGCCTGACCCCCAGGAACGATGTCAGGAAGAGGAGTTGGACCATGAAGCCTTGGTTGGAAATGATGCCCGGCCGTGACCACCAGGTTCTCCAGCAATTTGGAGAGAACAGTGGATGTGAAAGTGGTGTCTACAAGGGCCAGGTTGGTGGGAAAGAAGTACACTGGGGCACAGAGGCCTGGATGCAGGCTGGTGGTCATGACAATGAGGGCAGAGGAGGAGGGACATGGCCAAGAAGAGAGCCTGCAGCCTAGCCCCCCCATCCCCCACCCCGAGAAGTGCTGCAGGGACACACCACCCCCCACCCCCCAAGGAGAAAAACTTCTCTGCAGCCAGGGAGTTGTTTGCAGCCATTCATCAGCTGAAGCCCCCTGGCCCTGGGAGGCAGCAGCCCTTGCAAAGTGAAGCTCAGGGAGTGTGGGGTAGCCTCTGTGGGAATGCTTGCTGCCTGAGACTTTGCTGCACAAAGCATGTAATTAAGATACCAGCAAAGGTCCCTAGGAGACAATCAGAGAAACTGTCCTCTCTGAACTCCCTCCAGACCCTTCCTCCTCCCTCCCCATGACAGCCTGCTTGTGGCTGGGCCTGCATCACACCACAAATTACACAGAAAGTCCAGTGTGAGGCTTTGTTCTTTGATTTTGGACATTTCCTACATTATCCAGAGACAAGAAGCTCACTGCTGCACTGTGTGCTCAGACTCCAGATTCCCAGAAGGAGAATCCAATTAACTGGGGTTGGGCCTCAAGGATAGGATGGAGTTTTCATCTGTGGGGGCTTTGAGCTGGACACTCATTGGTAGCACAGGGTTTTAGAGGGGAGTGAGTGGTCATGGCTTGGGCACCAGAGGGCTTGGCTGCTCTGTGAAGGTCACAATCAGCTGTCAGAGTCAGCTGTGGACTGACCTGGCCATAGCCCTTCATTTGAAGCCACAGCTGCCTAACCCTGCCAGGGCCAGTCCAGGCTGCTCCCTCAGGATGGGAAGCGGGGAATGTGGGTCGCCCAAGCTCTTGGTTCTCACCCTACCCCCTGCTCCTGAGCTTGACAGAAAGTGTACCCCTTCTTTGGATCAGAGACTGGAATACAGGGAAGAAAGGCACAAACCTAGCCCAGCACAGTCCCACAACCTCAGCTGATGCACCCACCCAGCTCCCAGGTCTGTGCACCAGGCCCCACAGCCCTCAATCCTTCTGGGGCCACCCAGCCTCCCTGGGCAGGACAGACCCCAGCTCAGTCAAGGAAACCATCTTCCTCATGCCACAGAGAAATCAAATGATGCATGAGTGGAAATGAGGCCAGCCCAATCTCCCTCCCTGGGGCCAGCCCCAGGCAGCTCTGGGGGTATCAGGCAGGAGAATCCACAGCATGTCCTAGGGGTTCACAAAGGTTGTGGGCTACCGTGCACAAATATTAACAACATGGCACATCTCAAACAGAGAAAGTTTGTCTTTTCCAGGGAGGAATATGAACAGACTTTCCAATTTACAGAAATATGTCATCAGCTGCAATCAGTTAAGGCTGGAGGGCTCTGGGCTCCTGCTTCATGCAAGTCTAACCCTTTCCCCTCTTTGCTCCACTCCTGCAGAGCCAAGATGCCATTGAGTCAGCAGGATGGGGCTCCCCATCTGCTGGGCACTGATGGCCCTGTCCCATGCCAGATGCCACACAAACCCCTTCTTGGCAGTCACCCAGGACCTGCTGTGTGCAAGCGTGAATTCCTAAAGCCATCTCTGGCTGCAGCATCTGAGCTACCTGAGCTCCCCTCTAGCACCCCAGGTACCTGTCTGCCTGTGTGGCTGGCTGCCCACCCAGATTCATAAAACCCCAGCTGCAGGCTCACTTCTGGGTCAGGGACCTTGGGCTCTGGTTTCTCTTAAAGATCCTGACCCACTTAGAGACCAAACCATATAGCGGTTTCTCCTCCTTCCTGATCTTGTGCACAGATAGGTCATGGTTGAGCAGATGTGCTGGAGGTCTCTGGGGACTTTGCAATTTCAAACTGACGCAGTGAAAGCCACGAGAAAAGTGATTTCCACCACTTTTTCCACAATAAAATAGGTCAGGGCAAGAAAAAATCTGCCTTTTGAGAAACATCAAAAGGGAAGTTAGGAGAGATAGTCCACAAAACAAGAAGAGATAATGACAGAAAGTCACTCACTGTGAATGGAAGGGGTGCACCCTAGACCACCTCCTGTGTAAATGTAAGACATCCACATTTTCATTCAGACACAGGAAAGGTCTGGTGAGATAGAGAGTGGGTGGGGCTTGAGGCTGAAACCATCTCTCCTGGTTCTGTGACCCCCTTGTTTGCTGTAACCTTTAAGTGGAGTTTGTCCTCTCAAGTGGATGTTGGAGTGTTGGCTAGCTCAGAGAGCAAGAGCTGTAACCCCATCAGGAAGTAAACAGGGACCCCTGTGGTGCTGAAAAAGACGAGGGTGCCTGGGGCCACAGGGGCAGGGCTTCAAGGCCCACAAGTGTGAAAGCAGCAGGAGCTGACAGCCTCTCTCTCAGAGACGATCTCAGATAAGAGTAAGAACCATATGAAACCAATCCCTGGAGGAAGAACGGGGTTTTATGTTAAATAGAATTTATTTCTTGGAACAGATTTTGGACATACATAAAAATGGAGAAGACAGTACAGAGAGTTCCTATAAGCCCCAGACCCAGTTTCCCTTATTATTAACACTTTCCATTACGATGGGATATTTGTTATCGGTAATGAATCCATATCGATATATTATCATCACCTAAAGTCCACAGTTGATTCAGATTGCTTTATTTTCTACCGTAAATTTGTTCCTTTTTCTGTCCCAGGATCTAACCCAGGACATCACATGCCATTTAGGGTCCTCTTGGCTGACATTGTCTTGGACTTTCCTTGGTTTTGATGACCTGGGCAGTTTTGAGCGGTGCTGGCCTGGCTTTTGGAGACTGTTCCTCTCTTGGGATTTGTCTGCTCTTTTCTCATAATCAAATGAGGGTGGTGTAGTTCAGGAGGAAGATCACACAGTGAGGTGTAACCTTATCTCTCCTCAACATCAGGAGACTTCCATCACTTGATTGCACTGTTGATGTGGCCTGGAGAATATGGTTTTCTCTATCATCATTTTTAAGTGCCCAGCCCAATGCCAAGTGTCCCAGTCGGGGGAGGAGAGTCCACACTGGCAGGCTCAACCCAAACCTCCCATGCCCCGGGGTCTCTGGAATGGGTGATGAGGCACAGTGAGCTCATTGCAGGTGGCTCCTTCATCTGAATGGTGAAGAGGCCCAAACTGGCTGCTAGAGTATCTGTTGGTGGTCTGTCTACAACATGCCCAAGATTAAAAGATAATATGTACAAGGAAAAGCCAGTAATTTATCTTAGTGACCAAGTTCAGAAAATATGGCATACAGATATTAGTCATTGTGAAAGAGCCAAAGAAGGGGACATTATTAATTTAAAGTGGTTCTTAACTTTGCAAAAGTATTAACCACTAGTCCCAAGCCTTCTAATTCCTTCACCTCAACCATTAGCACATAGTTTTAGTCTCTGATCAATAATTATTTATTTCACATGACAGTAAATGCAATAGAGTTTCAGCAACTCAAGATCTGAATAATTCCTCTACTTTACCTAGATGTGATATAACCTTTGACTACGTCTGATTTTCCTAATTGACACATTCTTTTAAAGGGATTATGTTGATCCATAAAAATAATCAGTGACCAAGGGTGCCTGCAACACTAACTTTATCTCATGGGGCACAGCATGTAGCCATAATTTGTAGCATATAAACTTTAATATCTGTACTGATTTAGTTAATAACAGTCTGGTGGGCACCGGCCAAATGGGTAGAACTGTCCCAGGGCTGTGAGGATTCTCAGAATAGTGCAAGAGTCTCTCTTCTCCAGAGGTTTCCAGGTCCACAGGGCAGCAACACTCAGCAGGATGCTAATGGACCCAATAACACTCTTTCTGACTTCAAGTTTTCTATGAGGTTATAGTAATCAAGGCATAAGGATGGACATGTAGATGGAATACAACTCAGAGTACAGAAACAAACCTGTGTAACTATTGCCAATCGATTTTCCACAAATCTACCAAGACCATTCAGTGGGGAAGAAACAATCTTTTGAATAATGGTGCTGGGACAACTGGACATCTACCTGCAAAAGAATGCAGCTGGACCCTTGCCTCATGCCAGAATTCACTAAAAAGGGTCAAAAAACTAAGAATTAAAACTATAAGACATTTACAAGAAAATATAGAGGCATATATATCATCATGACCTTGAATTTGACAATGTCTTTTTAGATATGACAAGAAAATGACTGGAAACCCGATAAAAATAGATTAATAGGACTTTGGACTTTAAAATTTATGTGTCAAAAGACACTATCAAGAAATTGAAAAGACAACCTAGCAAATGGAAGGAAATATTTACAAATGATACATCTGATAAGGGACTTATATCTAGAATTAAAAAAACCCCTACAATTCAATAATACAAAAATCAATAACCTGATTAAAAATAGGCAAAGGATGCACGTGTCCCTTCAAAACAGCACACCTGTATCCCGTGGACAAATGCCTAGTAAGGGGCATTAAGGAATCTACTCCTGAAATCATTGTTTCACTATATGCTAACTAATTTGGATGTAAATTTTAAAAAAGAAAAAATAAAATTGAAAAATAAAAAATAATGTCATTTATAATAATAAAAATATATAATAATGTAAAAAAAATAGGCAAAGGGTCTGAATAGAAATTTCTCAAAAGAAGATATATAAATGGCCAATGAGTAGATGAAAAGATGCTCAACATCATAAGTCATCAAGAACATGCAAATCAAAACCACACAAGTTACCACTTCACACCCACTAGGACAGACAATAACTAGTGTTGCTGAGAATGTAGAGAAATCTGACCATTCATGCCCCACTGGTGGGAACATAAACTGGTGCAACCACTTCAGAAAACAGTTTTGTGGTTCTCTGTCTGTGAAATATGGAGTCACCATCTGACCCAGCAGGTATATATGCAGGTATGTACTCAGGTATAGAGGTACCCAAGAGAAATGAAAGCATCTGTACACAAAACAATTGTATACAAATGTCAGCAAGTAGCAACAAAACCCGTAATAGCCAAAAAGTGGAAACACATCAATTCTCATCAACTAATGAGTAGTTAAACAAAATGTGGTACATCAGCAAGGAGACAGATCTTGTGCACTGAAAATTACACAACGGTGTTGAGAAAACTAAAGACCTAGATGAATGGCAAGACATTCCATGAAATGTTACTGGGTCATAGACAGGAAGGAAGTCCTGACATAGACACTATGAGGGTAAACCTTAATGACACCATGCTAAGTGGAAAACATGGTCACAATATACCAAGTATTACAGGATTCTACTTCTATGAAATGTCCAGAAAAGCCCTTGCATGGCACCCCAGGTGAAGCTCCACAGGCTTCCTCCCGTCTCTGAGGGTACAAGGTCCAAAGTAACCTCTGTGAAACTTGCTCAGGACTATCTGCAAGTAACAAAGATATTATGTGATCACTGTAGTCCCGCCTTACCCATGGGGGATGCCCAAAACCACAGAAAGCACCAGACTCTACATAAACTGCTTTTTAGGGGTCTTGTTCCTTCCTGAGCCCAAGCCCCTCACTCGTCTCTTCATTGGTGCCTCTTTCACCATCTTCTCCATCGACAGCCATTGGCCTCCCTTAGCTTAGCCTCCCAGGGAGCCCTGAACCCTGGGACTTTTCCACCAGTCACCTCTGCCCTGGGCTGGCAGTGACCCTGAGCTCTGATATCTGCTAACCACAAAGGAAAGTGCTCAAGGCCTGAGCTCCCTGCCTTAACATGATTTTTACTCCAGAGCCCCACAGGTTCACAAGAGTGGTTCCCAAGCTTGGCTGCACATGGGAGTCAAGTGGAAAGGCCCAGGTTAGGTCTCAAAACATGACATCAGAATGGCTGATGATCGACCCAAGCACCCATGTTGATTAAAGTTCCCCAGATGGGTGATGGATGTCAATATAGCACCAAGACTCAGAACAAGCATCTAAAAATCAAGCTCCTGACTGATCTAGTGCACTTCTGTTCATGTAGAATCAGCAACACTTTCTATGGACTGAAATGGGTCCTTTGCCTTTTGAAAAAGTTTGTAGAATTTTATGTGTTGTTTTCTTGTTTGCTTTATTTTGATCAGTTCAAGGAGTTCAAGCAAGCAAGTAACCAGAAAACAAGGAAATTCAGAGAAAGTAACTCTAGAGACAGCAGAGCTTAAATAGCCTCTCCTCCCCCAACCTAAGAGGGGACAGCAGGCCCAGCCCAGGACCTTAGTGTGATGGTCTGAGGCCTTTGAAAAGCTGGGGACTGGCAGGTCCCAAGGTGCAGTGCAGGTCCTTCCTCTGGAGAGGTGCTCAGGTAGAGACTTGCCCTCAAGCCAGACAAGAGGATGAACTCCCACAGAGTGGGAGTGTCAGCATTGCTTTCTCTTTGACATTGATCATTTGAATGAATGTTTTAAAAAAATGTTTATTTCTTTTGAGAGAGAGAGAGCAGGAACCAACAGCACCAGGATTGGTGGCCATCAGTTCCTACGGTTTGCAGGACACTGTTGAGAGTATTTTACTATCTCCTCTGTGGCAGTAAGTTGTTTGACATCATCATCTTGGCAATGATTTTTAGATTTAACACCAAAAGCAAAAGCAACAAATTCGAAAATAAACTGCGGGGACTAGATCAAACTAAAAAGCTTCTGCACAGCAAAGGAAACCATAAACAAAGTAAAAAAAGCAACCTATAGAATTGGAGAAAATTTTTGCAAAACATATTATATGGTAAGGGGTTAATATCCAAAGTATGTAAAGAACTCATACAATTCAACAGCAAAAAAATTATCATATTAAAAAATGGACAGATGACCTGAATAGACATTTTCCAAAGAAGACATACAGATGGCCAATAGACACATGAAAAGATGCTCAACATCACTCACCATCAGGGAAATGCAAATCAGAACCACAATAAGATATCACCTCATACCTGTCAGAATGACATGCATCAAAAAGATAGGAAATAACAAATGCTGACAAGGATGTGCAAAAAAAAAGGACCCTCATGTATTTTTGGTGGGAATGCCAACTGGTGCAGCCACTGTGGACAACAGTATGGACATTCCTCAAAAAACTAAAAATAGAACCACCATATGATCCAGTAATTCCACCTCTGGGTATCTGTCCAAAGAAAATGAAAACACTAATTCAAAAAGATTTATGCACCTCTATGTTTATTGCAGCAGTATTTACAATAGCTAAGATACGGAAACAACCTAAATGTCCATCAGTGGATGAATGGATAAAGAAGATGTGATTTATATACATAATATATTTATATATAATATGTGTATTATATATAATATTATTCAGCCATAAAAAGAAGGAAATCTTGTCATTTCCAACAACATAGATAAACCTTGAAGGACATTATGCCAAACGAAATAAGTCAGGCAGAGAAAGACAAATAAGTTATGATTTCACTTATATGTGGAATTAAAAAAAGTTCATAAAAACACAGAACAGACTGGCAGAGCTGAAGGCTGCGGTGGGGAGCAGGTAAAATGGGTGAAGGGGGTGAGCAGGTACAGACTTCAAGTTATAAAGTAAACAAGCATGGGATGTCAAGTTTGGCATGGTGACTACAATTAATTATAGTGAACTGCATATTTGAAAGGTGCTAAGAGAGTAAATCTTAAAAGTTCTCATTGCAAGAAAAAAAACTTTGTAACTATGTGTGGTGATGGATGTTAGCTAGACTTGTGGTGATCATTTCTTGATATATACAAATATCAAATCATTATGTTTTACACCTGAAATTAATGTAATGTTATATGTAAATTATACTTTAATAAAAATTAATGTTGTATAAAATTATAAATAAAAATAAAAGACTATATATACTAACATAAAATATGGATTTGGGTGATATGATGTGTCAGTGTAAGTTCATTGGTTGTAGCTGACATACGTTTTTGGAGAGGTGTTGACAGTGGGGAGAGACAGGGAGTATATGGGAAATAGCTATACTTCCTGATCAATTTTGTTGTAAACCTAAAAATGCTTTAAAAAAGAAAGTCTATTTTTAAGTTATAGGGAAATATGTAAAAAAAAATAAACATTTAACTCAAGAAACAAGAAAAATCCCCAAAAAAAGGAACCAAAAAGAAATAGGAGGAAGGATTGGTGTGGACAAAAAGCAAAGCAGTAGCAACGATCACTCTGAGGCTTGCCCCCCACCGTGCTTCCCTGAGGAACTACCCTACTGCTCACATCTCTGAGACAAAATTAAAACCACAGTGGGATACCGCTACACGTCCATTAGAACAGCTGCCATTGAAAAGACTGACAGCACTAAGTGTTGGGAAGGATGGATCTCCCGTTCAGTCTTGGAGGGGTGAAAATGGGTAGAATTACTTTGGAATAAAGGCCCAGAATATCTACACCTAAGTTAAATGAAAACATATGGCCATGAAAAGACTGTGCAAGAATGTTTGGAGCAGCTTTATCCATAATACCCAAAACAGCAAAATCAACACAGGTGTCCATCAGTAAGAAAATGGAAAAACAAATGGTGGAATACACCTGTGGTAGAATACTCCCTGGTAATATAAGCAGACTATGGAATCGCAGAGCAGCATGGATGAGTCTCAAGGACATTATGTTAAATGTAAGAACCCTTACACAAAAGAGTACATACCATGATTCTGGCTTATATGGAATTCTAGACCATGCAAAACTGTCTTATGGTAGAAAGAATTAAAACTGGTTGCATCAGGAGAAGGGGTGGGCATTGGCTAGAAAGGAACATGAAGGAACCTTCTGGATGTGATGGTAATGTTCTGTAACTTGGTAGATGTTTGGGTTACACAGCTTAATGCATTTGCCAAAACTCAATATACACTTAAGATTGTACATTTTGTTGTATATAAATTAGACATCAAAAGAAAACAGTATAAATAAATATTGAACTCTAGTTAGTGCATACTGAAGTATTTTTTTTTAATTTTTTTTTTCAACGTTTATTTATTTTTGGGGCAGAGAGAGACAGAGCATGAACGGGCGAGGGGCAGAGAGAGAGGGAGACACAGAATCGGAAGCAGGCTCCAGGCTCTGAGCCATCAGCCCAGAGCCTGACGCGGGGCTCGAACTCACGGACCGCGAGATCGTGACCTGGCTGAAGTAGGACGCTTAACCGACTGCGCCACCCAGGCGCCCCCATACTGAAGTATTTAGGAGAAATTGCATAGATATCTACAATGTATTTACCCAACATCAAATAAAATTTTGATTTATAAAGATACAACTCTTAACTATACTTTGTCATTCTAATTCAAATTATTAGATAAAAGGCAAAAACATAGAGTATTATTCAAGAACCAAGGAAACATAAAATGAATATCTAATTAATCATGCAAAGGATGAAAATGAAATGACATTATTAGATTTTTATTGAAATGTTAAAAGACCAACATAACAATTCCATACTTTAAGAATTTTGTTGTTAAATTGTGATTTTAATTTTGTGCAGTTTTTCACTGACTGAATAAAACTCTTTTGGGCCCCACTTCAATCAGGTGGGCAGTGTGAGCAGATGGGTATGAATCGTTCCCAAATATTGGTCTCTGACCCCTTTATCTTCAACTATATACTTCATTTCTTACTTGATAACTTTGAACCAAAATTCTTTGGTTTTTAGCCAGAGTTATAGCTGTGCTTTTTTTTCTTTTATTGAGAGTAGGTTTTAGCTTTTGGTTTAATGTTTATTTATTTTTGAGAGACAGAGAGAGATAGAGTGTGAGTGGGGAAGGGGCACACTGTCTCTAAAAAGTAATAAACATATAAATAGATAGATAGATAGATAGATAGATAGATAGAAACCATATCTTGTCGTCTTTAATTTCTTCATGTATACATAACATTTTCATGCATATTCACTGTATAGATCTCATTATTTTTATGATTGTTCCCTGCCCCTCAGAGAGTCCTGAACTAGGATGAGGGAGGCTTTTCGTCATCTTGCTCTTCAGGCTGACAGACAAATGGAAAGTACTTTCTAGACAAGGTTACCTTTGCAATTCCATGTATTAGCAGAGCCTAGAGCTGTCCAGATGCATTTTCAGGTGAAGCTAGACCAGATTTCAGACTTTTAAAATATCACATGTTGGTATTCTTGCTACTTTGACTCTTTTTTTTTTAATTTTTATTTATTTTTGACAGAGAGAGAGAGAGAGAGAGCATGAGTAGGAGAGGAGCAGAGGCAGAGGGAGACACAGAATCTGAAACAGGCTCCAGGCTCTGAGCTGTCAGCACAGAGCCCGACGCGGGGCTTGAACTCCCAGACCGCGAGATCGTGACCTGAGCCAAAGTCAGACGCTCAACCAACTGAGCCACCCAGGCGCCCCTACTTTGACTCTTAAACACAAAGTTGGATTCTGGGCTTCCAGTACGTGAGTTGTGCTGTCTACAATGACCAGGGCATCATGGAAGCATCAGTAGAGATGTTGCCTTTCTCAGTGCTGGCCTCCATCCTGGGATGATTAATTCTAATATGCCTTCCTTCACCTGATTTTCTTTTATTCTTCTTTTAAATTGAAGTATAATTATCATATAGTGTTACATTAGTTGCAGTGTACAATATAGTGATTTAATAATTCTATGCATTTCTCAGTGCTCATCAAGATAACTGAACTTGTAATCTCCTTTATCTGTTTCCCCCATCCCCACCTCCCTTCTGACAACCAGTTTGTTCTCATATTTAAGGATCTGTTCTTTTGTTTGTTTCTTTTATTCTTTGCTTATTTGTTTTGTTTCTTAAGTTCTACATGAGTGAAATCATATGGTATTTATCTTTTCCTTCTGACTTATTTCGTTTAGCATTACACTCTCTAGTTCTATTCGTATTGTTGCAAATAGCAAGATTTTATTCTTTTTTTATGGCTGAGTAATACCCCTGTGTGTGTGTGTGTGTGTGTGTATCATATCTTCTTTATCCATTCATCTATGGATGGACACTTTGGGCTGCTTCCACATCTTGACTATTGTAAATAACGCTGCAATAAACATGGGAGTGTATATATCTTTTTTGAATTAGTGTTTTCATTTTCTTTGGGTAAATAGCCAGTAGTGGAATTACTGGATCATATAGTAATTCTATTTTTAACTTTTCAAGGAATCTCCATATTGTTTTCCACAGTGACTGCACCAATTTGCACTCCTACCAACAGTGGAAGCACTCCCACCAACAGTGCACGAGAGTTCCCATTCTCAATTTCCTCACCAACATCTATTGTTTCTTGTCCCTTTTTTAAAATATAGAATTTATTGTCCAATTGGCTAACATACAGTGTGTAAAGCGTGCTCTTGGTTTTTTGGGGTAGATTCCCATGGTTTATCGCTTATATACAAAACCCATTGCTCATCCAAACAACTGCCCTCCTCAATTCCCATCACCCATTTTCCCCCCATCAACCTTCAGTTTGTTCTCTGTATATAAGAGTCTCTTATGGTTTACCTCCCTCCCTCTCTGTTTGTAACTATCTTTTTCCTCTTCCATTCCCCCATGGTCTTCTGTTAAGTTTCTCAAGATTCACATATGAGGGAAAACATGATATCTGTCTTTCTCTGACTGACTTATTTCACTCAGCATAATACCTTCCAGTTCCATCCACGTTGCTGCAAATGGCATGATTTCATGCTTTCTCATTGTCAAGTATTCCATTGTATATATAAACCACATCTTCTTTATCCATTCATCAGTTGATGAACATTTAGGCTCTCTCCATAATTTGGCTATTGTTGAAAATGCTGCTGTAAATATTGGGGTACATGTGCCCTTATGAATCAGCACTCCTGTATCCTTTGGATAAATTCCTAGTAGTGCTATTGCTGGTTCGTAGGTTACTTCTATTTTTAATTTTTTGAGGAACCTCCACACTGTTTTCCAGAGTGGCTGCAGCAGTTTGCATTCCCACCAAAGGTGCAAAAGGGTTCCTGTCTTTCCACATCCTTGCCAGCAACTGTTGTTTCCTGAGTTGTTAATTTTAGCCACTCTGACAAGTGTGAAGTGGTATCTCAGTGTGGTTTTGATTTGTATTTCCCTGATGATGAGTGACATTGAGCATCTTTTCATGTGTCTGTTGGCCATCAGGATGTCTTCTTTGGAAAAGTGTCCATTCATGCCTCTTGCCCATTTCTTCACTGGATTATTTATTTTTTGAGTATTGAGTTTGGTAAGTTCTTTATAGATTTTGGATACTAACCCTTTATCCAATATGTCATTTGCAAATATATTTTCCCATTCTGTCAGTTGCCTTTTAGTTTTGTTGATTGTTTCCTTTGTACTGTAGAAGCTTTTTATCTTGATGAGGTTCTAATAGTTCATTTTTGCTTTTAATTCCCTTGGCTTGGGAGATGTGTTGAGCAAGAAATTCCTGTGGCTGAGGTTAGAGAGGTTGTTGCCTGCTTTCTCCTCTAAGGTTTTGATGGTTTCCTGTCTTACATTTAGGTCTTCATCCATTTTTAATTCATTTTTGTGTATGATGTAAGGAAGTGGTCCAGTTTCATTCTTTTGCATGTTTCTGTCCCATTTTCCCAGCACCATTTGTTGAAGATACTGTCTTTCTTCCCTTATTATTCTTTCCTGTTTTGTCAAAGATTATTTGACCATATAATTGTGGGTCCATTTCCAAATTTTCTATTCTGTTCCATTAATCTATGTGTCTGTTTTTTGTGCAGTACCATACTGTCTTGATGACAACAGCTTTGCAATATAGCCAGACTCATGATACCTCCAGCTTTTCTTTTCTTTTTCAGGATTGCTTTGGCTACTTGGGGACTTATGCGGTTTCACACAAATTTCAGGATTGTTTGTTCTAGTCTGTGAAAAATGCTGGCAGGATTTTGATAGGGATTGCAATAAATGTGTAGATTTCTTTGGGTATTGTAGACACTTTAACAATGTCTTCCAATCCATGAGCATGGAATTTTTTCCATTTTTTTTGTGTCTTCTTCAATTTCTTTCGCAAGTGTTCTAGGGTTTTCAGAGTACAAATCTTTTACCTTTTAGTTAGGTTTATCCCTAGGTATCTGACTGCTTTGGATGCAATTGGAATTGGGATTGATTCCTTGATTTCTTTTTCTGCTGCTTCATTATTGGTGTGTAGAAATGCGACAGATCTGTACATTGATTTTATATCCTATGATTCTGCTGAATTCATGTATTAGTTTTAGCATTTTTTTGGTGGAGTCGTTTGGGTTTTGGACATAGAGTATCACGTTGTCTGCAAATAGTGAAAATTTGACTTTTCCCTTGCTGATTTGGATGCCTTTTATTTCTTTTTGTTGTCTGATTGCTGAAGCTAAGCCTTCCAGTACTATATTAAATAGTAATGGTGAGGGTAGTCATACCTGTCTTGTTCCTGACTGTAGGGGAAAAAATCTCTCAGTATTTCCCCATTGAGGATGATATTAGCTGTGGGCCTTTCATATATGGCCTTTATGATATTGATGTATGTTCCATCTATCCCCACTTGTTGAGGGTTTTTTTTTTTATCAAGAATCGATTCTGAATTTTGTCAAATGCTTTTTCTGCATCTATTGACAGGATTATATGGTTCTTATCCTTTCTCTTATTAATATGATGTATCATGTTGATTGATTTGCAGATTTAAAATTTTTTTTCAACGTTTATTTATTTTTTTGGGACAGAGAGAGACAGAGCATGAATGGGGGAGGGGCAGAGAGAGAGGGAGACACAGAATCGGAAACAGGCTCCAGGCTCTGAGCCATCAGCCCAGAGCCCGACGCGGGGCTCGAACTCACAGATCGCGAGATCGTGACCTGGCTGAAGTCGGACGCTTAACCGACTGCGCCACCCAGGCGCCCCGATTTGCAGATTTTAAACCACTCCTGCGACCCAGGAATAAATCCCACTTGATCGTGGTGAATAATTCTTTTAATGTACTATTGGATTCAATTTGCTGGTATCTTGTTGAGAATTTTTGCATTCATATTCATCAGGGATATTGACCTGTAATTCTCCTTTTTATGGGAGTTGTATATGGTTTTGGAATCAAGGTAATGCTGGCTTTATAGAATGAGTTTGGAAGCTTTCCTTCCATCTCTGTTTTTTGGAACAGTTTGAGAAGAATAGGTATTAACTCTTCTTTAAATGTCTGGTAGAATTCCCATGGGAAGCCATCTGGCCCTGGACTTTTGTTTGTTGGGAGATTTTTGATTACTGATTCAATTTTTTTGCTGGTTATAGGTCTGTTCAAACTTTCTATTTCTTCCTGTTGCAGTTTTGGCATTTGTATGTTTCTAGAAATTTATTCATTTTTTTCCAGATTTTTTGGCCCAATTTGTTGGCATATAATTTTTCATAATATTCTCTTGTGATTTATTTCTGAGGTGTTGTGATCTCTCCTCTTTTGTTTGTGATTTTATTTATTCAGGTCCTTTCTCTTTTCTTTTTGAGAACCTGGCTAAAGTTTATCAATTTTGTTAATTCTTTCAAGGAACCAGGTCTTAGTTTCGTTGGTCTGCTCTGCTGGTTTTTTGTTTGTTTGTTTGTTTCCATATCCTTAATTTCTGCTCTATTCTTTATTATTTCCCTTTGTCCACTTTATTTGCTTTTCTAGCTCCTTTAAGTATAAGGTTACGTTATGTATTTGAGCCTTTTCTTGCTTCTTAAGGTAGGCCTGTATTGCAATATACTTCCCTCTTTGGACTGTCCTTGCTGCATTCCAAAGGTTTTGGATTGTAATGTTTTCATTTTCATTTGCTTCCATGTACTTCTTCATTTCTTCTTCAATTTCATGACTAACCCTTTCACTTTTTAGTAGGATGTTCTTTAACCTCCATGTATTTGTGGTTTCATAGTGTCGTGGTCTGAAAATATGACATCAAGCATGGCATGATCTCAATTTTTTGTACTTGTTGAGGGCTGATTTGTGGCCCAGTATGTGATCTATTCTGGAGAATGCTGCATGTGCACTCAAAAAGAATGTATATTCTCCTGCTTTAGAGTGGATTGTTGTGAATATATCTGTTAAGTCGATCGGGTCCAGTGTGTCATTCAAAGCCATTATTTCCATGTTGATTTTCTGCTTAGATGATCCGTCCTCTTAAAGCAATGGTTCCCTACTATTGTTACATTATTATCAATGAGTTTATTTATGTTTGTTATTGGTTATATATTTTGTTGGTTATTGATTATATATATTGTTATTGGTTTATATATTTAGGTGCTTTCAAGTTTGGGATATAAATATCTACAATTTTGTTAGATCTTGTTGGAGAGAAATGATATAGTAGATTTCTCATCCCTTGGTACAGTGTTTGATTTAAAATCTAGTTTGTCTGATTTTAAGTATGGCTATTCTTGCTTTTGATGTCCATTAGCATGATAGGTGGTTTTCCATCCCCTCACTTTCAATATGCAGGTATCTTTAGGACTAAAATGAGTCTCTCGTAGGCAGCATATAGAAAGGTCTTGTATTTTTATCCAATCTCTTCCCCTATATTTTTTGATTGGAGCGTTTATTATTAAATTTACATTCAGAGTGATTATTGATAGATATAATTTAGTGTCATTGTATTACCTGTAAAGTTGGCGTTTCTGGTGATGTTCTCTGTTCCTTTCTAGTCTTTGTTGCTTTTGGTCTTTCCCACTCAAAGAGTCCTTTTTAATATTTCTTGCAGGGCTGGTTTAGTGGTCATGAACTCCTTTAGTTTTGGTTTGTCTGGGAACTCTTTATCTCTCCTTATAGTCTGAATGATATCCTTGCTGGATAAAGTATTCTTGGCTAAAGATTTTTCCCATTCAGCACATTGAATATATCGTGCTACGCTCTTCAGGCCTGCTAAGTTCCTGTGGGCAGATCTTCTGTGAACCTGATCTGTCTTCCCTTGTAGGTTAAGGAATTTTTTTCCCTTGCTGCTTTCAGGATTCTTTCCATGTCTGTGAATTTTGTGAATTTGACTATGACGTATCTTGGTGATGGCCTGCTTTTGTTGAATTTAATGCTGGTTCTCTGCTTTTTGGATTTAGATGTCTGTTCCCTTTCCCAAATTAGGGAAGTTTTCAGCTACAGTTTGCTCAAATAAATCTTCTGCCCACCTTTCCCTCTCTTCTTCTGGGTCTCCTATGGTATGAATGTTATTATGCTTTAAGGAGTTGCTGAGTTCCCTAGGTCTGCCCTCATGATCCAATACCTTTGTTTCTCTCTTTTTTTTCAGCTTTATTATTTTCCATAATTTTATCTTCTATATCACTATTTGCTGCTCTGCTTTGTCCATCCTTGTTGTCATGGCATTCATTCAGGTTAGTATCTTGGTTATAGCATTTTTTAAAAAATTTCAATCTGACTAGTTAGTAAGGGATTCTCTAGTGTCTTCTATGCTTCTCATAGCCCAGGTAATATCATTATGATTGTTGTTTTAAATTATGGTTCAGGCATCTTATATCCATTCTGATTAAATTCCTGGCCCTTACTTCCTATTCTTTCTTTTGGGGTGAATTCATCCATCTTGTCATTTTGTCTAGGTCACTGTGTGTGTGTGTGTGTGTGTGTGTGTGTGTGATTGTTAGGAAAGCCTGATATGTTTCCTGGTCCTGAGAGTAATGGCTATATTAAAAAGAGGTCCTACATTGTCCAGGGTGTGGTGCTTCAGGAGATGTTTCAGAGCATGCACTCTGCTGCTATGTTTTGCCTTTCCTTCCCTCAGGTCTATTCGCTGTAGAGTTTCTCCTTGTCTGCAGTGGGGGGTGTTTGGACCTTGTCCAGTATGTGGCAATTTTTAAATAAGTGTGTTTTGGTCTGCTTGTTAAAAGAAGCTAGATCCATGGGGCGCCTGGGTGGCTCAGTCAGTTGAGCAGCCAACTTTGGCTCAGGTCATGATCTTATGGTTCACGAGTTAGAGCCTCACATTGGACTCTGTGCTTACAGCTCAGAGCCTGGAGCCTGCTTCAGATTCTGTGTTTCCGTCTCTCCCCCTGCCCCTCCCCTGCTCATGCTCTGTCACTTTCTTTGTCAAAAATAAATTTAAAAAACATTAAAAAATATTTTTTAATAAAAAAGAATCTAGATCTTATTTCCCCTATAGCTGAAGTTTTGCTGTACTCTATGATCAGTAGCCTAAGCGTGTGGAAGGGATTTGTGGTAGTCTTCCGGGGGAGGGGTCTGCTGCATTGATTCATCAGGTGCACTTGCCCTAGTGGAGATGCACCTGCAGGGCTCAAGAGGGCAGGGCTTGGTGTAATTAGTCCCAGCCTCCACTGGGGGTCGCTGTGTTGCTCACTGAAGGTGGTCAGTGTTGATGGTCTGGTGGGGTGGGGGGAGGTTGATGTTGCCCTGCTTTCTCCTCCCTGGAATGGGGAGCTTGCTCCCACCACTCTTCAGGAAGCTCTCAGAGAAGGGCAAACAATCTCCCCACTTTTGTCCCCAGCTTCTGTCAGACCCCTGCCTTCTTCTGTCTGTGTCTAAATTATCTGCCTAACAGGCAGCCCAGTGCTCCTGTGCTTTATCTCAAGGGTTGGGCTGGGTTTAAGAACTCCAAATTCTAGGGACCCTCACTGATCCTCTGGGGGAGGGTATTATGGTGCTGTGGCCTATGCTGGTTTGTCATAGAAAACCAGTTGCACCCCCATGAAGCAGTCTGGAGTTTATGGTAAAGTGCAGCAAAAAGTTGGACCAAAGTTCTCTGCCTTTGGAGGATGTCTCTGTTCTTGTGTTAATGAACAGGGAAATACGTGGGTGTTTGCCATCTCTTTTGTCCCCAGGGGGGCTGTGCCACCTCTCTCAAATGCACCCCAAGTAGGGGAACTATTTCTCCCCATGCGACCCTGGGGATCCTCAGACCACACTGTCCTAACCTGGGCCTCTGCCCTTCTTCCCCAGCAGAGCACTGCTAAGCCTGCCAGGCTCCAGCCCGGTGATGGCGTGGACTTCTAAAACTTCAGACTTTGAGCTCTGCTGCTTATAAAAACTTGTGCTATTTGCCTCTCTCCCTTTCCCAGAAAGTGGTTTTGGGGAAGAGTTTTTCTTGTGCAATCCCCTGCACGTGTTTTCACTCTTTCTCCCTCACTTTCTCTCTTGTTCCCCTCTCTGTGATCAGGGATCCCTCCCCTCTGTAGCACCCGCAGCTCTTTTCTCTCCCAAATCAACTCTGCAGCCCCTACCTTCTATAAGGTGGCTACTTTTCTACCTCTAGTTGTATGGTTTTTTCTTTCAGATATATTTCCTGGGTGTTCAGAAGGATTTATAATTAGCTGTGTTCAAGGGACAAGGCAAGCTTAAGGCCCTCCTATTACTCCCCCATCTGAATTCCTCCCACTCAATATCAAGACTCACATTTAAAGTATAGTAAATAAGATAGTATGGGATTGGTGTAAGAAAAGACAGATAAACCAATAGAGACACACAAGGTTCAGAAGCAACCTATACCTGTATGAAACCTTGATTATTATGTGTGCTTACCTTATGCTCCAGCAATTTCACTTTTAGATACATAAGCAACAGAAATGTGCACACACGTGCATGAAAAGACAAGTGCTATAATGTTCATAGTATCATGGCTTGCAGTAGCTAACAAGTGGAAAAAAAATATCACTTGGGGTAGAACGTATATATCATGCTATAGTCACAAAATGGATTCTTGTGCAGCAATGAAGAAGAATGAGCTTCTTGTGCAAATAACATGTGTGAATTGCACAAACATGATGTTGAGTAAGAGAAGCAAGACACAAAAGAATACATACTGTATAATTGTATTAATGTTAAACAAAAGTACAAAAATAGACAAAATTAATCTAATCTATGGTATTAGAAGTTAGAATAAAGTTCCCTTTGCCTGGGGAAGGAGTTAGTGGCTGAAGAGGGTCAGGAACCCTTCTGAGGTGTGGGCAACACTCATTTATTTTGTTTTATTATTATTATTATTTTAATTTACATCCAAGTTAGTTAGCATACAGTGCAACAGTGATTTCAGGAGTAGATTCCTTAATGCCCCTTACCCATTTAGTCCATCCCCCCTCCCACAACCCCTCCAGGAAACCTGTGTTTGTTCTCCATATTTAAGAGTCTCTTATGTTTTGTCCTCCTCCTTGTTTTTATATTATATTTGCTTCCCTTCCCTTGTGTTCATCTGTTCTGTGTCTTAAAGCCCTCATATGAGTGAAGTCATATAATATTTCTCTTTCTCTGGCTGACTAATTTCGCTTAATACCCTCTAGTTCCATCCATGTAGCTGCAAATGGCAAAATTTCATTCTTTTTGATTGCTGAGTAATACTCCATTATATATATACACCACATCTTCTTTATCCATTCATCCATCAATGGACATTTGGGCTCTTTCCATACTTTGGCTATTGTTGATAGTCCTGCTATCAACATGGGGGTGCATGTGCTCCTTCGAAACAGCCTACCTGTATCCCTTGGATAAATACCTAGCAGTGCAATTGCTGGGTTGTAAGGTAGTTCTATTTTTCATTTTTGAGGAACCTCCATACTGTTTTCCAGAGTGGCTGCACCAGTTTGCATTCCCACTAACAATGCAAAAGAGATCCTCTTTCTCCACATCCTTGCCAACATCTGTTGTTGCCTGAGTTGTTAATGTTAGCCATTCTGACAGGTGTGAGGTGGTATCTCCTTGTGGTTTTGATTTGTATTTCCCTGATAATGAGTGATGTTGAGCATGTTTTCATGTGTCAGTTGGCCATCTGGATGTCTTCTCTGGAGAAGTGTCTATTCATGTCTTTTGCCCATTTCTTCACTGGATTACTTGTTTTTTAGGTGTTGAGTTTGATAAGTTCTTTATAGATTTTGGATACTAACCCTTTATCTGATATGTCGTTTGCAAATATCTTCTCCCATTCCATTGGTTGCCTTTTAGTTTTGCTAATTGTTTCCCTTGCTGTGCAGAAGCTTTTTATTTTGATGAGGTCCTAATAGTTCATTTTTGCTTTGCTGTCCCTTCCCTCTGGAGACATGTTGAGTAAGAAGTTGCTGCGGTCAGGGTCAAAGAGGTTATTACCTGCTTTCTCCTCAAGGATTCTGATGGCTTCCTGTCTTAAATTTAGGTCTTTCATCCATTTTGAGTTTGTTTTTGTGTATGGTGTAAGAAAATGGTCTAGGTTCATTTTTCTGCATGTCCCTGTCCAGTTTTCTCAGCACCACCTGTTGAAGAGACTGTCTTGATCCCACTGGATATTCTTTCCTGCTTTGTCAAAGAATAGTTGGCCATACATTTGTGGGTCCATTTCTGGGTTCTCTAATCTGTTCTATTGATCTGAGTGTCTGTTCTTGTGCCAGTACCATACTGTCTTGATGATTACAGCTTTATAGTATAGCTTGAAGTCCGGGATTGTGATGCCTCCTGCTTTGGTTTTCTTTTTCAAGATTGCTTTGGCTGTTTGGGGTCTTTTATGGTTCCATACAAATTTTAGGATTGTTTGTTCTAGCTCTGTGAAGAATGCTGGTGTTATTTTGATAGGGATTGCATTGAATATGTAGATTGCTTTGGGCAGTATCAACATTTTAACAATATTTGTTCTTTCTATCCAGGAGCATGGAATATTTTTCCATTCTTTGTGTTTTCTTCAATTTCCTTCATAAGGTTTCTATAGTTTTTAGTGTATAGATTTTTCACCTCTTTGGTTAGATTTATTCCTAGGTATTTTATGGTTTTTGGTGCGATTGTAAATGGGATTGATTCCTTGATTTACCTTTCTGTTGCTTTATTGTTGGTGTATAGGAAAGCAACCAATGTCTGGTATTTATTTTATATCCTGCCAATTTGATGAACTCATGGATCAGCTCTAGCAGTTTTTTGGTGGAATCTTTTGGGTTTTCCATATAGAGTATCATGTCATCTGCAGAGAGTGAAAGTTTGACCTCCTTCTTGCCAGTTTGGAAGCCTTTTATTTCTTTGTGTTGTATGATTGCTGAGGCTGACTTCCAACACTATGTTGAATAACAGTGGCGAGAGTGGACATCCCTGTCTTGTCCCTCACCTTATGGGGAATGTTCTCAGTTTTTCCCCATTGAGGATGATATTAGAATTGGGTCTTTCATATATGGCTTTTATGATCTCGAAGTATGATCCTTCTATCCCTACTTTCTTAAGAGTTTTTATCAAGAAAGGATGCTGTATTTTGTAAAATGCTTTCTCTTCATCTATTGTAAACTCTGGCATTTTAGATAGAGATTTACTTCTGAGGCCATTAACAAAACTGCGGCCTTTCTGTTTATAAATCCTCTGAATACAATAGATATATTGAAAGCCTTGCAACTTGCACATGATTTAAGTCCAGAAAATGATATGCCAATTTTCTAAGAGTGTCTTAATGAATATTATCATTACTATTACTATTACCATCATTGCCACCGCTACTATCACTATCATCATCACCACCGCAATCATCATCACCACCATCATTACCATGAACATCATCATCACTGTTCTCACCATTGCCACCATCATCATCACCATCATCATCAACATTATCACTATTATCATCACCATCACTAACACCACCATCACCACCATCAACATTATCATCATCACCATCACCATTTGCATTGTTGCTGTTATCATATCATCATAGGAAAGAAAGTAGTGATGTGGTTGCACTCTGGTCCTACTTTTTCACTTAGACTCGGATGACCTTTATAACTCTTGTCTCCATCTCTTAACTACACTTCCTCCATGCTTGTTTTTATTCTTTGAACCCATTGATCCTCTCTCCTCTTTTCTTTCATCAGTCCTTCATGCTGTGTCTTCACTTCATCTTTCCCCTTTACTCAGGGCCATTTGCACAGTCTCCATGTTTTTCATTGAAGAGTCCCTTGCAGGTATCACCTATGAGGCAGTGCTCTCTGTGCAGGCAGCACTCCACTTCTCCCTCATGCCCATACCCCAAACCCAGAGATCCTAGTGTAATTGTTTTAGGGAGTTCTGGACATCAGTGTTTTTTGAAAGCTCTCTTGGTGATTTTGATGTGCAGCCAGGATTGAAAGCACTGAGTTTGGAAAAATTTAATTGCAACTGCATGTAGTTAAGTTCCAGACAACTCTATCTTCTAAATTAGAAAATGCAGGTTGTAGAGCTAAAACATTATATAACCATGGGATGTCTCAGCTCCCTGCCATTTAACCAGGGACTTCTCAACTCTCCTCCTGGATGACATTTAAAAGTAAGGAATGCCATGGGGCGCCTGGGTGGCGCAGTCGGTTAAGCGTCCGACTTCAGCCAGGTCACGATCTCGCGGTCCGTGAGTTCGAGCCCTGCGTCGGGCTCTGGGCTGATGGCTCAGAGCCTGGAGCCTGTTTCCGATTCTGTGTCTCCCTCTCTCTCTGCCCCTCCCCTGTTCATGCTTTGTCTCTCTCTGTCCCCCCAAAAAATAAATAAACGTTGAAAAAAAATTAAAAAAAAAAAAGTAAGGAATGCCAGAGACCTTCAGTCCCCAATGTTCCTATGTGCACTTTTACTGTAAGGATGTTTTGGGGCGCCTGGGTGGCGCAGTCGGTTAAGCGTCCGACTTCAGCCAGGTCACGATCTCGCGGTCCGTGAGTTCGAGCCCCACGTCAGGCTCTGGGCTGATGGCTCAGAGCCTGGAGCCTGTTTCCGATTCTGTGTCTCCCTCTCTCTCTGCCCCTCCCCAGTTCATGCTCTGTCTCTCTCTGTCCCAAAAATAAATAAACGTTAAAAAAAAATTTACTGTAAGGATGTTTTAACTCAGGTGACATTTTCTCATAAATATGCACTTTACAAACAGAATTGTGCCAACATTGATGACTCTTCATTAAAATTCAGTTCCTATGATCTAATATGTTGGCCATATGTAGAGTAAACTATGTCTAATTTTTTTCTATTTAATTTTACTTAAATGCTTTTCATCTATATTAGTTTCTCCATTTAAATTACCCAATGAAGATTTGATTTATCAATTAGTTTTTTTGTTCATACCTATTATTTTTATCTCATCACTTCTGCCAATGTGAGTTTTTCTTAGTGGTCAATATTTCTCCAAATCTTATCTTCATGTTTCCATTATTTCTCAGCTGAATTTATGAGAGAACTGAGAGTCATTTTGTGATCCAGAGATGGAGGGGAGAAGGCAGGCTGTCGGCAAGGTGGGTCAACACTTAGAGGTCATGCTGTGGGTGGTGGGTGGCACTGCTATGACAAGCTCATTACCCATATTTCCTCTGCTCCCATGTTTGAAAGTGGGTGCTTAGTTGTGATCCTGCCTCGGGTGGAGGGGTGTGAAGTTGAAAGAAGATTGTGTGTTGCCTGACTGGGCAGTTGTTTCTTGTGACATGTGTGAGTCCCTTCCAAAAACTGTCCATCCCTGAGTCAGGCTTCAGGTGTACACAAACCCCACCCATGACCCTTTGGTCTCATAAGTTACTATCAACTACGTTGGGTTTAATGCCTTATATAGGAAGCCTGGGTAGTTACATTAACACCAAAAAACAAAATTGGCTCCAAGACAGAAGGTGTTATCAATGCATCCAAAAAAATATTCTCAAGATGCATAAAATAATAACTGATAGACCTTTGGGGGAGATGTGGAAGGTTTTAACAGTCCTCTGTCCAACACGACATCAAGTAAACAAACAAACACAGTTTTTTAAAATTTTTTTTTCAACGTTTTTTATTTTTATTTTTGGGACAGAGAGAGACAGAGCATGAACGGGGGAGGGTCAGAGAGAGAGGGAGACACAGAATCCGAAACAGGCTCCAGGCTCTGAGCCATCAGCCCAGAGCCCGACGCGGGGCTCGAACTCACGGACCGCGAGATCGTGACCTGGCTGAAGTCGGACGCTTAACCGACTGCGCCACCCAGGCGCCCCCAAACACAGTTTTTTAAAAGTAGGAAAGACATTCAAATAATCCTACCATTATAGAACATGCAACTTTTTAAGCATTAGCTGGACATTAATGTAGATGGGCCTCTTCTAGGCCAGTGATTCTCAGACTATCTGTAGTGAAGAGTTTGTTTATTTTATGGTTTCTGTTGTTTTCCAATCCAGTACAGGCCAATATTTTTAAAAGAAAAATAAAAAAGAATTACTAGAAAAAGGTTCATGTGCTTAGCACAGTGATGTCAATGTGGGTGAGTTTATACTTCCTTTCTGTTTCTGTAAGTTCTCATCGCAGATGGCACTGGTCTGTGCACCACATGGTAAGCAGCATTGTACTAAGCTGCAAGGTTAGTTATTTGTCCTGGGACAATTTATATCTATATGGGGAAAACAAATTTTATACTTAACCCTTACCATACACAAAAATCAATTCCACATAGATTTAAGATGTAAATATGAAAGGCAAAATTTTTAAAATGGGCAACTATCTTTCTGATCTTTCTGGGATGAGGAGAGATTTTTTTAAATCCCCAAAAGTGCTAACCCCAAAATAAAAGATTGATAGTTTTAAAACAGTTGTTCATAAAAAAATATCATATCATGTGAAAAGGTAGCCCAAAGAGTGGGAAAAAAAATCATTGCAACACAGAAAACTAAAAAAGGAACATTAACCAGAAGATATAAAGCATTTCAACAGTAAGAGAAAGGCAGAAACCCCAGTAGGAGAGGAGAACTGAATATACAAGTAGGCACTTTATAGAAGAGGAGACAAGTTTGATGAATAAACATGTATAAAGAGATTCTCTGCTTTATTCACAATCAGGGAAATGTAAATTGGGACCACACATAAATACCACTTTGTATCTGCTAGACGAGCAAAAATTAAGAAATCTATTTGTATTAATCATTGGAGAGGTAGTGAATCAGCAGGACCACTTAGACACACTGGTAAGAGTGTAAATGGCCTCAAATATGTGAGAAATAATATGGTATTATGTTGCCATGTACTTAATCAGCCTAGAGATATCCTTGCAAGGTGTTCCAGGAGGCATGCATGAACATGTTCTGAGCAGCACTCTGCAACAGCAAAACTAGAAAATAATCTGATAGGATAGTGGATAAGTCATGCTGTCAGTGCAGCCACATCTCACAATGGGCACAGAGAGTTGATGGTGAATAAAAAATTTAGACCTCAGAGAATATAAATACTATGAAATATCTTTTAGAAAGTGAACAATAAGAAGAATTAAACAATATACAAATGTAAGAAAAAACCACAGAGACTATTAGAAGCAAAGTCAGGACAGTGGTTGCCTCTGGAGGTAGACCGTCAGGTGTGAGTGAAGTGTACAGGTAGCTGAAATTGGAATTGGGGGTTGTGGTTTTTGGGTTAGGAATGAGTTGTTCAGTGTTTGTGATATTATTACACCCTATAACATGCAAAAGAAATACCTCACACATTCTTTTTGATGTGTCAAATATGACATTGAAGATAATAAGACAAAGTTGCTTCAGAGATCTTTTGTCCTTGCTCTTCCCCTCTGCTGCTGTCTGGTGGGCACCACAGCTGCTGTCCCTCCCTCTGCATCCACAGTCTTCCACAGACATCCTGCCCCTTCTCTTGCCAAGCTCCCCAACCACTCGCTGGTGTGTTGGCGTCTCTTTTGGGGTCCTGGTGAGCTGAAACTACCCACATGGAATTCAAGGGGGCTTCTTCTTCCACCCAGCAGGGCTGATGTTTTTACATGTCAGTTAACAGTGTAGCTTGCTCCCAGAACCTTGAACAGCAGCTCACAGATGGAGGCAGGCAGAGCCAAGGGACAGATAAGAGAACACACATATATTGTCCCCAGTCCCTTTGATGTGGAAAGCAATCCTGGGCCAAGCCAGCTTGCTCTTTGGACATTGTGATGTTGTGTGTTCTCTACTTTTGTTTACTTGGAGAAGATTTTGGCTTTTGTGAAGGTCATTATTTCTAATCAAGAGTTCATTAGACATTACATACTTAGCTGCCCTAATTTTTATTTTGGTGTTATCAACCCTTTTACCCTACAAAAAAAGAGGAAATTTCCAGCAGATATTTCTTTTATTTTTTTAAGGTTAAAAAAAATTTTTAAGTAATCTCTCCGCCCAATGTTGGGCTCGAACTTACAACCTGAGATCAAGAGTCACATGCTCCACTGACAGAGTCAGCCAGGTACCCCTTCAGGAGAGATTTGTTAAATCAACTCTTCTGAGAACATTTTCAACTCCATTCCTACTCCATTCCCTTCCTGCATATCCACTGCCTTTATGCTGCCCAGAGAAGTGATATTCTTCTCCCTTTCCCTCTATGGTCTAAGGATTTATGGCCACTGAGTTGCCCTAAAGAACTTCTGAGATGGTTTACTTCTTTCCTGTGAGTGTGAAGGAAGAAAAAAATCAGGACACCGAGTCAGCCAGACAGAAGGTGTTTTTTCCCCATGATCTGCTACTAAAGAGAATGACTCAATGGAAGGCAGTCAAGGAGCAATGGCCTGACAGGCATCTTGAGAAGGAGGGCTCAGTGGATAGTCAAAGTGTCCCCTCATGTAGTCCATCCTCTCTGCATAAAATCTGGCTGACTGTAGGAGATTTTTCATGTCCAGGAGAAGGGATCCAAGATGGAAGACATGACGTTGAAGTAACAGGTGAACAGACTAGTGAAGCACATATTTGAGGGCAAATAATCACTTGATAAGGTGGCTATAAATATTAATGCAATTGCTAAAATTTAACTTACAAAATAGAAGAAAATGTATTTGAACAAATTTAAAACTAATATTCTGAAACTAAAATTCCTGAGAGTTGGGGTGGTGGTGTATTGCATGGAGGTAGAAGTATGCTAAAGGTCTCTTTCGGATCAGAAGAAAAGATATTGATTTTTGAAGTTTATCAGTAACTATACATCCAAATGTACTTTTGGACTTAAGGGTGACCACGAGAACAACAACAACAGGACACGGACATGCCAAAGTGTCAGAGGACATGAGGATCAAGCTAAATGTGACCAACCCAGCAAACAGTAGGGAAAGGGCCAATACCTCATGGTGCCACATTTACCAGCAATCATGATAAACATGATGTCAGTTCTCCTGTTAAAAGGAAAAAAAAACCTTTCAGATTGTGTCAAGATGTAGAATATATCCCAGGCTTTCATCAAGAACAAAATGACACAGAAATACTTCAAATGCTGGAATGCGCAGAAGAAAACCCAGGATGCAGTGGTTACCGAAGGGACAAAAAAGTGTTTGTGCTGCTAAGAGGCACAATTTGTTAGAAGATAAATTGTCAAGCCTTAATGTGCATTAAATATGTCAAAGTAGGGGCGCCTGGGTGTCTCAGTTGGTTGAGCATCTGTCTTTGGCTCAGGTCATGATCTCGCAGTTTGTGAGTTCGGGCCCCGCGTCGGGCTCTGTCCTGACAGCTCGGAGCCTGGAGCCTGATTCGGATTCTGTGTTTCCCTCTCTCTGCCCCTTCCCTGCTCCTGCTCTGTCTCTCTCTGTCTCTCAAAGATGAATGAACGTTACAAAAAAACAAAACAAACAAAACAAAACAAATATGTCAATGTAAACTTTTTTAAATAAAGGAAAATTTAATGAAACATGATTATAGTAGGAGAAATCAACATCCTTTGCTTAGTAATGACAAGGTCACATAGACTTTTTTTAAAGACAGGTTTTAAATTACACAATTCAAAAGTAATTAACAAAGACAAAAATATAAGATAAATGTTTTGTAATTGCTAAAAAAGACCTTTAGATGGAGAAAGTCTTTATTAGCAAGATATAAAATCCAAAAGCAATAAAGGAAATGTTTGAAAATGTTAACTATATAAGAACCTAAATTTCCATATGGCAAATCAAACAAGAGACTGGAAAAAATTATTTCCAACACATAAAACAGAAAAAGAACTAATGTTTATTTCATATATAAAGAGTCCTAAAAACCTGATAATAAATATGTAAAGGGTGCCTGGGTGACTCAGTTGGTTAAATGTCTGACTCTTGATTTCAGCTCAGGTCATGATCCTATGGTTCATGGGATCGAGCCCCACATTGGGTTCTGTGCTGACAGCATGGAGCCTGTTGGGGATTCTCTCCCTCTGTCTCTCTGCCCCTCTCCAGCTGGTGCTGTCTCCTACTCTCTCAAAACAAACAAACAAACAAACAAAGAAATATGTAAAATCCCATTATAAAAGGGGAAGTATGTATAGTTATTTCATTTTATAGAGAATTCAAATAGCTAACAAATGTATGAAAAGCTGGTGATTTTTTTATTGATCAGAGAAATGCAACTCACAGTAATGAGATGACATTTCTCACTAATTGGTAACTGACAGCATCCAGTGTCAGGAGAAGATGTGTAGAAACTGGCCTTCTATACAACTATGGGGGGATTTTAGCATAGTTCAGCCTTTTCACAGAGCAATTTTATATACCTGTTGATATCTTAAGTCTGCATACCCGTTGATCTAACAGCCCCACTCTCACAAAACTAACTGATGGACATGCATGCATGTCTGAACAAAAATGCCTCTATAAGAGTATCACTGCATCACTATTTGTCATTTTATTTTATTTTATTTTATTTTATTTTATTTTATTTGAGAGAGCGAGAAAACGTGTGAGCAGGGGAGGGGCAGAGGAAGAGGGAGAGAGAGAATCTCAAGCAAGCTTCACTCTCAGAGCAGAGGCCAACATGGGGCTCAATGCTATCACCCTGATCATGACCAGGGCCAAAATCAAGAGTGGGACGCTCATCTGACTGAGCCACCCTGGTGTCCCAAGGTAGTAGAGACATTTGAACAATGTTTATTCTTCCAACCAAGAGTATGAAATGCTTTTTTAAGGTTTATTTATTTTGAGAGAGAGAGACTGAGCACGAATAGGGAAGGGGCAGAGAGGGAGGGAATTGGAGAGAAACCCAAGCAGTCTCCACAGTGTCAGTGTGGAGCCTGATGTAGGGCTTGAAGTCACAAACTGTGAGATTATGGTCTGAGCCAAAATCAAGAGTTGGGCACTCAACCAACGGAGCCACCCAGGCGCTTTTCCATTTCTTTCAGTCCTCTTCAAGTTCTTCCCTAAGTGTTCTGTAGTTTTCAGAGTACAGATCTTTCACCTCTTTAGTTAGGTTTATTCCTAGGTACCTTACGGTTTTTGGTGCAATTGAAGATGGGATTTATTCCTTGATTTCTTTTTCTGCTGCTTTGTTATTGGTGTGTAGAAATAAAACAGATTTCTGCACATTGATTTTATATCCTGCACCTTTGCTGAATCCATGTATTAGTTTCAGCAATTTTTTGGTGGAGTCTTTTGGGTTTTCTACATAGAGTATCATGTTGTCTGCAAATAGTGAAAGTTTAACTTCTTCCTTGCTAATTTGGATGCCTTTTATTTCTTTTTGTTGTCTGATTGCTGAGCCAAAGACTTCCAAATACTTTGTTAAATAGTAATTGTGAGACTGCACATCCTTGTCTTGTTCCTGACTGTAGGGGAAAGGCTCTCAGTTTTTCTCCACTGAGGATGATATTAGCTGTGGGCCTTTCATATATGGCCTTATGATGTTGATGTATGTTTTGTCTATCCCTACTTTGTTGAGAGTTTTATCAATTGATGTTGTATTTTGTCAAATGTCTTTTCTGCATCTATTGACAGGATCATATGGTTCTTATCCTTTCTCTTATTAAAGTGATGTATCACGTTGATTGATTTGTGTATTTTAAATTTTTTTTTCAACGTTTATTTATTTTTGGGACAGAGAGAGACAGAGCATGAACGGGGGAGGGGCAGAGAGAGAGGGAGACACAGAATCGGAAACAGGCTCCAGGCTCTGAGCCATCAGCCCAGAGCCCGACGCGGGGCTCGAACTCACGGACCGCGAGATCGTGACCTGGCTGAAGTCGGACGCTTAACCGACTGCGCAACCCAGGCGCCCCTGATTTGTGTATTTTAAACCACTCCTGCAGCTCAGGAATTAATCCCACTTGATCGTGGTGAATAATTCTTTTAAGTACTGTTGGATTCAATTTGTTAGTATCTTGTTGAGAGTTTTTGCGTTCATGTTCATCAGGAATATCAGCCTATAATTCTCCTTTTTAGTGGGATCTTTGTCTGGTTTTGGAATCAAGGTAGTGCTGGCTTCATAGAATGACTTTGGAAGTGTTCCTTCCATCTCTATGTTTTGGAACACTGTGAGAATAGGTATTAACTCTTCTTTTAATGTCTGGCAGAATTCCCATGGGAAGCCATCTGTCCCAGGACTCTTGTTTTGGGGAGATTTTTGATTACTGATCCAATTTCTTTACTGGTTATAGGTCTGTTCAAATTTTCTATTTCTTCCTGTTTCAGTTTTGGTAGTTTGTGAGTTTCTAGAAATTTGCCCATTTCTTCCAGATTGCCCAGTTTGTTTCTATGTAATTTTTCATAGTATTGTCTTATAATTGTTTGCATTTCTGTGGTGTTGGTTGTGGTCTCTCTTCTTTCATTCATTAAAAGAATTTTTTTAACGTTTATTTATTATTGAGAGACAGAGAGAGACAGAGCATGAGCAGCGGAGGGGCAGAAGAGAGGGGGAGATACAGAATCTGAAGCAGGCACCAGGTTCTGAGCTGTCAGCACAGAGCCTGATGCGGGGCTCGAACTCACAAACCACGAAGCCATGACCTGAGCTGAAGTCAGCTGCTTAACTGACTGAGCCACCCAAGCACCCCACATTCGTTTTTCTAAACCCATTTGGGTCCCCTCTCTTTTCTTTTTAATAAGTCTGTCTAGGGGCTTATCAATTTTGTTAATTCTTTCAAAGAACCAGCCCTTAGTTTCATTGATCTGTTTTACTGCGTGTGTGTGTGTGTGTGTGTGTGTGTGTGTGTGTTTATTTCTATATCATTTATTCCAGCTCTCATCTTTTTCCAGCTTCCTTCTTCTGCTGGCTTTAGGCTTTATTTGTTGTTCCTTTTCCAGCTTCTGTAGGTGTAAGGTTAAGTTGTGTATTTCAGGTCTTTTTTGCTTCTTGAGGCAGGCCTGTATTGTAATTTATTTCCCTCCTAGGACAGCCCTTGCTGCATCCCAAAGGTTTTGGACTGTCTTGTTTTCATTTTCATTTGCTTCCATGTACTTTTTTTTATTTCTTCTTTAATTTTCTGGTTAACCCATTCATTCTTTAGTAGGATATTCTTTAACCTCCATGTATTTGAGGGCTTTGCAAAGTTTTTCTTGTGGTTGACCTCAAGTTTCATACTGTAATCTGAAAATATGCATGGTATGATCTTGATCCTTTTGTACTTGTTGAGGGATGATTTGTGACTCAGTATATGATCTCTTCTGGAGAATGTCCCATGTACACTTGAAAAGAATGTATATTCTGCTACTTTAGGATGAGATGTTCTGAATATATCTGTTAAGTACATCAGGTCAAGTGTGTCATTCAAAGCCATTGTTTCCTTGTTGATTTTCTGCTTAGATTATCTGTGTATTGCTGTAAGTGGGGTGTTAAAGTCCCCTACTATTATTATATTATTATCAATGAGTTTCTTTATGTTTGTTAACAATTGATATATATATTTGGGTTCTTCCAAGTTGGGGGAATAAATATGTACAATTGTTAGATCTTTGTTGGATAGACCCTTTTATTATGATACAGTGCCCTTTTTCATCTCTTGGTATAGACTTTGGTTTACAATCTAGTTTGTCTGATATAAGTATGGCTACTCTGGCTTTCTTTTGATGTGCATTAGTTTGACAGGTGGTTCTGCATCCACTCACTTTCTCTTTTTTTCTCTTTCTTTCTTTCTTCCTGTGCTTTATTATTATTATGTTTTAAATTAATTTATTTACATTCAAGTTAGTTAACATACATAGTATTATTGGTTTCAGAAGAAACCCAATGATTCATCACTTACATATAACATCCAGTGCGCATCCCGAAAAGTGCCTACCCAACTACCTTCCAGCAACCCTCAGTTTGTTCTCTGGATTTCAGAGTCTCTTATGGTTTGCCTCCCTCTATTTTTATTTTATTTTTCCTTCCCTTTTACTACGTTCATCTATTTTGTTTACTAAATTCCACATATGAGTGAAATCATATGGTATTTGTCTTTGTATGATGGACTTATTTCTTTTAGCATAATACATTCTAATTCCCTTGGGGCACCTGCTGGCTCAGTTGGTTGAGCGCCTGACTCTGGCCCAGGCCATGATCTCGTGGTCTGTGAGCTTGAGCCCTGCATCGGGCTCTGTGCTGACAGCTCAGAACCTGGAGCCTGCTTCTGATTCTGTGTCTCCCTCCTCTCTCTCTGCCCTTCTGCCACTCATGCTCTGTCTCTCTCTCTCTCTTTCAAAAACAATATAAACATTAACAAAATTAAAATATACACTCTAATTCTATCCATGTTGTTACAAGTGGCAAGATTTTATTCTTTCTGGTCGCCAAGTAGTATTCCATTGCGTGTGTGTGTGTGTGTGTGTGTGAGTGTGTGTGTATGTATACCACATATTCTTTATCCATTCCTCATTTGATGGACATTTAGGCTTTTTCCATAATTTGGGAATTTAGCAGTTGGTAGCACTGCTAAAACATTGGGAGTGCATGTATACCTTCAAATCAGATGTTTTGTATCCTTTGGATAAATACCTAGTAGTGCAATTTCTGGATCATAGGGTAGTTCTATTTTTCATTTTTGGGAGAACCTCCATACTGTTTTCCAGAGTAGCTGTATCAGTTTGCATTCCCACCAGCAGTGCAAGAGGGTTCCTCTTTCTCTGCGTCCTTGCAAATCTGTTATTTCCTGAATTGTTAATTTTAGATATTCTGACATATATGAGGTAGCATTTAATTGTGGTTGTGATTTGTATTTCTCTGATAATGAGTGATGTTAAGCATCTTTTCATGTGTCTCTTGGCCATCTGGATATCTTTCTTGGAAAAGTGTCTATTCATGTCTTCTGCCTATTTCTTCACTGGGTTTTTTTTGGGGGGAGGATGTTGAGTTTGGTAAGTTCTTTATAGATTTTGGATACTAGCCCTTTATCTGATGTGTCATTTCCAAGTATCTTTTCCCATTCTGTTGGTGCCTTTTAGTTTTATTGATTGTCTCCTTTGCTGTGCAGAATATTTTACCTTGGTGAGGTCCCAGTAGTTCATGTTTGCTTTTATTTCCCTTGCCTCTGGAGACATATCTAGTAGGAAGTTGCTGTGGAAAAGTTCAAAAAGGTTGCTGCCTGTGTTCTCCTCTAGGATTTTGATGGTTTCCTGTCTCACATTTAGGTCTTTCATCCATTTTGAATTTATTTTTGTGTATGGTGTAAGCAAGTGGTCCAGTTTCATTCTTCTGCATGTTGGTGTCCAGTTTTTCCAGCACCATTTGCTGAAGAGACTGCTTTTATCCCCCCACTGCATACTCTTTCCTGATTTGTCAAAGTTTGGTTGGTCATACATTTGTGTGTCCATTTCTGGGTTCTCTATTCTGTTCCATTGGTTCATGTATATATTTTTGTGCCAGTACCATACTGTCTTGATGGTTACAGTTTGTAATACATCTTGAAGTCTGGAATTGTGATGCCCCCAGCTTTGGTTTTCTTTTTCAACATTTTCGCTATTTGGGATATTTTCTGGTCCCATACCAATTTTTGGATTGTTTGTTCTAGCTCTGTGAAGAATGCTGGTATTGTTTAGACAGGGATTGCATTGAATGTATAGATTGCCTTGGGCAGTATCGACATTTTAATAGTGTTTGTTCTTCCAACCCATGAACATGGAATGTTTTTCCAGTTTTTTGCATCTTCTTCAATTTCTTTCATAAGTTTTCTATAGTTTTCAGCATACAGATCTATGACTTCTTTGGTTTGGTTTATTTCTAGGTATCTGTTGGTTTTTGTGCAATTGTAAATGGGATCAACCCCTTGGTTTCTCTTTCGGCTGCTTCATTATTGGTGTATAGAAATGCAACCGATTTCTGTGCATTGATTTTATATTCTGCGACTTTGATGAACTCACGTATCAGTTCCAGAAATTTTTTGGTGGAGTCTTTTGGGTTTTCCATGTAGAGTATCATGTCATCTGCAAAAGGTGAAAGTTTGACTTCTTTTTTGCCAGTTTGCATGCTATTTATTTCTTTTTGTTCTCTGATTGCTGAGGCCAGGATTTCCTGGCCTATTGTGTTGAACAACAGTAGTGAAAGTGGACATCCCTGTCGTGGTCCTGACCTTAGGGGGAAAATATCTCAGTATTTCCCGCATTGAAGCTGATATTAGCTGTGGGTCTTTACTATATGGCTTTCATGATGTTGACATATGTTCCTTTTATCCCTACTTTTTTGGGGTGTTTATCAAGAAGTGTGCTTTATTTTGCAAATGCTTTTTCTACATCTATTGATAGGATCATATGGCTCTTATCCTTTCTTTTATTAATGTGATGTATCACGTTGATTGATTTGGAGGTATTGAACTACGCCTGCAGCCTGGGAATTAATCCCACTTGATCATGGTGAATAATTCTTTTAATGTACTGTTGGATCCGATTTGCTAGTATCTTGTTGAGAATTTTTGCATCCATGTACATCAGAGATATTGGCCTGTAATTCTCCTTTTTAGAGGGGTCTTTGTTTTGTTTTGAATCAAGGTAATTCTGGCTTCATAGAATGAGTTTGGAAGTTTTCCTTCCATCTCTATTTTTTGGAATAGTTTGAGAATAATAGGTCTTAACTCTTCTTTAAATGTCTGGTAGAATTCCCATGGGAAGCCGTCTGGCCCAGAACTCTTATTTGTTCGGAAAATTTTGATTACTGACTCAGTTTCTTTGGTGGTTATAAATCCATCTTCCCACTTTCAATCTGCAAGCATGTTTAGGTCTAAAATGAGTCTCTTGTAGCCAGCATATAGATAGAGCTTGTTTTTTTTTTAATTCGTTATGATATCCTATGTCTTTTCATTGGAGCACTTAGTCCATTGACATTCAGAGTGATTATTGAAAAGTATGAATTTATTGCCATTGTGTAGTCCATAGAGTTAGTGTTTCTGGTGATGTTTTCTTGTCCTTTCTAGTCTTTGTTGCTTTGGTATTTTTTCCCTCCACTCAAAGTGTCCCCCCTTAAAAGTTCTTGCAGGTGGTTTAGCGGTCACAAACTCTTTTAGATTTTATTTGTCTGGGAAACTCTTTATCTCTTCTATTCTGAATGACAGTCTTGCTGGGTAAATAATTCTTGGCTGCATATTTTTTCCATTCTGCACATTGAATACTTCCTGCCACTCCTTTCTGGCCTTCCAGATTTCTACACAGAAAAGTTTTAACCCCCTCGTGTTGCACATACTATTAATTGATAATCTAACATCTATTCCAAATTACTTCCTTTTTTGCACATATCTATTTATAAAGTCTGGAAAAAGTAAATACTCTCAAATCTCTCTTGCAGATAGGTGTGCCCATGTTCTAATCAGTAATAAAACAATTTCAGGTTTCCTGGCAGTTTCTTGGAAAACTCCTAAATACGTCTGACAAAGGGGATAGGAATGGTAGAGTAAGAACCTCCAAATCTGCTTCTCCATAAAAACAATGAGGAACAAGGAAAATTTGTCAAAATCAAGAATAAACATAACGTCAGAGACCTATGGGACATCATCAAGATATCTATATATGCATGATGGACATCCCAGAAGTAGAGAAAAAATAAAGGAACAAGAAAACTATTGGAAGAAGAAGTAGCTGAAAACTCCCAAATTTCATGAAAAATATTCATCTACCTATTCAAGAAGCTTAACAAACTCCAAGTTAAATAAATTGAAGGAAGGCCACATCCAGATACTCATATTCAAACTGTTAGAAGACAAAGACAAAGGGGGAAACCTTGAAACACCAAGAGAAAAGGGAGTCCCTATATATGAACAGTCTTATAAAAATAACAGTTGACTTTTCATCAGACACCATAGAGGCTAGAAGGCAGTGAGATGATATATTCAAAATTCAGAAAGAAAAATACTGACAATTAAGAGTTCTATATACAGAAAAGCAATTCTTCAAAAAAGGAGAGATTGAGACATTCTCAGATACACAAAAAATTGAGACAATTCATCACTAGCAGGCCTGTCTTGCAAGAAATACTAAAGGGCACCCTTCAGGATAAAATGAAAGGACACTAGACAGTAATTCATTCCACGTGACAAAATAGAGAGCAACAGTAAAAGTAACCACATAGATGAACAGAAAAGGCAGCATAAATGTATTTTCACTTGTAACTCTTCTACCTGATTTAAAAGACAACTGCATGAATCAATAAGTACAAAATAGTATTGATAAGCTATAATGTATAATAGTGTCATTTGTATGACAAAAAAAATAAGAGGAGGAGAGGAAAAAGCTATATTTGGGTGAATTTGTATATGATTGAAATTGTTTGTATTAAATACAAACTAGATTGTTTTAAGTTAAGATGTTCATTGTAAACTCTAGAGCAACCAAGAAAATAACCCATAGCATAGTATAATATTACACTTAACAGAATTATAAAATAATATATTATATTACATAAATATATTATAATTTAATATAATTTATATGACTATATAAGTAAAAATGAAATTAAAGTATTAAACTTGTAAATATCGATTTAACACACCCACAGAAAATAATAGAAAAGAGAGAACCAAAAAAGACGTAGGACACACAGAAAACTAATAACAAAATAATAGATGTAAATCCTACCATATCAGTGATGATATTAAATTTAAATGAACTACACACTCCAAACAAAGGCAGAGATTGTCATAATGGGTTTTTCAAAATGGTTGGGGCGCCTGGGTGGCGCAGTCGGTTAAGTGTCCGACTTCAGCCAGGTCACGATCTCACGGTCCGTGGGTTCGAGCCCCGCGTCGGGCTCTGGGCTGTTGGCTCAGGGCCTGGAGCCTGTTTCCGATTCTGTGTCTCCCTCTCTCTCTGCCCCTCCCCTGTTCATGCTCTGTCTCTCTCTGTCCCAAAAATAAATAAACGTTGAAAAAAAATGGCCATCTTACATTTATCTATAAGACACATAATTTTATGTTTTTTTAGAAATTTAATTTTTTTGAAGTTTATCTATTTATTTTGAGAGAGTGTGTGTGTGTGAACAGGGGAGGGGTAGAGAGAGAGGGAGAGAGAGAATTCCAAGCAAGCTCTGCACTGTCAGCACAGAGCCTGACACGGACCGCGAGATCATGACCTGAGCCTAAGTTGTACACTCAACTGACTGAGCCACCCAGGCGCCCTATCTTAAACCTTCTGAGGAACCTCTACATTATTTTCCACAGTGGCTGCACCAGTTTGCATTCCCACCAATAGTGCACATGGTTCGCCTTTCTCCACATCCTCACCAATATCTGTTGTTTCTTGTGTTGTTCATTTTAGGCAGGCAGCCTTTTTAAAAAGAAGACTGGGATATTTTACTAGGACTTTATTTCACGTTCCTGCCTCTAATTCTGCAAGAAGTGTTGAAGGTGTGGCTCCCACCTGGAGCGAAACGCCATGGCAGTACACAGGAAGCTGTTTAAAGTTCACTGTACCCAAAAGATTTGTTCACATTTCCCTTTTAAATGTATGCATGGGATTGATACACAGAATTAATACGTGCAAAAGAAATCATTTAAAAAGTATAACAAAAATCAGAAACAACAAGAAAGAATTAGCAGCAAATTTTCTTTCTTAATGGGGTTTAAAATAGGAAAGCTACCTCCATGACGAGAGTCTGAGACTCTCACTCTTTGCTTTATCCAATTCTGCATTGCTTGAATATGTTACAAAGAGCATGCTTTACTTTCCTAATTAAAAAGGTCTCTCTCTTTTTTTATTTTAGAGAGAGAGCGCAACTGGGAAGAGGGGCAGAAGGAGAGAATCTGAAGCAGGATCCACACTCAGTGTGGAGCTTAACATGGGGCTCGATACCACAACACTGGGATCATCCTGAACTGAACTGATCATGTCCTGAACTGAAATCAAAAGTCGGATACTCAACCCACTGAGCCACCCAGGTAACCCTAAGATGGTCTTTTAATCTTTACACACAATTGTTAAACTTCAAAAAAGCGTCTCCATATTGTTTCCTGACAGGTAAATTCCTGATAATTTCCTGACAGTTGATGTTGTTTGGGTGCCAACAGTCCAAGTGGACTGACGACCTAGAGCAGGGGACCTGGCCCCAACCACAACTGCACCCCTGTGAGGTCCAGACTTCCCAGCACCTGCCCTCAGCCTCCCTTCCTGGCAAGATGCCCAGGCACAGCTGTTCTCAGCCAGTGGGAGCCAGGAGGCCTGCTCCACCGCACACACAGCCTGTCCTCACCCCGGCTTGAATGAGAGCCTGAGAGGAAGCTGACTCTGCCCCCTCCTCCAGCAGCAGCAAGTGGGACAAGCAAACAGGAGAAATGTTGTGTGAACTCAGTGGGTGTCTGACCCAGACGGGCCTTAGGGCAGATTAAGAGGGTAGAGGGTCCAGACAGCTCAGTTTCCATCCTGAGGGGTGGACCTGCCCCCACACTAGCTTTTGGAAGGGATAGCAAGGCCAAATGAAACTCACACAGGGTCTACCATCTAACCCACAATGTCAGTTCCCACACAGGGTCTACAGTCTGATCAGCCTTGTCAGTTCCCCCACAGGGTCCACGACTCAACCAGCCTGGTCTGTTCCATCTTAAGGGGCACAGCACAGCTGAGAGGAACAAAGACCACCCCACCCCCCAAATGCTGCCAGAGACTCACACCCTTTCCCAACACAGGAGAGTTAACAAGTAAAACACAAGTAACATGGCTGCGGTTCTAAATACACAACAATCAGGGGCGCCTGGGTGGCTTAGTTGGTTAGACGTCTGACTTCGGCTCAGGGCATCATCTCATGGTTGGTGAGTTCAAGCCCCCTGTTGGGCTCTGTACTGACAGCTCAGACCCTGGAGCCTGCTTTGGATTCTGTGTCTCCCTCTCTCTCTGCCCTTTCCCCCCCCCCACACACACACTCTCTCTCTCAAAGATAAATAAGCATTAAAAATGAAAAAAAAAGGACAATCAATAGATTGCCCACATGGCTAATAATTTGAGAGAAAGAAAATGGGTTAGAATTAGGTATATAAGGTACATCCTCATTTTCATATAAATTAAAGTATAGAAGATGGTTTTCATTTTTTCATCTTTTATCCTACTTTCCATTATACAAAAAAATTCATTACCAACATAAAAGTATAAAATTACAATTAAGATCTTCCCTATATCTCCAGTTAGAAGACAGAATGAAAAGCATTCTCTTCATTCTAAACACACATGTGTGCACAAAAGCTCAGTGAAATGCCTAGAAACAGCCCCAATAGGCAGGTGGAAGTTCCCTGTGAAGGACTAATGGTGACCCGAGGAGCAGTGGAGCCCTGCGACATTCATGGATAAACAGACAAGACATTGCAAGAGTATAAAATCTGCTCAAGTTAATTCATTGATTTGAAACAAACCCAGTAAAAATCCTAATGTAATTTTTTTTATTTCTCCTTGTGATACATTTATTTCCCAAGCTGCTGCTGCTGCTTCTTCTTCTTCTTCTTCCTTTTTTTTAAAAGATTTACATCCAAATTAGTTAGCATATAGTGAAACAATGACTTCAGGAGTAGATTCCTTAATGCCCCTTACCCATTTAGCCCATACCCCTTCCCACAACCCCTCAGCAACCCTCAGTTTGTTCTCCATATTTATGAGTCTCTTCTGTTTTGTCCCCATCCCTGTTTTTATATTATTTTTGTTTCCCTTCTTATATGTTCATCTGTTTTGTCTCTTAAAGTCCTCATATGAGTGAAGTCATATGATTTTTGTCTTGGTCTGACTAATTTCACTTAGCATAATACCCTCCAGTTCCATCCATGGAGTTGCAAATGGCAAGATTTCATTCTTTTTGATTGCCAAGTAATACTCCCGTGTGTGTGTGTGTGTGTGTGTGTGTGTGTATCTATCACATCTTCTTTATCCATTCATCCATCGATGGACATTTGGGCTCTTTCCATACTTTGGCTATTGTTGATAGTGCTGCTATAAACATGGGGGTGCCTGTGTCCCTTCGAAACAGCACACCTGTATCCTGTGGATAAATGCCTAGTAGTGCAATTGCTGGGTGGTAGAGTAGCTTTATTTTTAGTTTTTTGAGGAACCTCCATACTGTTTTCCAGAGTGGCTGCACCAGCTTGCATTGCCACTAACAATACAAAAGAGGTACTCTTTCTCCACATCCTCGCCAACATCTGTTGTTGCCTGAGTTGTTAATGTGAGCCTAATGTAAATTTTTTTAGAGTTTTATAAAAATTATTCTAAAGAAAAATTGTCCCCTAATTTTCTACAAAAATATACTTTTTTATAATAGATATTAACTTTTTCAAAATTTGTAAATTCTTTTTCTTTCTTTTTTCCTCTTCTGAATTTTCCAGTTGCTTTGACCAAGTGGAGTGGAATTCAGCTCTTGAATTTCCCTGTTCTAGTCCTATGAGTTTCACTGCTAGTGATTCAGGTACTACTGGAGGCTGCTCAGACGAACCTGATCAGATGTTCAGAGACTTGCATTATGAGATCTAGCATTTGGCCATGGAGACAGCACATAATTGATGCAGCACATAGATCCTGCCCCCAAACAACACGTGTAAACTTAACGTGAACCCTCCTGTCCAAACCAGTGTCCATGGTCTGACCTATGGGTTGGTGATATTCCCCTGGATGTTGTGTCGGCTGACTTTGGTGCAGATGCCAGCATTCAGTGTTGACAGACCCTGGGGATCATAAAGTGGGTACTGGGATGGAGCTTCTTGGATGCAACCGCTACAGGAATCAGCCTTTGAAATGATGGCCAACAGTAGTTAATTATAAATTAATATCTTAAGCCCAAGGAAAAGGAAGGTGGCATTGGTTGGATGGTTACCCTCCTTCCTGAGGGTGTGTTATAAAAGCTTTGTTTTTTTTCCAGAGCATTCTCACAAGTTAGTAGTGACCCCAAAGTCACCATGGCTGCCCTGGGCATCACAGTTGCCCTGTTGGTGTGGATGGCCACCCTAATGCTTATCTCTGTCTGGAAGCAGATCTACAGCAGTTGGAAACTACCTCCTGGCCCTTTCCCACTGCCCATTATTGGGAATCTTCTCCAGTTGGATTTCAAGAATGTTCCCAAATCTTTAACCAAGGTAGGAAAAATATCATTGATTTGGGGGAGGAGAATTCACGGATTGGACATAATATGTGTGCACTCAGTTAATTGTCAGACAGGTTGCTATTCAATACAAGCCTGTTATGAATGAACTGACTGAACAGTAGTATCCAAGAGTGACATTAAAAATATTTAGCTGGTGGTACAGCATGGGCGTGGAGCCCTTGAGTGGGCATTGGCCATGGTCGTCCCCAGAGGCCTCTGCTTGAGCCCAGTGTTAACTGCTCTGTCACTGGATGTCTTGGTGAGGCCAGTGTGGCTGGGGTTGCTGCTGCTGTTTGCCACTGCAAAGCACGGAGAAGCCATATATTCACACCAGGTGCACACTGTAGATGCCAGACAACAGGGTGAATAGTGGTCAACCTGTGTGGCACCTCCACCTACAGTTGTTGTGAACAGTGAATGAGCTAAAGAATCTAAAAACTGAATGAGTTGCTAAATCTGTTACATGAGTTCATAAAAGAATGCCCAAGAGCCTAGTGTTTGCAATAGGGAGATGTTGACAGTGCTTTGTGCACCATGGAGGATGGACTTGTGGAGGTCAGGACAGTGTTGGCTCAGGGTCCTCCAGTAGCACCCTGGGGTCCAGGACTTAGACTGGGGATAGCAGACAGTGGGGGTGATGGCACAGATGTGGTCAAAGGGGCCACAGGGGAGGAGCAGGAGTCAGCCCACCAAGTTAACTGTGTTCAGGCACATATGTCCAGGTGCCTAGGTGTGCTGGAACCTCCCTCCCTGCAGAAGAAAGCCTCTATGGGGAGAGTCTTTCCAAATTGGGCTGGACAAAGACTGTCTTTTCCAAGATCCCTCTGTCTTCTCTTGGGGAATAACAATTTTGGGGGTCAGTTTAAAGCCTGCCCAACTTCTTCCATAAGTTCCCAGTGGCCTCACTTATCTGCTTGCTGGTCTCTGCAGTTGGCAGAGCGGTACGGGCCTGTGTTCACCTTGTACCTGGGCTCCCAGCGCACCGTGGTTCTGCATGGCTATAAGGCAGTGAAGGAAGTCCTGCTCGACTACAAGAATGACTTTTCTGGCAGAGGAGAAATCTATGCGTTTGAGGCACACAAGGAAAAAGGTGAGCCCCACTTCTCAGAGCACCCCCATGGTGGGGGACCAGCCAGGTCGTGAAATACCAGTGATGACAGCCACATAGTAAATAGTACAAGATAGAAAGGTAAAGAGACCCTTGGACAATTCAGGTGCTCAGCACATACTGTATTGAAAGCTACTATGACAGACTTGCTCTAGGAAAGGTAGGACCTCAAGCACCCACACACTGGTGAGCAGGACAGATGTGTGCTTGCAGAGAAATGCCACAAAGGAAAATGCCTCCAGCAGTTGAGCTGTGCCTTCCTCCTGCACACGTTGTAGCCTCCTGGGTGTAGCCTCAGTCCAGAGAGCCTCCACTCACAGCCCCACCTGTTCCTGGGTGTCGAGGCTCCACCCTCCAAGGTCCCTCACCTAAGATGAGGCACTGACACCACAGAGCATTCTGCTGGTCTGTGGGGCTTAGCTCATCTGCGGTTTGAATTCTCCAATGAGGAGGCCTCCGACACTGCACCTGGGGTGTTCTTAGACCAGGAAGGGTGCTGAGCGCAGCCCCAGCTCACAAAGGGACCTCCTCATGATCCTGTCTTGCCAGCCTCACCTCTCTTTATTCGGCAGCCCATGTCTCCAGCGCCCTGGGTTCCCCGTATCTAGAACACGCGCTGTCACCTCCTGTTGAGGTCTGGGGACCTGCCTGGTTTTTATCTGAGTGATGTCCAGACTGTTGACTCCAATCCCCACCTCCTGTGTCTCCTGGGACATCCTGGAGCTCATGGGGGCACCTGCTCACAACCCTGTGAGCTCCCTGCCTGCCCCTGCCCGCCCCCCTGGACTCACGTGCTTATTCCTTTCTACTTGCTCACTGTCATTTTAGTGAGATTCTAAAGCAGATTGGAAATGAAGCCATGTCCCATCTACCCTACAAAACCCTGCAGGCCCTAGTTTCTCCTGGCTTAGCTTTGGTGACAAACCTCTAGAAAGCCTGTATCCATTTTATGCAGAAATTTCAAATCGATGTGCTTCCTGTTGTGTGCGCTGTTCTCATGGTGCTGTCCCCTTATTCCTGTATACATTCCCAAGGTCATACCCTGTCACTATCAGTGGCATTTGACTTTCTCTCTTGGATGTTGTGGATTTTGCTTCTTTGGGGTTGTCAAAAGCAAAGTTAACTAGTCAGTGTTTGTCATTAACACCACAGGAGCTTTGCTGCCCCATGAGAACAGCAGTTGTGGGGTCAAGGAGCTCTGTAGTAGCTCCAGGGAGCCCTTATCTGCCACCCCTGGTCCAAGTCATGGGTCCCTGAATGCAGCCAGTCCAGGGCCACTTCCCATTCCATGAGCTGGACTCAAAGGGGGCTTCATCCCCTCCTGATAGGGGCTCCCAAGTCCTATTTTCACATGTGCCACGTGGCCCAGGCTCTGTACATGGGATACATCTGGTTCCCCAGGGATAACAATGCAAATGTTAATTATCAGCATAATAGTGAGCACAAGACGCATGTTAATTAAAAAAAAAATTTTTTTTCATTTCAGTAAATGTTTATAAACCTGTGATGGAGAATCATTATTGTATCCATTTCAGCCTGTTTTGGACCCCAAAGTCTTGGCTCTTCTGGAATCTCTCCTTCTGTCTCTCTATTTCTGTCTTTGTCTCTGTCTCTGTCTCTCTCTACCATTTAAAACAGATTTTTTTTAACGTTTGTTTATTACTGAGAGACAGAGAGACACAGAGTGTGATCAGGGGAGGGGTAGAGAGAGGGGAGCCACAGAATCTGAAGTCGGCTCCATGCTCTGAGCTGTCAGCACAGAGCCTGACGTGGGGCTGGAACTCACGAACTGTGAGATCATGACCTGAGCCGAAGGCAGTCGCCTAACCAACTGAGCCACCCAGGTGCACCTCTCTCTGCCATTTTAAAATTATCTACCTCCCTGCCTGTCCCTCCTCAGTCACCATGTCAGAGCCAAGGGCTGGGGGGAGGAGGTGAGGGGGCGTCCACTGGGCACTCCCTCTTCCTGCTTTCTCTGCAGCTTCCTGGGTCCTCAGGACTGGGGACCCAGCTCACAGCTCTGTCTTCTGGCCTCCTGAACACACATACTCTGGTCCCCGCACTTGTCTGCCCTGCATCCTGTGTCAGTGAGTCTGCTGCTGCCACTGGAAGGTTGAGGCTGCCCTCCCCCGAGGCTGTCAGTGGTCCCACAGACACGTGGGAGTGTGGTCACGTGTGCCCTGAGTTCCCTCTGGGCTCTGAGCTGTGTCCCTGGTATCCACCCAGCAGCCTCTGCAGCGTCCAGCAGGGATCGAGAGCTCAGCATGCATAGACTTGATCCCAGGACCCCCAAACTCCATCCCAGCTGTGTTTTTAACCAAATCTAACCCTAATGTCTAAGTAGGGCCTTGGGTGCCATGTACTCTCTGTGCACCCACACCCAGTAGGGGGCCATGCTGTCTTCAGTCCACCTGTCGTTCCCCACCTCATGCTTCCCTGCAAGGTGGAACTGAGACCCTCAGTCTGGTCTGTGCTTCGTCATCTCACTCCTCCCTGTCCCTCCCATGCGGCCACACTGCCTTCTAGAACATACCTTGCCTTGGCCTTCCTCAGATCTCTTCCCTCCATGGGGAACATGAGTGAGGTCTTCCCAGATCCAATGGTGGGCAGAGTCTGGGAGCTGAGTGACAGCTCAGGTTTTAGTGAGGACACTTTCTGAGAAGCCACAAAGCTGCAAGTTAAGGTATTTGCAGTGTGGAGGTTAAAAATCAGTGGAAACAGGACAGCTTCTTGGGAATTTTGTGAACAGAGGGAAAAGGGGTGGGGGCTCGTCTTGCTGTGCAGCTGAGGCTCTGTGTCCCCTGGGGAGGTCTCCAGGCAAAGTGGAAGGAGAAGGCACACTGATGGTAAGAAGGGCGCCCCTGGGAGGGGACATGCAGTGGGGAAAGGAGCAGTGGGGAGAAGCCGAGAAGGCTTCTCCGAAGCTGGGCAGCCTGGGCTGTCACCCTGCCCTCGGCGTGTATTGTGACTGGGTGCTTGTTCCCTCTGCCCTAGGAATTACGTTCAACAATGGGCCGAGCTGGAAGGACACCCGGCGCCTGTCTCTGAGCATCCTCCGGGACTATGGCATGGGGAAGCTTGCCAATGAGGAGCGGATCCAGAGGGAGGTGCCCTTCCTGATGGAGGCGTTCCGGAAGACCCAGGGTGTGTGTGGGCGGGGTCCTTGTGTGCACTGCCTGGGGCGGGGCGCAGGGTCGGGATTGGTGCGCACTGCCTGGGCAGGGGAGGGGATCAGGGCCAGGTTGTCAGGCTCACTGAGTGGGGCTGGGGGGGGGGCAGGGCTGGGTCCTCGTGCGCACTGCCTGGGGTGGGTTGTTGGGCCCCAGAGTCATCAGCAGCCGCTGACCCCGACAGGGTCGCGTTACCCTCAGGCATCTCTGGCAGCTAGGGGTCCTCTCCACCTCAGGTAGAGCAAGGGCGCCAAAAAGAAGGGGACCCCCAGTAGCTGTCACAAGGCTTTCAGAGTTTGGGCTGTGTTCAGGGCCACTGCTCCCAGGTGCTGGAAAGCCTTAGTGGGGGGGGGGGAGGGGTAGGTTGGGGCGTAGGGTCCCTGACAGCTCACCTGTGGTCCAGGACAGCCCTTCGACCCCACCTTTGTTCTGGGCTACGCCCCCTGCAACGTCATCTCGGACATCCTCTTCCGCAAGCGCTTTGACTACACGGACCAAACCGGGCTGAGGATACAGAAGCTGTTCAACGAGAACTTCCACCTGCTCAGCACCAGCTGGCTCCAAGTGAGGCTCCCCCACCCCCTAGTCTGCACCTGCCCTCTGAGTTTGGCACAGGGCAAGGTGGGGGGTTGGGGGATGGGCCGGGGCCCCAGGCGCTTGTGCCTGGATGTTGCTTCTGGAGACCTCCCTGAGGCCCCAAGTTCCCCTTGCTGACCAAGGGACACCTACGGTATGACGCTTTAAAACAGTACCGCACTAACACGTGACTTCGCACACCCGAAGTCGTGGCACCAAAAAGTTACTGTGAGCCAAAATGTTCTAAATAACACAGTTTGATGGCCATCAATTCAAGTTGGAAAAGTTTTAAGCCCAGGACACAAAACCATGTTGCATTTGCAAGAAAGAATAGTAAGATAACTCTCTCTTTCTCTCTCTCTCTCTCTCTCTCTCTCTCCCTCTCTGTCTCTCTCCGTCTCTCTGTCTCTGTTTCCCTCCCCCCTCCTCCCCCCCCCCCCCAGTTATATAACATTTTCCCAAGCTATATGCGCTACCTGCCTGGAAACCATAGAAAAGTAATAAAAAATGTGTATGAAATAAAAAGTTATACTGCAGCAAGGGTGAAGGAGCACGAGGAGTCGCTGGACCCCAACTGCCCCCGGGACTTCACCGACAGCCTGCTCCTGGAGATGCGGAAGGTACCGCAGACACCGCGAGTAGGGAAGCTCTTCTGCTCTCTGCTAGGGGCTGAGACTCTGGGGGCGGGGCGACGCGGCTGCAACCCACACTGCCCCCGCTGGGCATGGGTGCTCCTGGCTCTATACCACTCTGGCTTCATATGACCACCACACCTGCTCCCATGGGTGTGGAGATAGGGCCAGCCTGCCTGGCTGGCCTCAAACACCATAGGAGGTCTGCAGTGCTGGCCAGCAAGAGGGGTTTCTTGGGAGAGCCATAGTGGCTGTGAGGCTGGTGCGTGGGCCCTTCCTGTGGCCCCCTCCAGGCTGTACTTCATAACCATTTCTGACTTTGATGACTGTGTCTCATTTGGTGTGAAGACCTCCACACTCCTCCTTAGCACATAACGCCCAAATTGTACATGAGTTCAAGGGTTTCCAGGCCCCGCCAGCATTACCTACCTGACTGCCCTCCAGGCCCCCCACTGAGATGGTGACGCTTCTCCTCCCTCCTTTGACGTCTCTTGGGGCTCTAGAACAGCATGTGAATTCTGGAACTGATTTCCCTGGAAGCTGATCTATCACTGGGGTCCTCACTGCCCCACCCTGGTGTCTGGCTTCTTGGTGACTTCCTGCCTCCTGGGAATCAGTGGTGCTGACTGTGGGCTTGGAGAAGGCCAAGAGCAACCCCTGCGACTCTTGGGTTGTTAGCAGAGGCCCCACAGTTCAGCTCTGGGCTGCTGGAGGTCACGGCTGCGCACAGGGGAGAGCCTTACTCCCCAGGACAGCCCTCAGCTCTGTAGAAGGAGCACAAGACTCAGCACCCTGGGCGAGGGGCACAATCCTGCCAATGGCCAGTTTTGTGGGAGCCTTGGTGCTGCTAACTGTGCGGTGGAGACGATCACGTTTCCACGGGATAGCCTCACGCACACCTGCCCCCTTCCCTGTGGAGCTGGCAGGCTTGTTGGGCTCTTTTCAGATGATCCACCTGAAGACACCTTCTTATGTAGTCCCCGGGTGTCTCTAATATCTGCAGGAAAGATACACCAAAGAGCCTTGGTTCACCTTTGACAACATTGCTGCCACCGTAGCTGACCTGTTTTTTGCGGGTACAGAGACCACCAGCACCACTCTGAGATATGGGCTCCTGATTCTCATGAAATACCCAGAGATCGAAGGTATGCCAAGTAGTGGGCAAAGATTTTGGGGCCATGCAGCCATCCCACCTGGACCGGTCAGGCTGGAGCACTTGGGCTTTCGCTTTCTGCCTGCAAATGGAAACTGGCATTGCTTGTTAACCCTCAGGGGAGTGAGACTGGAATCGCCGGCATGAATTCAATGGAAGTGTTCTTGTATATGACAGGGACATGCCACTCTTGAACACCAGTCCCACCACATGCCATTGACACACACCTGATTTCAGAAACAAAGAGCCAACACCGGCATGGAAAAATGCAATGCCACCTGCATTCCAGCCCATAATATAACCTATCTATGACAGTGAAAATAATGTCTACCTTGTCCGTGAGCCAGACCTGGCTCCTGGGCAGAGCAGAGAGAGAGAGTGCGGGATGGGGCCATGGCCTCCATGGCATAGTAGACCCAACTGGAAGAATGGGGACCAGAAGACGGGATCCCCAGGGAGAAGTGTCCCAAGGCTGCCTGCTCTCCTTGAACCGCGTTGTTCTTCCCCAGGGGCTTCTCCTGCACCAGGGCCAGGTGGGGCTCTGAGTGCCTCAGAGGGGCAGGAGGCTTCTGGTGCCGCACATGCATAGAGCCATGCCCCAGAGGTGCCCGCCCTGGGCATGGGCCAAATAGAGGCACTGAGAGGGCATCGATGTGTTAGTAGGGTGCTGACCTCCCAGGAAAGAGGAAGGAAAGGGAGCCACTGCCTGGGGTGAGGGCGCCTTCATGGCTAGTGGCCAGGCCTAGTGTCCCCCCTTCCCCTGGGCTCCGCTCCAGGGGACCCCTCACCATCCTGAGGCTTGCTTGCTGCCGCTTCTAATAATATGGCTTCTGCTGTGTGCCAGGCATGGGTCTAAGCACTCCAGGACACTGCATACTTACCAGTAGGTATTATAGGGCTTGAAGTAATTTCCCACAGTGATGTGGAATGTGACCTGTCCAGGATCAGATCTGGTCCATCTGACTCCAAGGCCATTGACTTTTCTGTTTCACAGAAGGCTGAGGGGTGAAGGAGCCAGAAGTCCCTGGAGGAAAGTCTTTCACAAATCTGAGAGAACTTCTGACCAGTCTGTACCAGGGGACTGTAGACTGAAAAAGTGTTTTACATGATTAATTATGAGTAACTTACGATATAGAGAAAAGGAAAATAAATATGACTGAGAGCCATACGCTACTACAAAATGTAACATGTGTTAATGTTTCGCAGTATCTGCTTCAGAGCTCTTGGAATGAACAGGTTGCAGAGCCAGCCAAAGCCCCTCCTTAGGCCGCCCTGCTGCCCACCCCCAGACTTGGCAGTGTCCCAGGACTGCTGTGTCATCTCTGTGCTCGACTTCATACACTCAATTCTTGTTAAATGTTGGCATACGATCCACATTGTGTGTTTTACATCTTTACCTGGGAACCACATGGCACACAGTTTTGTGATTCACTCAACATGTTGTGAAGGCCCACAGGGAATCTCAAGCTCAGAGAGGCCCAGCCCAACTCAAAGGTTGCTGTTACCTCTGCCAGGAAGAGAGGGACACCCAGACCCTGCTTCCTAGTTCTTCATGCAGAAGGCCATGCACATCTGTTTCCAATCTGCCTTCCACATCCACACTTCCTGAAACATGCAATGAACCAGCCTGGGGTAATTAATAACTAATGACGAGAGTTTGCTCCAACTAGAATTTGTATTTTTCTTTTTAGAGAGCACAAGTGGGGGAGATGGACAAAGGGAGAGAGAGAGAGAATCTTAAGCAGGCTTCACGCTCAGTGTGGAGCACGGCTTGGGGCTCAATCTCTTGACCCTGGGATTGTGACATGAGCTGAAATTGAGTGTCAGATGCTTAACTGACTGAGCCATTCAGGCTCTCCATCCTCCAACTAGAAGGTCTTAAGACCCTCCTGTTCTCTACTCCTGGTGTAATGACAAGAACTGGATTAGCTATGATCATCTAGAGGCTAACATGCGAGAAGCTTAAACAGACTCACAGAGCTTGGCCGTCTTGGCACTTGTGGTGCCCAGGATGCCCTGGAGCACTGCTGACAGTGCTCCATAAGCATCTGCCAGATGGGTGGGGGCATGGGTGCTGAGCCAGCCTGGAGTCGATCCTTTACCTCTGTTCATGTTGTGGCAGAGAAACTGCATGAAGAAATCGACAGGGTGATTGGGCCAAGCCGAATCCCTGCCATCAAGGACCGGTTAGAGATGCCTTATATGGATGCCGTGGTGCATGAGATTCAGCGATTCATCGACCTCTTGCCCTCCAACCTGCCCCATGAAGCAATCCAGGACACAATGTTCAGAGGATACGTCATCCCCAAGGTCAGATGTGAGCCTGGCGTGCACACACTGAGCACCACCCTGCCAGCACATCAGCCAGCCTCCAAAGGGCGGGATCCTTCGGGCGGACGTGGCTGAATGGTGGGGGCCGGGCCAGCATTCCCACCTGCAGAGTGCTGCTTCCCAGCAGTCCTCTCATGGGCCTAGTGATGAAGAAATGGAGAAAATCTGGAAAGGGGACCCTGGGACAGTGCCTCGGGTTTGTGGTATTTCCTAACCCCAGAAACCAACAATGGTACAATCTTGCCCAGGGCTCCTCCTCTGATGAGATTACAGCTCTTGTCACCATTTAGACTTGACCCCTGACTACCTTCCATCTAGTCCTTAAGCAAATGACTTCCCCAACTGGAGGTCCCGGTGGAAAGCTCATGTTCTGTTAACTTGATGGACTGACATAGGCCTTTGCTACTTCTAGGGTACGGTCGTGGTCCCAACACTGGACTCCCTCTTGTTTGACAACCAAGAGTTCCCTGATCCAGAGAAGTTTAAGCCAGAGCACTTTCTGAATGAAAGTGGAAAGTTCAAGTATAGTGACTACTTCAAGGCATTTTCTGCAGGTAAGAAGAGAGCAGACATAGCCCCTTTCCCGGGGAGCTGCCCTGGGTTTTGCTCTCTGCCGAGGCCATGCACCTGCACCAGGCCTGGCTTCTGGCCACATGTCGCAGATGTGTCTGTCCCTGGTTTGTGCTCTTTGCCATGGCCGTGAACCTGCACTGGGCCTGGCTTCTGGCCACATGTCCCAGATGTGTCTGTCCCTGGTTTGTGCTCTTTGCTGTGGCCATGCACTTGCACCAGGGCCTGGCTTCTGGTCACAACATGTCCCAGAGGTGTCTGTCCCTGTTCACAGAGCCCAAATGACATTCTCTTACTGGAGGTCCTGGGAATGAGATGATTTATTATTTCTGCAAAGCAGATACTTCATTCAGTGCTGAAACCCTTATGTATTTAATAGGACTTAGTGAATGTCTTTCAAAACTCTAGTACCTAATTCTCCATAATTTTAAACAAGGGTTAATAAGCAAAATCTAATGTTTGATTACCTGGACTCATCATGGGACCATCTGGCCCTCTCTTGGGCCCTTGGCCTCATTCTCCAGGGCCTTTCCCTAGGGGTTGGTGGGAGGGAAGATCATATAACCAGCTCAGTAACACCCAGCGTTAGAGTGTTTGGCTTCCAGCTGTGGCCCCGGTTCTTTCCTGTAGGATGTCAGGGTGAGCACTGGACAGAGATCACTCTCCCAACCTAACGTATGCTTATGCTGCTGAGTCCTGGTGACGGAAGCTGTATGAAGGCTGGTCCCGGAATATGTCTATCACAGATATTCTTATACTGAAATGTGTTGTGTGCTTCCTTTCAACAGGCAGAGAGGGGTCAGTTTTGCTTTAGGGTGGCAGTTTAGCCACAACCTCCTCCCCCCGACCCTCTCTGCTGCCTCGCCTGTAGCAGTGCTGCTGTGTCTTGAGGCTGCCTCGGAGTCTCAGCAGCTGTTGTCACTTGCAGGAAAGCGGGTGTGTGTTGGAGAAGGCCTGGCTCGCATGGAGTTGTTCCTGTTCTTGTCCGCCATTTTGCAGCACTTTAACCTGAAGCCTCTCGTTGACCCCAAGGATATCGATCTCAGTCCCATTACAATTGGGTTTGCCAAAATCCCACCCCGTTACAAGCTCTGTGTCATTCCCCGTTCGGGTGTGTGAGGCACACATGCCCTGAAGACCCCTGTCCTAGGCTCTTTGATGCAAGCCTGGAGTCTTCCTGCTCTCCCAAATCCCCTTGGATGCCTCCAGAAGGACTCTCCCCACACGGTCTCATCAAGGGCAGTCAGGGCTTCACAGGGAATAAATTGGCTCAGAGATGCCGCTTTCCAGAGTCACATTCATCAGACAGAATTTGACAGCCAAGTCCAAAACAGATTGTGTAAGACTAATTAAACAAATTGAAACAATTGATGACCTAGTTGAATCTGTATTCGAGTCCCTGGAAACAAGGGTGAGTGAGACCATTGTAGTGTAAACACCTCTTCTGGGAAAGCAGAGCTACCCAGTCACCAGGGTTCACACAAAGCAATACAAATGCTATTGTGTACTTTGAAAAGGGGGAAGTAATATACCTTTGAAGGCCTGTTAGCCACGTCTAAAATATATCCCCTACTGTCTGTCCCTAGGAAATGAAGGTATCCCTTTGGACTCACTTGTCAGCATTCTTCTGGGCTATATTTTATGATTAAAATATGACTGAAAAGTCAACATAGACATCTGTTATCATCTCTTAATGTTAAAATGTGACTTTGTACCTGGAAGAAAAAACTCTAGGCACATGGGGACCTTACATGAAATGAGGCAGAAATGAGGAAATCATTAATCAGCTCAGTGCATTAAACAATGTTGTGAAACAGAAGAGGAATTTGGAACAAGAGCTTTTTGCCCCCACCCCACTGACACACACCAAAGGTCCCTTTGTGCTTAACCTTCAGGCCCTGACTGACTGTCTGTGGGTGTGCCAGAAGCCCCTCCATGAAATAGAGGATGAGGGCTGCACAGGGTGGTGTGCCGAGCCTTTGGAACACCGTGTGGCACACAGAAATCCTGCCTAAGTGTTCCTGAATAAAACGAGTAATGTTTCAAAGCCAGCACTGTAGCATCCTTCAATCTCTCTCTGGCTAAACCTCCTGCCTGCCTCTTGTAAGGGTCCTGTGACTGTGGGGAATACGTTTAAGAATTCTCTGAGCTTGCACCAATGGGCTAACAAGGCTTAGGGTGGAAAGCCACCACAGGGCAAAAGTGCCCAGCTTAGAACGAAGCATAGAGTGGAAAGCCACCTCCACAGGACAAAAGCGTCCAAGAACAGGTAGGGGCAGAAAGCCTCTGCAGCAGGATGAAAGCACGCAGAGGTCTTCATTAGGTAAAACAAAGCATAGGGCAGAAAGCCACTATGGGGTGAAAGCGCCCAGAGCTAATTAGCAAGAAAAACACCTTGTGGACTCTGAGGTAGCATGCTCTATCTGCCTTAGCCCCTAGAAAAGTTAAGATAAACAGACACAGTGCCTGGTGCCTGCAGTAAACGGCTGTCTGCTCAGAGCGGGGGTTTTGATTTGTCTTGACCCAAACCCCTAGAACTGCATACTTTTGAAGCCCCTTTTCTCACACACACACACACACACGAGTTAATGATCACTGTTTTATTGTCTCTTTCTGCATGTCCATCACATATGTGAGCCTTCTGATCCTAATAAATATGGAGAAAGGACTCTTTCTCAGGGCTCTTGTCCCCTCCCAGACATTAGCCTCTCTTGTATTCAATTCTGCACCTGCTCTCTTGATGGACAAGAGAGCAGTCTAGACTCAAAATCTGTGACATGTGACAATACTGGGCCCACGCAGATAACCCAAGCTAATCTCCCTGTTTCAGGGTTCTTAACTTAATCACACAACCAAAGTACCTTCACCACATAAGGTAGCATAACCACTGATTCTGGGATTAGAATGGGCATGCCATCTTATCCCCCATGAGGCGCTAACAAATCCCAACACTGACAGATTGGCAAATCATAATCCGAGGAGGACCAGCTGCCCCATTCTGAAAGGTGCCTGTCATTTTCATTACAACACCTACCTGTTGAGTGACACTGCTTCCAGCAGAAAAATAAAAGAAAATGTCTTTTAATTTGCTTAGGGGATTTAAATTTTAGAAAATGCCCTAGGAAAATTCTAAAGTACTCAAAACTGATGAAAAAGCATTGGAATGGAGAGTGGGAGCCTTTTTAGTGTAAATGTTTAACTGATCCAGACAGTGGCGTTAGGTTATTAGCTTGGTTATAAACAGGAGGTAATCCCACCTTGATAATTAGTCTGAGCTTGAGAAACTCTCCAGTGATCTGAACCACATTTGGCAAAAATGGAAAGAGTGAGGGTGGAGTGCATGAGGGAGGGGAGGAATGTCTTGGTCTGTCCTGTGTGCTGTAACAAAGTACCATAGACTGGGGTCTATTCCATATCCTTTTTAAAAAAAAGTTTATTTATGTATTTGTTTATTTATTTATTTATTTATTTATTTTCAGAGAGACAGAGACAGTGTGAGCAGGGGAGGGGCAGAGAGAGGGGGAGAAAAAGAGAGAATCCCAAGCAGGCTCTGTGCTGCCAGCACAGAGCCCGATGTGGGGCCTGAACCCACAAACTGTGAGATCATGACGTGAGCTCAAATCAAACGTTGGACGCTTAACTGACTGAACCACCTAGGTGCTCCAAGTATTCTATGTCATTTATTTCTGCTCTCATCTTTATTTTTTCCCTTCCTCTGTTGGCTTTGGGCTTTATTTGCAACTCCTTTTCTAACCCCTTTAGGTGTAAGGTTAGACTGTGTATTTGGGACCTTTCTTGCTTCTTGAGATAGGCTTGAATGGCAATGTATTTTCCTGCTAGGACTGCCTTTGCTGCACCCCAACGGGTTTGGACTGTCGTGTTTCCATTTTCATTTGCTCCATGTACTTTTCAAACCTCTTCTTTAATTTCCTGATTAACCCATTCATTCTTTACTAGGATGTTCTTTAACCTCCATGTATGTGAGGGCTTTGCAAAGTTTTTCTTGCGGTTGATTTCAAGTTTCATTGTGTTGTGATCTGAAAATATGCATGGCACGATCTCAGTCCTTTTGTACCTGTTGAAGGCTGATTTGTGCCCCAATGTGTGATCTGCTCTGGAGAATGTTCCATTTGCACCCGAGAGGAATGTGTATTCTGCTGCTTTGGGATGAAATGTTCCGAATTTATCTGTTAAGTCCATCTGGTCCAGTGCATCATTCAGAGTCTTTGTTTCCATGTTGATTTTCTACCTAGTTGATGTATCTATTTCTGTAAGTGGAGTAGTAAAGTCTCCTACAACTATGGTATTGTCATCAGCGAGTTTGCTTATGTTTGTGATTAATTGATGTATATATTTGGGTGCCCCAATTTGGAGGCATAGATATTTACATTGTTAGCTCTTCTTGATGGATAGACCCCTTGATTATGATATAATGCCTTCTTCATCTCTTGTTACAGTCTTTGGTTTACAATCTAGTTTGCGTGATATAAGTATGGCTACTCCAGCTTTGTTTTGATGTGCATTAGCATGATAGATGGTTCTCCATCCCCTCACTTTCAATCTGCAGGTGTCTTCAGGTCAAAAACGAGTCTCTCATAGGAGTATATAGATAGATCTTGGGTTTTTAAAATCCATTCTGATGCTCTATGCCTTTGATTGGACATTTCGTCTGCTTACATTCCGTGATTATTGAAAGATATGAATTTAGTGTCATTGTGTTATCTGTAGATTTTGTGTTCTGGTGATGTTCTCTGGTCCTTTGGCCTTTGCTCCTTTCTGCTCACAGGGGACCCTTAGAATCACTTGCGGGGCTGGTTTAGTGCTCTTGAACTTCTTTAGTTTTTGTTTGTCTGGGAAAGTCTGTATCTCTCCTTATTTTCCACGTGACAGCCTTGCTGGATGAAGGATTCTTGGCTGCATATTTTTTAAATCCAGAACATTGAATATTTCCTGCCACTCCCTTCCGGTCTGCCAAGTTTCAGTGGACAGGTCTGCTAAACTTATGTGTTTCCCCTTGTAGGATGAAGACCTTTTGTCCCTAGCTGCTTTCAAAATTCTCTATCTTTGTATTTTGCAAGTGTCACTATGATATGTCATGGTGTTGACTTTGAAGGGAGTTCTCTGTGCCTCTTGGATTTGCATGCCTGTTTCCTTCCCTGAATTAGGGCAGTTCTCAACTATAATTTGCTCAAATAAACCCTCTGCCTCTTTTTCTTGCTCTTCTTGTCCTGAGACTCCTATGATATGGATGTTGTTTTGTTTCATGGAATCACCTAGTTCTCTAATTCTCCCCTCTTGATCTAGTAATTTCCTTTTCCCCTTCTCTCAGCTTCACTCTTTTCCATAATTTTATCTTCTGTGTCACCTATTCTCTCCTCTGCTTCTTCAATCCTCACTGTCACTGCATCTGGCTTATTTTTGCACCTCAGATATAGCATTTTAAAATTAATCTCTACTGGTTTGTAGGTCGTTGATCTCTGCAGCAAGGGTTTCTCTGGTGTTTCGATGCTTTTCCCAAGCCCAGCTATTAGTCTTATAACTGTTGTTCCAAATTCGTGTTCAGATATATTGCTTATATCTGTTTTGGGCAAGTCTCTGGCTGTTATTTCTCCTTGACCTTTCTCTGCCTTGTCATTTTTGGCTAAATTTCTGTCTTTTGCATGTTTTAAAAGCTTGTTATGTGTCCTGCACCTGAGAGTACTACTCTATTAAAAAGGGGTCATACACTGTCCAGGACCTGGCCCTCCAGGAAGTGTTTTTTTTTTGTGTATTCTTCATGCACTCTGTGGTTGTATTTTGGCTGCTCCTTCCCACTGGTCATTCTTCTGCAGAGCTCCTCCTTGCTTGCTGTGGTGGAGTTTTTGGACCTTTAAGTGGTGTACTTTGATACGTTTGTTGAAGTAACCCTGAACAAAAGGGAGGAGAAGCTTGATCTCATAAAAAGAGAAAAAGGGAAGGGAAGAAAAGAAAAGAAAACCAAACTGAGACTCAAGATACTAGAAGGCTAATTCCAGGGAAAGAGAAAGGAAAATAAAGAAGAAGAAAGAGAAAAGATGGAAAAAGCATAGAATAAAGAGCATACACACACACACACACACACACACACATACATACATATAGAGAGAGAGAGAGGAAGAGAGAGAGAGAGACCAAAAAGGAATGAGAAACTATGATCCTGATTTCAAAAAAGAAAAAGAGCGTGGAAGAAAAGAAAAAAAAGAAACAGTTGTCGTCTGTGGCTGCCTGGGACCGGTGGCTGTGCTGGTCTGGAGCAGAGGCTGGCTACATTGGGTAAGTCAGTCTTGCTCCAGTAAATAAGCAGTTGCCAGGCACGGAGGGGTGGGGTTTGGTATAAGCATGTCCTGATTCCCCTGGGGGCCACTGTCAATCTCTCCTTCCTGGACTGGGGCTCTCAACCCACGCTATTCAGCAGCTCTTCACAGAGTTGTGAGGATGGTCAGCTTGCCCTGTGCTCCAATTTTCCTGCATCTTCGACTTGTCTCTTGGCTAGGATTCAAAACCTAATGTCTTCAAGGATTGGTACCATCTGGATCCAAGAGTAGAGCCTCTCCACCTTGCTGATGAAAGTCCTTTGGCTGGCATCTGCAGGGTCTTTTGTCCTTGGGAAGCAATAACCCCTCTTCCCAAAGCACTCTAGGAAGTTCTCTCCCAGTGCGCTCCAGAGATCACTACCCCTTGCTATGCACTCTGGGGCCGGCTCCCTCCTTCCCAGAAGCAAGGGCCATGGCTCTGCTCTGGAGAAAGTTAAGCACTTTCAAAGCCTCTGAGTTTCAGCTCCAAAGGCTGATTACAAAAAGAACCCGCATTCTCTGTATTTCTTGCTCCCCATTCCGTAGTCCAGAGAGGTTTTCCTCTTGTGCTAACTGGAAGCTGCCCTTTCACAGCCCCTCTCTCTGCTGGTTCCTCCACTCCGTGGCTGTGCCAGCTTATCTCCCCAAATCACATACACGTGCCTCAATCCTGCCAGGCTGTCTCCTTCCAACTGTGGAGATCATTCTGCCGATCCACCGATCGATTTCCTGGGTGTTGTAAGTAATCTGACCTCAATACAGCTGTGTTTGAGAGAAGGAACATCCCAGTCCCCCTACTTCTCCACTATCTTAACTCCTCCTGGATGTAGTTCTTAGCTGTGTTCTGCTGTAAGTAGGATGGTTTTTGCCCCTGACCTTCTTTCAGGATTTTATTTTATTTTTTGATTGTCTGCAGTTTGAATATGATATGCCTAGGTGTAGTGTTTTGGGCATTTATTGAATGCTTGGTGTTTTCTGAGATACCTGTTTGGTGTCTGACATTAATTTGGGGAGATCCTCAGTTATTGTTCCCATGTTTCTTCTGGTCCCCTCTCCTTCTGGTCTTCCCATTACATGTATGTTACATGTTTTGTAGTCATCCTGCAGAATTGGGTATTCTGATACTTTTTTTTCAGCCTTTGTTCTCTTTGCTTTTTGTTTTTGATGATTCTGTTGATATATTTTCTAGCTCATAGATTCTTTCTTCAGCTGTGTCCAGTCTACCAATGAGTCCATCAAAGACATTTTTCATTTCTGTTATAGTGATGTGTGTATATAGCATTTCTTTTCTGGTTCTTTCTTAGGATTTCTACCCCTTTGCTTACATTGCCCGCCTACCCCTGCATGCTTTCTACTTCATCCCTTAGGACCCTTAGCATATTAATTATAGTTGTTGTAAATTCCTGGTCTGACAATTCCAATATTCTTCCCTGTCTGGTTCTGATGCTGCTCTGCATCTTTAGATTGTGTTTTTTACCTTTTGGTATGCCTTGTAACTTTTCTTTATTGCTGAAAATGATGCATCGGGTAAAGGAACTGCAGTGAATAGGCCTTTGGAGATGTGGCAGTGAGGTGAGGGGGAGGGGACATATTCCACAGCCTACTGTCAGGTCTTAGTCATCAGTGGGCCTGTACCTCAGGACTGTGACTGTCACAAGGTTTTCTAGGCTCTACCCCTTCCCCCAGTTGGGACGGGGTGTCTAAAGGGGACTGGAGTTGGTTATTTCTCTTCCTGGGTCAGTGAAACTCTGGGTAACGAGGTATCGCTTAGGGCAGGTCCTTTTAAGAAAACAGTGCTCTGGTGTGTTTCACACGATTTCTCCCCCTCCCCTTTTTCCTTTTTTTCTCTGATATTTGCTGTGGGAATCTGGGCAAGGCCCTGGAGTCTGACCTCACGACACTTCAGGGACACACCTGTGAGTAGGTGTGTTGCCTGTACTGCCCAGTCCAGGTTTCCTGCCCCTTCAGCTCATGGGTCTGCTCCTGCAAGCCGGGCTCTGTGTCCGCCTGTCTGCCTCTCGGCCTTGGGGGCACAACTTTCCCTCTGCCCTTCGCTCTCTCAAGGATCAAGAACGGTGCAGAGGCCTTCTGGTTTGAGTTCTGCACGTAAGGGCCTAGGAGGTAACCACTTCCACCCAAAAGCAAGACAAAGCTGAACAGAGTGAAAAAGCAAACGGTTTGTCAATTGTGTTGATCTTTCCAAGACCCAACTTGGTTTTATGGATTTTCCCTATTGTTTTTCTATTCTTTATGCAGTTTATCTTTAATCCATATTATTTCTGTCTTTCTGCTAGCATTGATTTTAGTGTGTTCTTGTTTGTCTAGGTCCTTAAGGTTTAAATATAGGTTGCTGATTTGAAGTCTTTTTTTTTTTATTTTTTTTTTCAACGTTTATTTATTTTTGGGACAGAGAGAGACAGAGCATGAATGGGGGAGGGGCAGAGAGAGAGGGAGACACAGAATCGGAAACAGGCTCCAGGCTCTGAGCCATCAGCCCAGAGCCTGACGCGGGGCTCGAACACACGGACCGCGAGATCGTGACCTGGCTGAAGTCGGACGCTTAACCGACTGCGCCACCCAGGCGCCCCTGAAGTCCTTTTTTTATGGAAGTGTTTACAGTTATATATTTCCCTCTGTAAGTAGTGTCCCATAAGTTATGGTATGTAGTTTACTTTATCTATCTATCATCTATCTATCTATTTAATTATTTACTTACTTATTTTGGTGTCAAGATATTTTCTAATCTCTCAGTGGTTTCTTTGACCCATTGATGGTTTAATTTCCACATACTTATGGATTTTCTGATTTTCCTTCTGGTATTGATTTCTAGTTTCATCACACATAATCAGAAAAGACACCCTGTATGGTTTCAAACTACTTAAGTTGTATGATTTCACTATTTTAAAAATTATTCAGACTTATTTTGTGATGTAACATGCAGTCTCTCTTCTTGAGAAAAATGGGTATTCTGCTATTGTTGGGCATGCTCATGTGTCTGTTCTATCCAACTGGCCCACAGTGTTGTTGAAGGTCCTCTGCTTCCTTATTGATGGACTGTCTGGTTGTTCTTCCCTTTACTGAAAGTGAGGTGTTGGCGATGACTATGACTATTGCTAGATCGATGCGTTTCTCCCTTGAACTCTGCCAGTTTTTGCTTCATATGTGTAGGAACTCTGATGATAGTGCATATGGCTATGTATAATGTTATATCTTCTTGGCCAGTTGACCCTTGTATCATTCTAGAATGTTCTTCTCTGTCTCTTATAACAATATTTGACATAGTGCCTATGTTGTCACTTATTAGTATAGCCGCACTTGCTCTCCCTGGGGCACTATTTGCCCCAGGTGTCTTTTCACCATGCTTTCACTGTCAGTCTGTATGTCTTTAGATCTGATGTGAGTTTCTTGCGGACAACATGGAGGTGGATCCTTTAGATTGTGAAGTTTCACCCATTTACACTGAAGTGATCCCTGATAGGGAGGACTTACCACAGCTGCTTTGTTCATTGTGTTTCTGTATGTCTTCTCGCTTTTCTGGCCTTCCCTTCCTGTCTTACTGCCCTCCTTTGTATTTACTTGACATTTTTTTGTAGTGACATGCTTTGATGCCCTGTTGTTTCCTTTTGTGTTGATCTTACACACAATTATTGTGTGTGTGCTTACCACGGGCATTACATAAAATATCTTAAAGTTACAACAACCAAAACAATATCAGCTCCAGTTGGCCGTCCATGGGGAAAAATGCTCTGGCATCTGCTTTAATTCTCAGACCTGCAGTTTCCTCAACATTTGTGGGTAACTCCCATGCCTTGGGTTATGGACGGTCAAGGAAGTATACATGTATACATCAGTCAATGGTATTATCCTCCTGCATATCAAAAGGTTTTGAAAGTGGTATCCTCGAGACATGGAAGGAAAACGAGCTCCTGGAGTGTAGTGAGGAAAAGTGAATGCCTGAGGGTGGTACTGAGGAAGGACTATTTCATGGAGAAGAGCACCACCCACGGGGAGCACTGTCCCTGGGGCATGGTCTGCTCAGGCAGCTAGAATTAGACAAGGCATGCATGGGGCAGGGCATCAACATGGCTTGGGAGCTGCTGCAAATTAGCACAGGTACTAGAGAGTTACTTTATAAGAAGCATACAACTTGCTCTCAGGACAGATTTAGTAACAACTAAAATATATCGTTAATTGGAGAGGAGGGCTGTGAGGTTGTGCAAGGGTGAACTAAGAGGAAGCAGACGATCTGTGTCCTCACTGGCCCAGAGCAGAGCCGGCCCACTTCAAGGTGCTGCAGCCCCACTGGGGAAGGAGTCCCGTTATCCCCAAGAAACTGGGGGAAAATGACTGGACAGGCCCGATTCAGAAATCACAAGTGTTCCCACTGGGAGTGAGGCCATCCGCTGGGGGGATTTCCTGCCTCACAGATGATCATGTACGAAAACGAAGGGTTTTGATTAGATGTAGCATGCTCCATCAAAGGACCAGGGAGGAGTGAGAGTGAGAAAGACTCTGTGTGTGTTGTAAGTGCACAAGCATTTGCATGTGTGTGTGTGTGTGTGTGTGAGAGAGAGAGAGAGAGAGAGATGAACCAGGCATGTACGTGTGTAGGACATGAAGCACATACTGTGTGGCATGCAGGCGTCTGTACAGATGTTGTGATGGGAAGCAGGGGTGTGTGCAGGTGGGAGTGTGGGGCCAGGCTGATGGGCCAGGTGCTGTCTAAAGCCTCCTGATAATTGGACCCAGGTGGAGTCTTGAGCCTTTGGCTCTTACCTGCACGGCCTTGGAGACCCGAGCTGCAGTGTGGTAGAAGTCGATTGGTGACCCCGGAGAGCCCGGATGGGAGTGGGTCACAGAAGACCACCACATGGGAGGTGGACCCACCAGGCCATTGTGGCCTGAGGACCCATTGGGGCCAGCTGACCCTGGGCCCTCATGCAATCCCCGGCTTACCTGCCAACCTATGCATGTGAATTTTCTGCTGACACTTTCCCAAGGGAAGGGCCTATGGACTTTCCATACCTACTAGTGATTTCTCTTAGGGACTGTGGTCTGAAGTGAGGCTAACTGGCTGGCATTGTGCTGTCCACGCTGGGCACACCAGGCATTCCTGGCACACATGCTTCGCTTTGACTGGGGTCAGTTATGACCTGATGTGATTTCTCAGGAGTCCAGACATCCTGGCTCAGGACTCCCATCTGAAGGAAGCTTTCCGCAGCTGAAGCAGAACCACCGGGTGCTCAAGCCGCTGGGTGAGCCAAGACAAGAATCCTGCTACTTAGGTGGTGGGGACCTGAGTGTTTGGGGCTGGAGCAGTGGGAGAGCCTGGTTTGGGAGGGAACTCCCTCCGGGTTTTGGGACAGAGAAACAGACTCCCTCCATAGCTCCTTGGGCGCTGGAAGATAAAGGCCAGGACTGGGCTGGGTGAGGACGTTTCCTGTGGCCCGAGCCTGGGGGCAAGAGGGCCTGAGCCCGGGGCGGGGGGGGGGGGGCAAGGCAGAGCGCCTGGGGCTTTAGGTCGGTGCCTGGCCCTTCGACGCCAAGGAACTGGGGATTGCCGCTGGGGCAGCGGCCTGGGGTTGTGACAGTTCCCTGCTTGAGCAGCGGAAGGTCTGGAACGGAGCTCCGGGGACCGGGACCGCGCAGACGGAGCGGGCTTCATCTCCTCCTCCGACCCAGGGACGTGCCCACGACGGAGCGCTCTCAGCCAGCTTGCCAGGTCCTCCAACCCTGTCGTCGTGCAGAGCGGGGCGGGGCGCTCGGGCTCGGCCTGCCGCCTCCTGCGGGCGGTCCCCCGGCGCCCTCCCGGTCCGGGCGGGGCCTCCTGCGCCCCCGTGGAGAGTCGCGGTTCATCCATGTCGTGTGGGAGACAAAAGGAGACGCGCTCAAAGTCGTCCGCAGCAGGCTGTGGAGACAGATGCTAAGTGTCCCGCCGCTTAAATTCCCGGGCTCGGACCACTTCCTAGCACAGCAACGTGTTGGTGCAAGTGAGAGCGGGTTAGGAAACCAGCACCGACCGCGCCGCTTTAGTCAACAGAGGTACACGCACCCCTCCGAATTCCCTCGCACCCTCGACACTGGACGCCGAGCACCCCGGGCCCCCGTGGACCCCTGTCCCATTCTGCCGTGGGCACCTCCCGCGGCAGGAGCCGCGCGGCGCACCTGCACCTGCCAGGCTCGCCTCAGCTTCCAGCACACGCCAGCGGATGGTGCCCTCAGCCGCGGTTTTGCAAACCCTCTCAGAGTCCTTGACGGTTCTTTCTGCCAAGCGCAAATATTGATCTATAGTCCACTTGTATTTGCAGAGTGCGCACGGGTCAGGGCAGAGGACGCCCCCACCGCGGCCTTGAGAGAGCAGCCCTGTCCACGTGCCCAGGTTCCAGGCGCAGAAACATGGAACTGTGTCAGTTTCCGTGTGAGGTCCCTAAATCATGCCAACGCTTTTTTTTTTTTATTATTTTTTATTTTTTTATTTTTTTTGAAGCGGGGCAGAAGATGAAAAGCAGCGAATTTCTGTTGTGGAAAGAAAAGTAAACTTGTTCCAAAACAGATGTACTGGAGTTATTTTACAGGGCAATGGATATGGCGACATCACCCAAAGTCAAGTGGGGGAAAAGAGGAACCGAGGGCGGAGGCTGGATCACACTGTGACCTCCACACAGCACCGAGGCCCCGCTGGGCGGGACACTGCTCTGGTGACCGGAATCGCCAACAAGTCCCACCTGAGGGCAGCAGGGGAGGTCCCTACACAGTTTCCTCTGTGGGATCCCAGTGCGGTTCACCTGCCTGGGGAGGGAAGGAGGGAAGTAACACCACTCCCTCCTCTCCCTGAACTTCTGACCAGTGTCCACATAAGCGGTGGTCAAGGGGCCTCAAAGTCTGTCCCTGGCAGGCACCTGAGGACAGTGATGCCCCCCTTCCCCACCCCCTGCTGCTGCCAAGTGCCTTTGGGGAGAAGTTTGCCATCAAGGGCGGCCTCCTGCATCTGCACTGACCCAGGAAAGAGAGCAGGGCCCAGGTTTCCTGGAAAACATACTTAGTTCTGCTTCTTGGGATGAAGGGATAGGCCTGAGGCCAATGGTCCAGTCTACCTAGTGCAGGGGCAGCCTTCCAGAGGAGCACTTCCATTAGCTGTGCAGCTGCCTCGCTTCAAATCCATGCTTCCAAATTCACTAATGGTGTAGCCCGGAGCAAGCTACTGGATCACTCTCTGCCTCTGTTGGACATCTGTGAAAGGACAATAGCAGCTGCCTGCCAGAATTATTGTGTGATCAATGAGAGGATTGAGAAAAACTCTGAACACGGTCCACGAAGACAACATGGAGGCTCCCGGGAGCCACACTCTGTTTTGTGCCCTGAAGATTTCCCTTTTGGTTAGAATGGTATTTGGCACAGAGTAGGGACCTGATACATACCTGTTGAATAAATGACCAGTATTCCCCTCTTCCTCTGGTTTAAGCAGGCACCTGCTTCAGCTGGAGTCAGAGCACCTACAGAAAGCCCAACTTGGAGAAACTCTAATTGCTGGTGCCACACGGCAAGGAACTGCCCTAAGATTTCCCATCATACAGAGTGGCTTTTGATGAACCAGTACAAGGTTGGAGAGCACCTTTCAAGGACAGAGCCTTGGAGTCTTACTCTGTACCAGGGCCCCATGAGTGTGTTCTCACACCGTGGGCTCCAAGGTTCCATGTGCACAAGTACCGTTCACATAGAGACACTCTATTATTTTGAAAGCATTTCAGATGCCATCCTCACTTGGACTCCAGAGGTGGACAACACTTCAGTAAAAAGAGGGGGGCTTCAGGACAACCCCTGATATTATCCCATAATGCATGCTGTCTGACGGGAGCCAGTTCCTGCCAACCCAGACTCAGCATCATTCGTTGTCTGTGTGTGTCGGTGGTCAACAGCGGGGGCTGGGCTGCTGCAGGAGACTGGAGCCAGCCCCTGATGCACAGCCAAAGGGCAGGCAGGAGCTGAGTCCTGAGGTTTCTTCACAAGATGCTGGAGCTGCTCTGTTGAAAGCATCTTTTCAAGGAATATCTATCTATTAATCATCTAGCTATGAAGAAAATCCAGAAAGGGGCACCTGGGTGGCTCAGTGGGTTAAGCGTTCAAGTCTTGATTTTGGCTCAGGTCATGATCTCAAGGTTCATGAGTTCCAGCCCCATGTCAGGCTATGTGCTGACAGCCCAGAGCCCGCTAGGGATTCTCTGTTTCCCTCTAGTTGTGGTCTTCCCATGCTCTCTGTCTCAAAATAAATACACATAAAAAAAAACAACAAAGAAAATCCAGAAAGCTATTCCAACAAATCTGTGCTAAGCAATACAGCAAAAACAGAAGCTATTAAAAAAAAAAGATAGACATATCTGATTGTATTAAAGTTTCACATTTTTGTAGCGCAAATTTCACTACAAGCATAAAGCAACAACACCGGGAAGTTTGCACATATACACTCATGTGATAGGCAAATACTTAATGCCTTTACATGCGGAGAACACATACAATCTGTAGAAAAAAGACTAGAGAAAGGTGGACAAAGAAAATGAACAGGTAGTCAATAAATAAGAAAATTCAAATTATTATATTTTAAAGATAGTAAACCGGCAGAACCAACAATCTCACTTTGGGAGCGTGTCCTGTGGAAATAAAAATAACGCTCACCTACTCTAGCGGGCACATGGGACGTGCCAACAAGAGTGTGCAGATGGAGACACTGCAGTGACTGAAGACCCACCGAAGCAGGGATGTGGGGAAGCAGGGAGCACATGCAGGGCCGGGAGAAAGGGGGTGCTCTAGCCTTCTAGAAAGTAATCTGGCAGAACCTTCTCCAGGGAAAATGATACACACCCTTTGATCCAATTATTCCTGTTTTGGGAACCACAGGAATAGAAACAACAGAATATTAAAATATATGTGAAATAACCCTCAAGGCAGCATCCTTTACTGTGGGTAAAAAGCAAACAAAAACACCTGGAATCTACACAAAGGCACCTTCTGGGGAATGACTTAGCAAGTGTGGTGTAAGTTGATGCGTGATGCAAAAATGAGCAAACCTTTTGGAATCTCTAAAAAGAAGAAAGAGCTTTATTCCTTGAGCCCAAGTGAGGATGGCTGCCTGGGAACGTGCTCTTCACAGAGAGGAGGAGGTTGCGGGGGAAGGACATCCGGTCCAGGGTTGTCGAGGGTTGGATGCATTGTTTACAGAAAAGGTCACAAGCCATCAGACAAAGGACATTTCAGAAAGCTGCAGACCTCATCTTCAGCCTCTAATGTGTGCTGGGCTGTAGGGCTTTAATTTTGTGGCAACAAGGGAGGTTTCTTCCTTTTGCTTATCTTTGTGTGTGGGATGTTCCTTCTTGGTTATATTTTATTTATTTATTTTTTTAATTTTTTTTTCAACGTTTATTTATTTTTGGGACAGAGGGAGACAGAGCATGAATGGGGGAGGGGCAGAGAGAGAGGGAGACACAGAACCGGAAACAGGCTCCAGGCTCTGAGCCATCAGCCCAGAGCCCGACGCGGGGCTCGAACTCACGGACCGCGAGATCGTGACCTGGCTGAAGTCGGACGCTTAACCGACTGCGCCACCCAGGCGCCCCCTTGGTTATATTTTAAACAAAGCAGATATACAAAGCGTGCTGGGGCAGAAATAGACCCACGCGTGGAGTTTTTGCAGAGTCATTTTGACCCTGGTCAATGTTCAAGTATAGCTCTCCTGGGAGCCCAGGAGCAGGGCCCACAAACATTAAAGTTGAGAATTTCTTTATATTATCATGTATCACATCTTGGAATATTATGCAGCATTTAAAAGGTATGACCAGAATTGGGGTGCCTAGATGGCTCAGTTGGTTCAGCGTCTGACTCTTGATTTGGGCTCAGGTCATGCTCCCAGAGTCATGGGATCAAGCCCCACGTCTGGCCCCACACTGAGCACGGAGCCTGCTTAGGATTCTTTCTCTCTCTCCCTCTGCCCCTTTCCCCCGCTCATGCATTCTCTCTCTCTCTGTCTCTCTCTCTTTCTCTCTCTCTTAAAAAGAAAGGGATGGGGCGCCTGGGTGGCTCAGTCGGTTAAGCATCCGACTTCGGCTCAGGTCATGATCTCATGGTCCGTGAGTTCGAGCCCTGCGTCGGGCTCTGTGCTGACAGCTCAGAGCCTGGAGCCTGCTTCAGATTCTGTGTTTCCCTCTCTCTCTGACCCTCCCGCATTCATGCTCTGTCTCTCTCTGTCTCAAAAATAAATAAAACATTAAGAAAAAAAAAGAAAGGAATGACCAGAATCTACGTCTACTGATTTCTAGGAGGATGCCCAAGAAATATTGGTGAGGGAATAAAAATCAAGTAGGCTAGTGGTATAGCAGGGCCCTGTTTTGTATATTCCAGTGGCACTGGATCCCCCCCACCCCCCGCCCACTTCTGTGTTTCTGTATGTGCAGCCAACAGGCGCAATGTGTGTCTGGCTGCTGACCCCGGGGAGTTTGCAAGGGTGAGTTCGGAGGAGAGGTAGTAACTTTCCTCACATACCTTTGCATCGTTCCCACACTTAAAATGAGGATTTAGCTTAAAAAAACAAACTTTAATTTATAATGCCATAAGTGAGTAAATGGCAATCATTTTTCATGTAAAACGTTGTCTTAACTATCCTGACATCAAATCTGACAAACTGATATATGCTTGGGGGATATGCCCAGTAAGTAAACGTTTTTATTGTTTGGGTAGATGAAGATGTTGTTACCTTTTTTGAAAACTGACTACATCATGAAGATCTTGAAAAGTCAATAAGGTAAATACCCCATTAGCAAAATGGGCAAATGACAGTTCAAACATTACAAATGGACCATTAACCTAAAAATACTAATCTCATGCAATCTTGTTGATAACCAAATAGATGCCAATTAAAATGAGGAAGCAGCCTGCCATGGGATGGAAGCAGGAAGAGGTTAGGGAAGGGTGAGAGGTCCTGAGACAGAGGATGCAGGGGGTTGTAAAGTGCTCTGCATTTGCGCAATGGGAGGCACGAAGAAGCTGGACCCCATCCTGGGGGCCAAAGTGAAGTGAACACCAGCCCATTGTCCTGAACTCCACGGTCTCTGTCCAAACACAGTGACCCGTCAAAGTTAATGTACAATCTCTACTTGCGACATGACAGAAGGAAAGGTCGGTGTGGTGAGAGTGCAGGAGAGGCTGGGAGCTGATGGTGCAGGTGAGTGTACAGAAGAGGTGGGAAGGGCATTGCAAGCAGGGGGAAGGGCAGGGGGAGATGCCCTTGAGGCTACATCACGCGTGCTGTCCTTGTAGCTGAGCGCTGGGAGGCCCCGTAGGGCAGGCTAAGAGGGTCTTGGAAGTCTTTCTAAGGGTTTTGGATTTTACCCTCTGCCCTCTTCCCATCTCCGAGGGGGCCCTTTCCTGCCTGCTCCTGTGTCTTCAGATCTCCAGCAGGGTTTTTCAGCAGGGGAATGACCTGGCCTGATCTGTGCCTTTAAAAGAGATTCTGACTGCTGTGTCTTAAATGGATTGAACAGGCTGGTGCAGGGGCCCAGTGGGAAGGGAGAAGAAGGTGCTGCAGGTGGAGGAACCACCAATGCCCAAGATGGAGGAGATAGAGTGGGATGTGGTTGGGAAGAAGAGGGAGTCAGGGGATCCCGTTAAAGACCCTCTTCCACCCGCCAGCGCTGTGTGAGCTAGAGCAGGACTCAGTCTGTGGCCACCAAGAGACACCCAGATTTTCCCTTGTGGATTAGGTGTGTGTGGGGGGGGGGACAAAAAAGGGACAAAGATGAACCCTGTTGGGGACAGTGTAGAGTCTGAGTAAAGTGGCTTTAAGGATGCCAAACCCATTACGTTTCTAAACGTGGTGCGGGAGCATGTGGGTCTCCTGTACACTTGATCTGCAATCACAACCAACCGTCTTCAACAGCAGATGCCAACAGTGGCTGGTGTTCTGAGCGCCAGCTCCACAGCCCACACAGGGGAGTGACATGGCTCTGTTGGGTCTGCCCACCCTCCTGGTGGCTTGTGTGGCTTTCCTGATGTTCGACTCTGTGTGGAGAAGACGAGGCACTCACAGGCTTTTGCTTCCACCTGGCCCTCGTTCCCTTCCCATCATTGGGAATATGCTGCAGGTGAAACTGTGGGACATGCTACCTCTCTATCCAGGGTAAGACCCCCTGAGGTATGGCCAGCTGTACTCTGGGTTGCTACAGATACTGGGCTGAGATTTCTCAGCTAGTGTTGGGGACGTTTTTGTCTCTTTCAGTTGTGCTAGAATATCCTACTTTTTGTTTATTTGATCTTCTTGAAAAGACCACGAGGGGTGACCCCTCCAAACTGGCTCTACTCTTAACTAGTGGTGGTGTCTTAAGTCATTCACCTGGCTCTCTAAGCCCTCTTTAATGGTCTCTCACATGAGAGGGCCCTGCCAGCTTTGATTCTGACTGACATGTGACCTTAAAATATGGGGCATCTGTGGAGTGAGGAGTATGTCCATGGCACGGTGTGGTCATTGCCAAAAGTGCACCACATTGTCATGACTCAAAGTGCCCACCACCTATCCAGCTTTCTGGCTGCACCTGTGAGATCTCAAGGTCAGCTCCGCTGAGACCTGCTATATCCCTGTCTTTTGTCAGTCCAGTGCCTGTAGACTCAGACACGAAGATCAAGGGCATCTACTCGGGAAGGGTGATCAGGGTCCTCAGACAGGGGTGGATTTTGACCTGAGTGAGGGAGGGGGAGGTGGGTGGATGTGGACTGCCTTGTGGTCTAGAAGCTTATGCAGGGCCCTCGTGGAGTCCCCGGCTCTGGTCATGAAGAGACTGACTGTGGGCATTCAGTGGTGCCCAGCGGAGTGTCTCCACTCTCTGCCACCCACCTGGGCACCTTCTTGTCCCAGCGTGGCCGGGATTCCAGTCATGTGCTTCTTTCCCTGGCATCAGGTCTGCTCCCCTCGCTCCCTGTCCAGAGTCTGTGCCTCTGCAGGGCCATGCTTTGAGGACACAGGTGGCCCTACTCCCTGGTCCCTGACCTCTTGGGCCCCTTCGTGCCATCTGCAGCCCCAGGATGTCCCCTCCTGCCCTTCTCCCACTCTCCTAGAGGACTCTTTCCTGCCTGCTCCTATTTTTTAAATCTCCAACACTATCCCCTCTGACTCCCATGATGTGCTCACTCCTATTTCTCTGAGAAACACGGCCATCAGAGAGAATGTTCTGCAGCTCCCAGGCCAGCAGCCCAGGACTCCACAGCACTTGCAAGCTCATGGGCACTTTGCACTGATGGGCTCAAAGCTGTGCCTCTGCTCCCACCACCTCTCCCAGCTTCCCTGTGTCAAGAAGGGCTAGATGTGTTCCCATAGCTGCTCCAACCAGAGGCCAAGAATCATCCCAACCACCCTCTCCCACCATGTCCCAGCAAACCCCTCACTCTACCTTGAGAAGACACTGGGAATCCAGCCTTCTCTCGGTATCTTAATGAATCCACCAGCTTCCTGCCCACAGATGCCCCTCCTTCCACTCTGTCCATGCTCCACACAGGGAGACCCTGGGGGGCCCACTCCCTCAGCAGCCAGCGCCCCTGTCTGACATACAGAGGAGACCTCACGGGACCTGCCCTCTCACCCTCCACCCTGCTTCTCATGCCCTCCTGCCCTTCGTTGCCCATTGTGGCCACTGGCCTCCTCACCCCTTCCCAACCTGGGCACTCTCAGTTCTCAGGGCTTTGAGGGTCCCTCTGCAGGGACTGCTCCCACAGATATCCCCCTTGCCTGCATCCCCTCCTTTCTTGGTGTTCAAATGCTGCCTTCCCAAGGAGACCCTCCCCAGCGACCTTCTCTCAAGGACCAGATCACCTCCCAGCTTGCTGCCCCTCCTCACTGGTGTGTCCTGTCCCCCACCCCAGGCGGGTATGGCCCCCAATCTGTAGCCCCGAGTCTTGGCTGGGACACATTGAAGGGGAGGGAGCTGGCCAGGCGTTGGGGCTGCTGAGAGGGACTGTCTTCACCTCTACTGTTCCTGTGCCTCTGGGACCCAGGACAGGGGCTCAGGTGCCCTGTGCCACTCTCCCCACCTGGTTGAGCAATATGGCCCCATGTACTCGCTGCATCCCATTTTTGTGCTACATGGACACCAGGCCCTGAAGGATGCCCTGTACAGTCAGACGGTCAGCTTCGGAGGCAGAGGGAGGTTCCCCATCCTGGATGCTGCCCTCAGAGGCTGTGGTATGTCTCCCTCCAGAGCACTGGACAGCCTGCTTCCCTTCAGGCCTCACATGTGCCCATTTCTGTGGTTCACAGGCCTTCCTGGGGCTGGAGAGCTGGGGGTGTGGCAGGCACCTCACTTACTCCATCAAGGCCTTGCCCCCACCCCCCCCCCACGGCACCCAAACCTGCCTGCTTTTTCTCTCCCTCTGTTCTCCTCCATGTCGTGTTCCAGAATAGGTGGCTTTTTGAGGAGAAGGGGGTTGTATGGTGGAAGAGTGTCACATGGGTGATTTGTGCAAGTTACTCAGACTTTCCGAGCGACAGGTCTTCATTTTTAGAAGGGCTAAAACGTCTACTTTCTTGCAGAGTTGCTGTGCTGATGGACGGTAGGTACTGCTGGGTTTTCTTGGGCCAAAGTGTTCATTTCTCGAGAAGCCCTGCAGTGCACAAGAGGAGGGGGGAGCGCACTCCTTTTGTGTTTCATGGGAGCACCACCTTGGAGTGAGCTAGGGGGAGTGTGGGTATTTTCTGAGTCCCCATACCCCGAGGAGTGTCCTCCCTTTGCCCTCATGGCCATCTGGTGGCTTGTGAGTAGAAGACTTGAACTGGACATCCAGCTGCTGCATTTTGTGTCCTAGGTCGGGGGCCTTGGTGTCCATTCTGTCCCACTGCTGTCTCTTTGTTTCTATAATAGGAGAGATTTCCTTGACCTCTCTCAGGTCACCGGCTCAGTCTTAAGCCCCGTCTCGATTGCTCAGGGAACCCTTGAACCACTTTGCACAACAGTTGATATGACCTTTTGTGGTGTTAGTTTGAAGTCACAAATGTACAGTTCAGGGGGGGCCACACAGCAAACGCACATGAGCAACCACCACTCTGATCAAGAACCTCAGCACCGCGTAAGCCCTCTCTTGCCCTCTCCGCGATCATTTCTCTCTGCCTTTCCCCAGAGGTACCACATGTTCTGATATCTAATGGCAGTGTGTTATTTTCCTGGTTTTGAACTATGGAGACGTGGCATCATACAGCAGGTTCTCTGTAGGACATGGTCTGTGCCCTTCAAAAGTGTGCCTCTGGCTGCATCCACGTTGTGCTTGATGCACTCGTCCATTTCTGTTCCTGTGTAGCACTCCACTGTTTGGGTATCATTTACCTTTTCTGCTGATGGCGGACATCTGGGCTGTTTTCAGTTTGGGGTCATGACGGATGATGCTACCAGGGACACACCTGAGCGCATCTCCTGTGTTGATTAAGCACTATCTACTAAGGCAGAAACTACACAAGCTGTGATAGGTCATATTATCCCTATGTCTGTATCCAAACAATGAAGATTAGGGGCCCTGTGACTATTGGAATCATATTACTTCTGCCCAAAATACGTCCTTTAATATTTATTTAATGCAGTCTTCTCTTGACAAATTCTTTCAGATTACAGTGGCCTCAACATGCCTTAAATTCTTCTTCATTTTTTAAAAATGGTTATTTATTTTTTTGACAGAGAGAGAGAGAGAGACAGAACAAGAGCGGGGGAGGGACAGAGAGAGAGGGAGACACAGAATCCAAAGCAGGCTCCAGGCTCTGAGCTGTCAGCACAGAGCCCGACGCGGGGCTCGAACCCACCAACTGTGAGATCATGACCTGAACTGAAGTCAGACACCTAACCGACTGCACCCTCCAGGCACCCCACATTCTTCTTCATTTTTGAAAATTGTTTCAAATGGTACAGAAATCTCGGTCAGTGGTGATTGTCCTTTAAAGATGTCATTCTTCGTGTCTGACGTGCATTCTATCTGTTGCGAAATTACAGTTCATAGTGTCATCCTTTTGAGGGTGATGTGTATTTCGCCCCCACCCTCACCCCTGGCTGCTTGTAGGGTTATTTCTTTTTATCATCATCAATTTTATTCAGAGGCGACTAAATTTGGTTTTGTGTGTATTGATCCTATTTCTGCATTTTAAAGAGTAAGTGTTGGTTTGAGAAAGTTGGGCCATCATTCAGCCAAGCATTTCCTCCATGATATTCTTTCCCTGCTACCCTCAGATCATACATGTTATCCGAATACTTCCTTAAATTCTTTCGGGATTTCGAATCCCTCAACTTCTGCTGTTCGGCCTAGACTTCTTCTAGGCTGTCAGCTCACAAGTCCTGTCTTTGGTTGTGTGTAAACACTGAGTGTTTCATTTCAGTTATTCTGTTTTTCAATTTGAAAAGCTTGATGTGGTTCTTTGATTAGTTTTCAGATCTCTGACAAACTCTTAATGTTTTTAAGTCTGACCTGTTCAGCAGTTGTAATGTCCCTGATGTTGCCACTGGATGGAGCCCCAGGCAGCTGATTTCCGTGACCTGAGCTCTCTAGGTTGTTACTAATTTTGTATTAGGTTCCAGACACTTTATGCAAAAACTTGTGGCGGTAGTTTCAGGTTTTAACAACAGCACCTTCCCACCGAGAGGATTTCCTGCTTCCTCGGGGCAGGTGAGGAAGAGCACCACCAGTGTTCTAGGGCCTCACTGGCAGCTGGTCAGAAGCTGGGCTGCCGACCCCACTGGGCTGGTCCGTCTCCAGCAGACCCTCAGTGCCGGCTGCAACCCCAGTCCTTTACTGCAGATGCCCTCCTTGGCAGGCTTGACTCTTGCTTCTGGGACCTTCCCAGTGTTTAGTAGCTCTACTGGGGTTTTGTGTGTCACCTGTGCTTCTGTGGGAAAGCAAGCCCAAGTTCCTTGTTCCCTTCTTGGCTCTGGTTCTCATGAACCATATGTACATTTATGCAGCATCTCAGCAGAACAGATTGATCAGAATCACCTAGCCCGTCACTGTGAGAAGACGCGACATCAATTTTTAACTCTTACCAACTCTTCTGTCCCGATTGCTTCTTTTATCTCTGCTTATTATTTTGCTTGAGGTGCCAAGATCCTGTCGAATCAGTCTGGAGACATTAATCTGAACACTTTAAGTTATTGGAAATATCTTTGTTTCCCATTAATGGATATGCGTAGCTGGCGTGAGCTCACCTGCTCTTATGCAGGTGTTTTTTGGCAAGCCTGTGGTGAAGTTGGTGGGACTGACGTCTGATCTGTGCGGCCGGAGGTGAGATGTCTCCTGATGGAGCTTTTGTGTAGGACACAGGGAGAGAAGCAGCCCGTCAGGTTGGGGCAGGAGCCAAACTGGGATGTGTCTGAAGGTGAAGTCCTTCAGATGAGCTCCCTCCAGGGAAGAACTGATAGTCAATGGACTTTTGAAAATCGACTTTCTAACATTAGCCCCAGGTAGATGCTGCTGCTTGTCTGTAGAAGGGGAAAAGTTCCTGACGTTCTGATCCTCTGAAAGCAGTTCTCAAGGAAGTCCCCGTACTATCAAGTGCCCATCACGTGCCAGGGCCCCTCTGCCTGCCCTCTGGTGACCAGACTCCTGTCCTTGGCTTCTCCCTCAGGACTTGCGTCCAGCCATAGCAAAGCGGTGGAAGCAAATGTGTCGTTTTCCTCTCATGACCCTGTGGAACTTTGGGACGGGGAGGAGGAGCATCGAGGGCAGTGTCCGGGAGGAAGCCCAGCACCTGGTGCGGGTCCTCACACAGACAGAGGGTGGGTTTGCATCTGGTGGGAAGTTAGGGTTACCTCCCTATGCTTCCCTGAGCCCCGGCACCACCCTGCTGGAACCGTCTTCCCTCATTTTTATTTGGAAAGTGTAGACCACTCATGAAAGTTTTCCTTGAGTTTGGTAATCGTCCCTCCTACCAGCTGAACCAATGGACCCTGCCTGCATCCTGGCTGGCTCTCCCTGCAACACAATCTGCTTCATCCTCTTTAAGGAGCACGTCAACTATCAAGACGAGGAGTTCCTGAATCGGACTGGGTTGTTGAATGAAAACGTTTCCGTATTAAGCTCTTTCTGGGCCCAGGTAAAGCCAATTGTCTCTGCCTGTTGGATTACCTGCCACTGGTGCCAGGGGTGAGCCCGCGTGCAGAGTCCCACCGTGGGCAACAAGGAAGCAGCGGCCCAGGGTGCACCTGAGATGATGGAGGGCAGCTGTGGAAAAGTGATAGGGCCACTTACGTAACACAGCTGAAAGCCCGTTGGAGAGGCAGTCAGGCTGCCCTCTGCCAACACGTCTCTTCTGACGTGCCAACAGAGGCTGCAGCCCGCCCGGGGTCCTGCAGCCAGAAATGGGAAGGGGCTGCAGAGGGTAGGGTCCCCCTTAACAGAGATGCTTCAACGCCTCACAACCTGTCTTCGCTTTTAAGTCCTGGAGGTGGAAGGAAGGGTGTGGCTTTTCCCTACAATTTGTGGCCATTGCTCAGTCACTATCTTCCTGGGCGACACCAGAATATTTTTTAAAACACTCAGCATATAAGAAATTTCATTTAGGAGAGAGTAGTACAGCATCAAGGGACTCTGGAGTCTGAGCGGCCCTGGGACTACGTCGACCGCTTCCTCAACATTTTGGAGGAGGTGCGTGTGGCAGACCCCCCGTGCTGCATGGGTGGCTGCGTGGCCCTCAGAGCATAGATGTTGCCTGGGCTGCATGCACGCAGGTCCAGGCCTGACGCCCCCTGTCTGGAAGACCCCAGGCCTCCATCGTGTGTTTCCCCACCACTGGGCTGACATGTGGAGCGCGTACCTTTCCCTCATTAACTGCCTGATGGTTCAGTGTTTACTCAGCACTTGCTAGGCAAAGTGGCCTGACTGAGACCATCCCTCCTGCCCCCCAGGAGCCCATGGACCATCACAGAACTGCAGGTAAAGTGGCTGGTATTCAGGGTGACGGTTGGAACCATTGCTACTTTGGGAGCACAGGTCACCTGTCTCTAATCCCTGGACAGAGCCCACCATGGGACAATGAATAAGGGCCTGGTGGCTAACGTGTGTGTGTGTGTGCGTGTGTTTATGCACAAGTGGGCCCTGTTTTTACCTTTTCTTCAAGACTACGTCCAAAGCACAACATCTTAAAGTATATTTTCCACTATGCAAGATGTTACAACTATTAACCTCTTTGCCGATTACAAATTAGGCATCAAGTGAAAATCACTTAGGAAAAAAAAAAGGGCATAAAATAACCATTCATATACGCCATAAACATTCCACCTCGTAAGGACTTGTTATCCTTTCTAACCCACATCTGTGTGTGTCTAATAGAGGACTTATGATGAAATCATGTAACTGATTACTCCACTATCTACAGGGAAACCGACCCATATTCTGAATTTAATGTTGAGAACCTAGCAGCTGTTGGCTCTAACCTGTTCAGCGCTGGCCCGGAGACGGTCAGCAGCACACTGTGGCTGGCCCTGCCAATCCGGCTGAAGCACCCAGAGGTGGAAGGTGAGTGAGGCACTCCTGGGTGGGGGCGGACACGGGGGAAGAAGACAGCCCTCCTGGTGCTTCAGCACAGCTAGTTCTTTTCATGTTCTGGCTTTCCCTGATTTCCAAGTTAACTAACACAGGCCTATCCTATGAAAATTGGAAAGTATAGAAAATGACGAAGACAAATGTTAAAAATTCACTAGTAGTCCTATCATTCAGATAAAAGTTTATACTTCCATTTGCATGGTCTCCAGCCTCCCCTCTTTCTGTGTGTGTATGCACATGTTGCACACAATTGGAATTTCACAGCATTGAACTTTATTTTTCCACCTAGTAGTAAATTATGGACTCATTTACACATTATTAGGTGTTCCTACAAAATATTATTTCAAATTAGCATGCAATTTTTTATACTGAGGGATACCATAATTTAGTCCTATCCACTTGATTGTGGATTTAGGTTAAATTTTTAGAAACTGACTTGCTATGTTAACAGCAAAGAACAACTTAAATAAGTTTGGATCATTGTTCCCAATCTTTGACGTGTCTTTGGAGACCCCTGCACATACTGTCCTACACAAGCAGGCAACAAATAAACTGGGATGTTTCATGACAGTGGAGATGAAATATCACAAGTAAGTTTTTGAACAGTGAAAGAGGAAGGGATTGGTTTCTGAATCTCACACACGAGGGAGGCTTGTGACAGAGCCGGCATACATGTGTTGCACACTGGCTGTGTGGCTCAGGACAAGCAGGTGTGCTCTCAGTTCAGTTCCCTTCCCCCTTGGTACAAAGCAACACCAAGCAAAAGCTGAGGGCCTATCTGTAGCACTTCTGTGGTTCTGTGGAGCTAGTTCATGAAATTGACATAGTTATCACTTGAAAGACTGAGGGAATCAACACTTTATTGACTTAGGAAGTTTTGTTCCAAAAAGCGGTGTGTGGTTGTAGTAAAACAGTCTTGGTTGCAATCCTGGCTCCACAATCAGATAGCTTCCATCCGGATACTCGAGGTCTCTGAATTGTAGTTGTTTCCTCTTAAAAACAGGAACATTACAACCAACAAAACTAAAAGGCAACCAACGGAATGGGAAAAGATATTTGCAAATGACATATCGGACAAAGGGCTAGTATCTAAAATCTATAAAGAGCTCACCAAACTCCACACCCGAAAAACAAATAACCCAGTGAAGAAATGGGCAGAAAACATGAATAGACACTTCTCTAAAGAAGACATCCAGATGGCCAACAGGCACATGAAAAGATGTCCAGCGTCGCTCCTTATCAGGGAAATACAAATCAAAACCACACTCAGGTATCACCTCACGCCAGTCAGAGTGGCCAAAATGAACAAATCAGGAGACTATAGATGCTGGAGAGGATGTGGAGAAACGGGAACCCTCTTGCACTGTTGGTGGGAATGCAAAGTGGTGCAGCCGCTCTGGAAAGCAGTGTGGAGGTTCCTCAGAAAATTAAAAATAGACCTACCCTATGACCCAGCAATAGCACTGCTGGGAATTTATCCAAGGGATACAGGAGTACTGATGCATAGGGGCACTTGTACCCCAATGTTTATAGCAGCACTCTCAACAATAGCCAAATTATGGAAAGAGCCTAAATGTCCATCAACTGATGAATGGATAAAGAAATTGTGGTATATATACACAATGGAGTACTATGTGGCAATGAGAAAAAATGAAATATGGCCTTTTGTAGCAACGTGGATGGAACTGGAGAGTGTAATGCTAAGTGAAATAAGCCATACAGAGAAAGACAGATACCACATGGTTTCACTCTTATGTGGATCCTGAGAAACTAAACAGGAACCCATGGGGGAGGGGAAGGAAAAAAAAAAAAAAAGAGGTTAGAGTGGGAGAGAGCCAAAGCATAAGAGACTCTTAAAAACTGAGAACAAACTGAGGGTTGATGGGGGGTGGGAGGGAGGGGAGGGTGGGTGATGGGTACTGAGGAGGGCACCTTTTGGGATGAGCACTGGGTGTTGTATGGAAACCAATTTGTCAATAAATTTCATATATATAAAAAATAAATAAATAAAATAAAATAAAATAAAATAAAATAAAATAAAACAAAAAAAAAAAAAACAGGAACATTAAGCCCTGCCTTAGACACCTGCATGGCTCAGTCGGCTGGGCCTCCGACTTTGGCTCAGGTCATGATCTTGTGGTTTGTGGATGTGAGCCCCCCATTGGACCCTGTGCTGACAGCTCAGAGCCTGGAGCCTGCTTCGGATTCTGTGTCTCCCTCTCTCTTTGCCTCTCTCTCAAAAACAAATGAACCTTTAAAAAATTAACAACAACAACAACAACAACAACAACAAAACCTGCCCTAGATATGGGTAAGGAAGGTTTCTAGCTGGCTGTCTGGTACCAAGAGGCACTTTGCAAGCATTTCCCTCCATTTCTTGTAAGTGTTCAGAAAAATGGTTGCTGGAGACATCTTAGATGGTCTCTGGAGTCAGACTTCTCTGCATTATCATCGTGCAAATATCTGTGTGGGACTGAAGGGTTGTAACTTTGCCCTCTTAGTTCTTGTGAACAACACGGGAAAGATCCAGACACTAACGGAACCGCTGTGTGGAGAACTTACAGCACACTTGCACTACAGGCCATTTCAGTCAAACCACAGCTGCAGACACAGCAAAACACTGAAGGGATGCTTTCCTTTGCGAGTTTGTAGGATCCAGTTTCTGTCCCCAACAGCCCAGTTTGGGTTGACATTTCTGGATGGCTCACAAGTGACATTGTTTCTCATGCAGGTAGAGTCCACAAGGAAATCGACAGACTGGTTTCCCCTGCATGAGCGACAGTGCCCGGATGCTCTACACAGACGCCGTGGTGCGTGAGGTCCAGAGATACATTAATCTCATCCCATCCAATCTTCCTCATGCCGTGACTCAGGACATCGAGTTCAGACAGTGTTTCACTCGTAAGGTCAGTCATCTTCTTCCTTTAAAAACTTTATTATTTTTTTTCAATATATGAAATTTATTGTCAAATTGGTTTCCATACAACACCCAGTGCTCATCCCAACAGGTGCCCTCCTCAGTACCCATCACCCACCCTCCCCTCCCTCCCACCCCCCATCAACCCTCAGTTTGTTCTCTTTAAGAGTCTCTCATGCTTTGGCTCTCTCCCACTCTAACCTCTTTTTTTTTTTCCCCCTTCCGCTCCCCCATGGGTTCCTGTTAAGTTTCTCAGGATCCACATAAGAGTGAAAATATATGGTATCTGTCTTTCTCTGTATGGCTTATTTCACTTAGCATCACACTCTCCAGTTCCATCCACGTTGCTACAAAGGGCCATATTTCGTTCTTTCTCATTGCCATGTAATACTCCATTGTGTATATAAACCACAATTTCTTTATCCATTCATCAGTTGATGGACATTTAGGCTCTTTCCACAATTTGGCTATTGTTGAGAGTGCTGCTATAAACATTGGGGTACAAGTGCCCCTATGCATCAGTACTCCTGTATCCCTTGGATAAATTCCCAGCAGTGCTATTGCTGGGTCATAGGGTAGGTCTATTTTTAATTTTCTGAGGAACCTCCACACTGCTTTCCAGAGCGGCTGCACCACTTTGCATTCCCACCAACAGTGCAAGAGGGTTCCCGTTTCTCCACATCCTCTCCAGCATCTATAGTCTCCTGATTTGTTCATTTTGGCCACTCTGACTGGCGTGAGGTGATACCTGAGTGTGGTTTTGATTTGTATTTCCCTGATAAGGAGTGATGCTGAACATCTTTTCATGTGTCTGTTGGCCATCTGGATGTCTTCTTTAGAGAAGTGTCTATTCATGTTTTCTGCCCATTTCTTCACTGGGTTATTTGTGGAAACACAAAATATTTATACGTTTTCTTCTGTAAGTCTTCCTTTGCCACCTGTGTTAGAGGATGGAAAAGGGACCCCTTTGCTTGCTTTGGGAAGACGTCTCTTTCTCCGGGCTGAGTCCATGCTAAGTGTGCTGAAACAGAGCTGCTAAACATCCCGTGCCCACACATCCTACCCAGAGCACTACTTTAGGTCAATGCATTCCTTCCACGTCCTGCGTGGGAGAGCCGGTGCCCACCTGGAGCGGGCTCCAGGTGGGATGCGGTGGCGGCACCACCCCCGCCTGTCTGAGTCACCTGCAGCATCTCACATGCCACACTGCATCGATCAGCACAGGAAGGACAGTGAGCGAGAAATAAGTTCTGTTCCATCCAGTCACGGAGATAAATGAGACACAACACCATCAGACCAGGTGGGCCTAATGACTGCCTTAGCTTTCCAGACCACAGTGAGGGCACATGGAGACCCGTGGTGGTGAAATGGCAGAAGCGTGATCCAAGAGAGGCGGCTTCGGACCTGTGGGGCAGAGTCCTGCAGAGGATGGGGGCAGGTGGGGGACTCCGATGGCCTGCAGGTGTCACAGGAGAAACCAGACTTCCTTGCAGTTTATATCCCATATGTGACTCAGGCTCTATCAAGCAGAGATGTACTCAAACATAAGTGGTAGTTTTCAGTGGGGCAATTGGGTCTTCTGAGAAACACACGGGAAGTGCTACCCTCCTGGTGATGTTATTGATTCTGGTGGGTGATTGTGTTAGGATTGTTGGCTTGGGGACCACTCTTTGCTGAGAAGAGGTCAGTGTTATGGCTAGGGTTCCCGTATTTGTTTTGACTTGACTTGAGTAGGAGTTGTTGTCTTGCTTGGGTTTCTTGCTGTCTTTGTTTTGTATTCCCCTCTATCCCCAGAAGAGCTGAGATACTAGCTTGTGTACACCGTTGATTTGGGAAATGATTGCAAAAAGCAACAATGAGGAAGTGCAGAAAATAAGAGAGGAGTGGAGGGAAAGACAGTTAAGGGTGTCCTGCTGAGCTGCTGACCGCTGTGCACAAGCTGACATTCATCCTGTTGGGTACTCTGTAAAAAGCTAGGTCATATGTATCTCAGCTGACCCACTGAGTCATGAGAAGCTATGGCTTGAAAGTTGGCCATGAACTCCTTGAACTCCCCACGAATGGAGTGACTGATCTCCCTTAGCTTTGGGAAAATTCCCAAGGCTGAATCATGGAGAGACAAGGTGGAGACGGGCTAGGGCTCTATCTGTGTGAGAGGGACTATCCTCCACCTCCATAGCTGGGCTGAAGGATGTAGCCCAGGACACCAATGGATCTCCTGTACTTCATTCTTGACAGTGTTCAGAGAGTTCCAAACCCCACATGGAGTCCCCTCTTGCTTGAATTTTCAAGGCAGTGGCTGGCAGCAAAATCTAAAATACAACATCATAGTGTAAAAAGCCACAGTTCCTTCTGGTTCAAGTAGCCTCCAGGCTCTAACTGACTTTTATTATGTCCTCTACAGACCTTGAAATTTTAAATTAATGTCTCTAAAAGCTCACATTTGGGACTATATGACAATCCAGGGAAATATAGTCCCAGAAGGCATGTATTTACCAATACTGTAGCAAAAAGTTTATGTAATATTTCTTTTTATTTTCTCTGTATTATCTACTAAATTGTGTAGTGTGTCATAGTGGGTTTTTTTCAATTGCTTGATGAATTCTGTAATATAAACAGACCTTCTAAGTTATTGTCAGGTGTATGTTTCAGCATTTGCTATAATTTTACCCACTTCGTGAACATGTGTATTGCTATTATAGAATTAAAAAAATTTTTTTAAGTATAATACCCCGGTCATGATAGTATCTGCAAAACTTCCAAAGCACATAAATAATAATGACTCATTCACATAATGCTGACAATTGTTTGAGCTTAGTTTTGTTTGTTAAACTATGTGTCATTACTCTGTGACAACTGCAAAGTTCACAAGTGACTGAGCATCCAGGTTTGAAAATTATGTGATTCTTAGAGGGACTTCCAGCACTATAGGGGGACCATTGATCTGCTCCCCAGCCAAACTGAAAATTATAAAACAAAACAAAACAAAAGAAAACAATAACCATTTGAAATCTGAGGAATCAGTTCCAAGGATATATGGCAAATGAAGAAATGTTAACTGGCTGGGAACTCAGTCAACTACAATTAGGATAAACACAAAGAAATCCAGTAAAAGTGCTGAACGTGAATGGCAGGGAAGAAATCTTAAGAGGAGGAGGATAGACAAATGAAGACCTTTTTACTTAAAAAGGAAACTTTTTTATCACGTGAAGAAAACCCAGTAAGATTAACAATGTACTTCTCAGCAGAAACAAGAGAAGTCAGAAGGAATGGAAATAACGTATTCAAATTGCCCAAAGGAAAACACTGTCAACCAAAAAGCCTATATCCATCAAAACTGTTTTTCAAAAATGAAGATGAAAAAAAGACATGCCTAGATAAACAAAACTGAGGAAATTTGTTGCTATCCGACTTGCCTGACAAGAAATATTAAGAGAAGCTGTTCAAGATGAAAGTAAATGACCCCAGAGAGTAATTTGAATATATGCCCTCCAAAAGTAGGGGGAGGTACCAAGAAAGGTAATTAGATAACTATAAAAGAGAGTATAAGTGAAAATTTTTTTACTTTCTTCTTTTATCTGATTTGAAAGAACTGTATAGAAAAGTAGATATATAAGGTCTTATTGGGCCTGTAATATATGAAAATATCTTTGCTTATAATAGTACAATGGAGGTGAGTGGGAGAGAATATGTATTGTGATAAGAAATAACTCCAGATGGTAACTTGAGACTATAAGAATAAATGAAGAGAACCATGAGTGATAAATAAGTTTAATACCTAAAAGTGTATTAAGTGTATCCTTGCTCTTCTTTTCTCAACTTCTTTAAAAAAACATAAAATTATGTAATAGAAGACTTATAATACATTTTGTTTAGTTTGTAGAATTTTTAGATGTAACATGTATTAAATAATACTTTAAGAAAGGATGAGGTGCATAGAGAGATTTATAGAAATCATGCTTTTATATGTAACTACAACTAAGTTAGTATGAATCTAGATCTGATCCTGATAATTTGAGATGCATATGGTAAGCCAAAGAGCAATCACTGAGGAAATAACAAATATATAAGGAAAAAAATCATAAATGAAACTTAAATGTTACATAGAAAATATTAACTTTTGCAAAAGAAATCAGTAAGGAGGGATAGAGAAATGAAAAGATGTGAAACATAGAAAAAAACTAAAATTGCAAAAAAAAGTCCAAGTATATCAATAATACATTAAATGTGAATGGATTAAATGATCCAATCATAAAATAGAGCTTATCAGACTGGATAAAGAACAAAATCTCATATCTGTGTTGTATACAAGAGCCAGACTTGAGATTCAAAGATAAAAATGGATTAAAAATAGAAGGATGGGAAAATAAATGAAATTCAAACAAAAATCTACAAGAATGCTATACTAAAGTGGTTATGCCGCTGCTAGACAAAATTGACTTTAAAACAAAAACTAGTTATTAGAGCTAAAGAGGGACATTTTTTAATGGAAAACTGTCAATTCATCAAGAAGATATAGCAGTTATAAACATATATGCACCTAATGACAGAATACCAAAATACATGTAAGAAAACCTGACAGTAATAAAGGGAGAAATAGACAACAAAATGACAATAGTTAAAGACTTCAATACCTCATGTTAATAATGGATAGAACAACTAAGCAAAAGAATAACTAAAAACTAGAAGATTCAAATAACAGTAGAAACCAATTAGACTTAACCAACATATCTGGAACAATCCAATCAACAGCGGCCGAATATGCATGCTTCTCAACTGCCCATAAACATTCTTCAAGAAAACCCATATACTAATCCATAAAACAAACTAGAATACACGTAAAATGATGGAAATAATACAAAACATAATCACAAATACAGTCACAATCACAAATAATACAAAACAAAATCACAATCGAGTGTTTTTCATAATTAAAAACAGAACGTAGTTAGGGAAACTCACAAATATGTTGAAAATTAACAACCCCCAAAATTACATTTGTCAAAGAAGAAATCAAAAGGGAAATTAGAAAGTACACTGAAATAATTGACAATTAACACACAACTTACCAAAACTCTTGGGAGGCAAGTAAAGCAGTGCTTGGGGGTCAATTTATTCCACAAATGTCTATATGACAAAAGAAAAGAGATTTTGAATCAATAATGGAAACTTCCACCTTAAGACTCTTGAAAAAGAAGAAAAAACAGGGGTAGGAGAGGGGAAAAAAAAAGAGAGAGAGAGAAACTGACCTAAAGCAAGTAAGGGAAGGAAATAAAGATTAGAACAGAAAGAAATGAAACAGAGAATAGAAAAACAAAAGAGAAAAATCAATGAAATCAAAATCAGGTTCTTTGAAAAGGTCAACAAAACTTATGAACATTAAGTAAATTGACCAAGAAATAGATAAGAGTCAAATTGCTAAAATCTGAAATGAAAGATTGGACATTACTACAGACTTACAGAAATCAAACAGTTTTAAAAGGAATTATATGAACGACTGTACATACATTAGATAATTTAGATGACATGGATGAATTCCTAAAATACCAAAACTGACTCAAGAAAAAAATGTGAATGAGTGAAGAGATTGAATTAGTAACTTAAAAGTTCCCATCAAGAAAAGCCCAGGTCCAGAACTTCACTGATGAAGGAACAAACCTTTGAATGTTTGGCAGGGATTTAAAGGATCTCCAACTATCACACGCATAGGTGTTAAATAGAGGAATATGGGATCCAGGGGACTGAGGAAGGGAGGTGAGGGATCCCAGAATCTGAGAAAAGAAGAGAATAGGAAATAAAGACTGAGGTTCCTGGGTCTACACAGTACAGCCGATGAGGGGCAATTGCAGGATGAGAAAAAGATACATAAACTTGAAAAGATGAGGTCATATTTTAGGAAAAGGGAAAACCACAGATAGGTCAGATAGGTCATGGGCCAGACAGTCAACCCCCACCCCTACCTCTAAAGTACACATCAACCCAATTACAAAAGCCAGTTTTATCCCTGTTCCTACAGATGCTGCATCGACAGCAGAAAGCCGAGTGTTGAATTTGTTTATAGCGTGACAGAAACCAGGGAAGGGAAGCCCATGTTGAAGCCCAACCCTCAGGAAAATAAATAAGATTTTGATGAGTAGATTCATGAATGGAAAAATCGTTGGAGTCTCTGAGCAAGTAATTACCAGACACTGGAAGTGTAAATTTGCACTGCTTTGGAGGGCATCCACTCTATGACCCAATGATTTCATTCCTGCATATACACTAGAGCAGGTTTCCCAATAGTGCAATATCATCCTTTGATGGCTTAGAAGTTATTTTAATGGGTGAGAATAGCATCTATTTATGAAACTGGTACATGCCTTCTGCGCTAAGAGGGCATTTGAACTAGGGGCGCCTGGGTGGCTCAGTCGGTTGAATGTCTGACTCTTGATTTCGGCTCAGGTCATGATCTTACAGTTTCATGAGTTTGAGCCCCATGTTGGTCTCCGTGCTGACAGTGTGGAGCCTGCTTGGGATTCTCTGTCTCCCCCTCTCTCTGTCTATCCCCCACTTGTGCTGACTTTGTCTCTCTCAAAATAAATAAACACACTGAAAATTTAAAAAGAAGGCATTTGAACTAGCATCTATTTAATACGTTCATTGTGAGTTGCAGGTACATGTTCACATAACTACCCCGTGATATTTCTGCCTCTGCATCCATTTTGTGTGCCTAAGGGGCATGCTGGAACCTCAGACTGACAATAGCCCTTCCCTAGATAACAGTCTGCAGAGTCAGGAACAAATGCAAATTCCTCATATAATCTTCCCCAGTATCCCTTGTGAGGAACAGTTCCCCTCCCTCCCATGACCTTCGCCTTGTACATCCCTTAGATAAGACCCCCATGGACCATAGCAAAACTGTACTCTTTCTGGTTTGAATTGACCCATTTGGCCTTATCCTTGGAACCCCAAAGCACATCAAAGGGGGACCATAATGAAGATGCGGTCCAGGTTCTGCTGCACTCACTCTGCCTGCACCCTGTCTTGACCTCTCGCCTTGTGGCCCCTTGAAGCATAAGGTATAGTTCCTCCTGAACCTGTGCGCAATAAACTTCTCCATTTCCCTTTCCCCCGTGGTCTTTCGTTGAAGATTGACTCAATCCCAAACTCCAGGATCTACTTTACAAGTATTAATTTAACAGTTGCCATATCTGTTTGTTAAGTACTTCAATAAAATGCAGATATTGTGGTAGTTCACTATTCACGCTTTAGTATGCTTGTGGGAAAAAAAAAAAAAAACAAACCCAGTGCGTTCTATAACCATTACCATAACATAGGTAGCAATTAAAGCTAACATTTCATGTGATGTAATGTTTCCTCCACATTAGACTTTTCCTATTTAGAGACGACATCTCTATCATTTGGTAAAATCAGGATCTGGGGCACCTGGGTGGCTCAGTTGGTTAAGAGTCTGACTTCAGCTCAGGTCAAGATCTCATGGTGTGTCTGTGTGCTGACAGCTTGCAGCCTGGAACCTGTTTCGAATTTGTGTCTCTTCTCTCTCTGCTCCTCTCCCGCTCACACACTCTCTCTCTCTCTCTCTCAAAAACAAGTAAACATTAAAAAAATCTTTTTTTAAATGTCTTTCAAAGGAGTTAAAAAAAAGTCAGGAATTAATAAGGGACGAGAATCCCACGTTTGGCCACGTGGGTAGACCCCGACTCTCATCCATCACCTCACCTCCCAAAGCTCCTAATGGACAGAGCGCAGAGGTTTGTGGGAAATGTAGTCTCTCCGTTGCACAGACGTCTTCCCGCAGGGGACTCTGGGAGTCTTCCGGGCTCCCTCTGCGCACGTGCGGCCCCGCCCCCTTCCGCCAGGAACTTCCGCTCCTGGCTCCTCTTTCGCCGCTACCCCGAGGGCCCTAGGCTGGGGTCTGTGTCGGTCCCTGAAGGTTGGTGCCAGGGTGAAAGGGGAGCCCTGCGCCACTCGGGGACTGGGCGGGCGAGGGGGAGGGGTCGTCCCCTTGGTGGGAGCGGGAAGGTGGGTTGGTGACCGACGGCGAGACGGGATCCGGCTCGGGCTGTGCTTTCAGTGGTTGCTTGGTCAGGAGAAGGCGCGCTGTAGAAGGCGCGGCGTTTGCCTCCGGGAGCTTGGCGAACTGGGTGGTCGAGTCCAAGAGGCAGCGAGGGCGGGGGTGGGTCTGCAGACGGTCAGCGAGTGTCAGGGGCTGCTGTCGGCGTCCTCGTTCCAGCGGTGTCCCCAACCGTGGTAGCGTTCGGTTTGCTCACCTGTAACATGAGCGTATTGATGAGCAGTGAGATGTCCGCGATTTCCAGAGAGATCATGAAAGGTGTGCGCACCCGGGTCTAAGGGTGAGGCAGTTGTTGTATTTGCGGGGTTTCTTGGCGTCTCCACAGCAGGTGGTGGCAGGGGTCAGGTCCCCCCTCCCCCGCCCTGCACCGTGTAGCGTTGTTGCATCCACACGACTCCTGAAACAGAATGCTACGGGTACCAGTGACAGTTGCAACAAAGTTTATTACAATGAGAGGCAAGGCCGACCGATCGGGACCAACACTGTTGATAAGAGTGTGGCCCCGAACAGCCGGGGTACAGAGTTTTTAAAGCCGATCACATCGTTTTATCATTATCTGGGAACAGAACAGATAAACATTTCCCAGATGAGTTAGAAACAGTTGCCAGATGAGTCAGAAACAGTTATCGAATGAGGTGATTATTTTAGACTTTCTGCCGCTAAGTTGCAACCAGTGGATCTCCTTGACCTTGTCTCTGATGCTCTTTTTTGAGCTTTTGTTTCCTTCATTGGTAAAGCCTAATTCACAAGAGTATGAAGTATGATTTACAAGAGTAAAAGCAAGGCTGTTATCTTTTGACTTTTAGTGTCAGAACAAAGTTGTTATCTTTCAAGCTAAGCGTTAGCTCTATAGTACAATTTAACCCTTACAGCGGGACCTTTTTGGTGATTTGTGTTGGCTGCTGGCTAAGCCGTGCGTCCCTAGCAGGCTAGCCCCAGGTGTCTTCACAAGATGATAGTGTTCCCGGAAGGTAACCGCTAGTGGAAAAGTCCTCTTCATCCTGTGTCTGGGTCACATGTGCTGAACTGAGCTCCCTTTGACCAAAGCAAGTCGAATGGCAAAGCTCACGCCGGTGTTGAGGAAATGGTTACAGGGAAGCAGGTCATTGAGAACCATTACGGGAACAGTGTGCCACACAAGAAATGTACCTTAGGTTCTTTGCCTATAAAATCACAGGCCAAAAATGTTGAGTTGCAAGATGTATACTTTCCGTGAAGATAAGGTGTTTAAGCTACAGGTGTCCTCGTGGAAACGCAAATATGAAGCCCTGTGCGTATGTCTCTATTAATAGCGTAGTTAAACCACCGTGGTTTAAATAAGCATCTTCAGAATTTTAAGTTAATTCTTACTAGTAACTGTTGATAAAATCAGTAGGACATGGGTGTTTTCAGTAACCAAGGATAAACTGCATGTGCAGTTAATGGGCTTGGGGGTTCCCCTGCAATAGGGTGTTTCCTGCTGTTTCTCAAGGTGTGAGGTTCTGTTGTCTCACAGCAGGCGAACCCCCCCCCCCCGCCCCTTTTTAATTGTCTTTTCTAGCTGTGTGTAGAGAGCCTCACACAAGAGAATCCAGGACCTAGGAGCAAGTCACCGCAGTCCTGTCATGACTCTGGTCCATTGGCCCTCTCTCCCAGCTGTCCTCCCACAGTCCTCGGTGCGTTTCCAAGAGCAGCAGAACATGCAGAATTCATCTCTGGTGAGTGGTTTGTTTGCTTGCTCCTCAGCTTGTTTTACATCGTGCTTCGTGAGCTTTACGCAGGGCAGTTCATAAATTAAAATAGAAAAGTAGAAATAAGTGAAACTCAGCTTCTGGGAAAAATACCTAAACGTGGAAATGGTGGCATGTAGGTATGGACGGGTTCTATGACCTGAGAGTCCTCCAAGGTGAGTGCAGATTCGTCCCTGATTTCTCTTTCTGATGTCGTGGAGAAAAGATAGGCACATTTGTTATCTTTTCAGAATGGCCCCTTAGAGGAAAGTGTGCCACATTCTCATGGGACACGAAAGCTTGCAGGCACAGAAGTCCGAAACGGTGCCTTTGTCGGTCACAGAGATGGTGTCGTGGACAGTGTTTCACTGCCAACCTGGAAATCAACACGTCCAGCATTCTGCAGCAGTGTCAGTCACCTGGGGCTGGAACACGGCTTGCTCACTAAGGGTTTTCTGGAGTTGCGAAAGTAGCGTCCCAGACAGCTTTTGGAAGGCCCTACTTGATCCTCGGCTAAAACTTGGGATGTCTGGGGGACTGAATTGACTGCAGGTCCTTCAAATAAGTCTCCCCACGTTTCTGTCAGCTAGTCTGTCTGTGTAGGTTGTGGGGCCGACTGTTCAAAGTTGTATTTTTCTGACAAATATTTCCACCGCTGGTCTGCATCTTAACCTACTCAGTGTGGTCCCAATTCACGTCTTCTAAGTGAGGAAATAACCTACAACCTGCATTATCCACCTAGATTATAGTTAGACTCCGTGTACTGTGGGCGTTGCCTCACGTGAACCTTCTGCCGTAGTGACACTGCTCTCCAGGATCTTCTCCTGGACATTCTTGTCCGTTAGCTCCTGTGGCGGCCTGCCTGATGATTTCTTCTGCTTCCCTGAATTCTTCTCCTGTGTGTTTCTTCTCCTGAACATCGCTCTCCAAGTGTTCAAATCTGGCCCCCATATTCACACGATGCGGTTTTCCTTGACTTGTCTGGCCCTCTGTGGTTTGATAGTCTTGAGCATTTCTCTCCATCTTGGACCTCTTCCCCATCCTTTAGACCATAGGTCCAACTCCCCCGTGAATGCGTTTTTTGTGGCTGTCCAGAAGGCACCTCACACTGAGCGAGTCCCACCTGAAATCCATGTCGTCTTTTCTTCCCTTACATGTGATATACCTTCCATTCACCAGTGACTCTAATGGGATTTCTCCTGGATGCCTCCTTCTCTCTCAGGTATAATCTCCTCTTACATGAAGACCCATGTGTTTGTTTTGTTAGTTTACCCAAAATCTGCATTGGTGCTCACAGACAAATGTAGTAACTGTCTGTTTTACATTGGAATTGTCCTTCTTGGAAAAATCTGAAGGATGTATATGCCTGGTGATTGGGTTGGATCCCTCTTGAGCTGTGCTACTAGCCAACATGTGTGGTGACAGCTTCAGGAGTCCGGTTGGAGAAAGTATGCAGGAGTCAGTGATATACGTTCAAACAAGTGTTAAGATGAAGATAGGCAAAGTATGAAACAAGGAGCTCAGATTTTTATAATTTTTACCTTTTATTTTCATAAATTTGTCAGTGATTCTATCTGTATTTTTTATTATCGTATAATTGAAATTGCTAGTTCAAAAATGAACTGTCATGTTTTCAACCCTGTTAAAGGATATTTAATTTCTCTGTTCCAGCTAATCATTTAAAAGAAATGAGTAAGGAAAAATGGATGTTTGCATCAACCATAAATAGAATTTTGGATTACAGTTTGGTGAAAAGTTGGTTAACTTTTTTTATTTTGATAACATATACATCACCTGGAGCACCTGAGTGGCTCAGTCGGTTAGGCATCTGACTCTTGATTTTGGCTCAGGTCATGATCTCACAGTTCATGGGTTCGAGCCCCATGTCAGGCTCTGCACTGACAGCATGGAGCCTGCTTAGGATTCTCTCCTTGCCTCCCTCTGTGCCCCTCCCCTGCTTGCGCTCACTCCCTCTCTCAAAATAAATAAATAAGCAGTAAAGTATGTATGTGTGTGTGTGTGTGTGTGTGTGTGTGTGTGTGTGTGTGTGTATATGTATATATACATAAAACCTCGAATTGGCCGTATTGACCATTTTAATTAAAAATGTCAGTTCAGTGGCATCAGTTTTAATCATCTTGTGCAACTGTCTCCAGAATTTTTTCATGTTTCCCAAATGAAGCTCTGCTCATTAAATACCAAGTACCTGTCCCCTCTAATTCAGCCCTTGGCAACCATGATTTTATTTTCTATGTCCATGAATTTGACTATTCTAGGGAGCCTCTATAGGTGAAGTCAGGCAATATTCATCTTTTTATGACTGACTCATTTTACTTAGTGTATTGTCTTCAGGGTTCAATTGTGTCACAGGATGCCATGGTTATAACATGGTTGTTACTCCCTTGAGGTTGAGTTTAATTAGTCTTGACTCTCCAAGCATTTCTTACATTTTTTTCTGTAAAAATTGGAAGAGGCAACTTTTTCAGCCTTAAACAGTAACAGATAAAATGAGAAATCCTTTGAAAGTTTTTCAGTCCTACAGGTTCCCAAATTTATAGTATCTCCCAATTTTCTTTCATTCCTGTTTGCACACTGAACTCTTTTTTTCCACCTGAGCTTATCACTTTTCCTATAGTATTTAACTAAAGACAGCGACTAGTGCCTGATACTTACTACTAATACTCTGTTTTCCTACCTCTTTTTCTAAAGCTTTAAATCCATATGGTAATCATCACTCATGTTACTTCAGTAACATTAGGTACATAAGTACCAGTGATCATAAGTAACACTGATCTGCTATTTAGCCCCTGGTATCATGGATCACCTTCCTCCCAGTTTCTTTGCACTGCTTGTTTCTGTTTGGTGATTATGCCGATTCATTACCAGTTAGGTCCACAACAAAGGTTTCATTCTTTCTTATGCTACCTATCCATCACGGATCAGTTTTGCTTTTTATCCTTTTTGTCTCATTCAGTATCCCAGACGGAGGAGCACTTTTTTTTTTACTGTAACATTGTTGGTCCTGTGACAGAGGGAGGACATGGTGATCTATGCATGGCTCTTCCAGCTTCTGCTTAGAAGTGACATGTGTCACTTCCATTGACTTGTTCTTGTTCAGTGCCAGGTACATGGAAGAATATAGATCTGTTTATGTGAGTTCCACCTCCAAGGGATATTAATCCTTTTGCAGAGAAGGGCACCTCAGGGAGTACTGTGGACTGTATTGTATTCCCCCAGAATTTGTATATTGAAGGCCAGCCCTAACTGCCAATGTGACTGCATTTGGAGATCAAGCCTTTAGAAAGTAATTATTGTTAAATGAGGTCCTAATGGTGGGGCCCTAATCTGATAGGATTGGTGGCCTTATGAAAAGAGGAAGAGGAGAGGTTTTTATTCCTCCACCATGAGAAAACAGCAGGAGAGTGACCATCTGCAAGCCAGGAAGATGGTCTATACCCGGCACAGAACTGGCTGACACCTGACCTTGGATGTCTCAGCCTCCAGAAATCTGAGAAAAATTTGCTTACAAAAGAATTTTTTTAAATGTTTATTTATTTTTGAAAGAGACAGAGTGTGAGCGGGGGGGTGGGGTGGGGGGGTGGGGGTGGGTGGGTGGGGGCGGGGAAGCTGAGAGAGAGAGAGAGAGGGAGTCACAGAATCTAAAGCAGACTCCAGGCTCGCTCGGAGCTGTCAGCACACGGACCAACGTGGGGCCCGAACGCATGAGCCATGAGATCATGACCTGAGCCGAAGTTGGAAGCTTAACCAGCTGAGCCACCCAGGTGCCCCAAGAAATTTGCTTTTGAATCCATCTAGTCTAGGGTATTTGTTATGTCAGCCAGAGCTGACTGATAAGGGAGAGACACTAAATTTTGGTGAACAGAAGTATAACCTACCACGGTCTCTGTCTATTGTTACTTAATCTTCTCTATGAACTTTTAAATTAGCTTGTCTGTATCTAAGGATGTGTTGTTTATTAGGATAATATTACATGAATTTCCTGAATATTAACTTACTGAGAATTGATATCTTTTTGATGCAGATCTTCCTACTTGTGAATATGGTGTCTTTCATTTATTAGTTCTTGTAGCCTTCATATTTTTTTCTCCCACAGCTTTGTATGTTTTCTGTTAATGTATTGATAGGTATTCTGCTTTTTGTTGTTGTTATAGTATGAATGTTTTTGTATGTATGAAGACATTATTTTTATAATCTACAGTTTATAGAATTTTCTTATAGAAAATTCTTTTCTTTGGGACGCCTGGGTGGTGATTAAGTGTCCAGTTCTTGATTTTGGATCAGGTCATGATCTCACAGTTGGTGGGATAGAGTCGGGCCTGCTGGTGTGCTCTCCTTGTCTCTCTGTCTGTCTCTCTGTCTTTCTGTCTCTCTCTCTGTCTGTCTGTCTCTCTCTGCCCCCTCCTGATTGTGTGTGCACTTTCACTATCTCTTTCTCTGTCTCAAACTTAAAAAAGAAAATTATTTTGTTTCTATAGAATAGTTCTCATAGGATTCTTTTGAGTTTTCTACGTATAAATTATATTTAAATTATGACCGTTTTTACAACTATTTATCTCTTTTCAATTGCATTGACTGTTACCACTTGTAAATTGTTGAATAATTGTGGTGGGAGAGCACCTTTATACTCCAGTATTTCCTCATGAAGTGTGATGCTGCCTCCGGGGTAAGACATACACATTTAATCATTTTAAGGAAGAATCCTCTAAATCCCCTTTGGTTAATGGTTATTATTACAAATGGGAGAATATTTTGTAGATACCTGCTTAGTGTCTATTTGAATCATCATAGGACTTTTCAGAAACGTGAATATGATGACGTGTATTAATAGGTTCCTTAGTGTGGAGGTTATTTCTATTCCTGGAATAATCTCTAGAAATCTTCTCTGTGTCGTGGTGTCTCTCTTTCTCTGACAGTCAGCATTGGTGTGTCCTAAAACACGGCACCTGTTCCTTTCTCCTTTCAAAGTCTTAGGTTCTCTGTGAGCTGTTCCATTCACTCTGATGGCTTCAGCTACTACTAAAATTCTGCTGCTTCCCCAATGTTTATTTTGAGCTTGGATCTCTCCTGAGCTCTAGATCATGTATCCAGTTGCCAGTATGACATCCCTGCGTACGCACAGACTTCAGACATGCTGTGTCCAAAATCTGTGTCTCTTGTGCACACTCTGTGCCCTATTTTATTTCATCTTATAGCACCGGTATGTATCTAGCTGGTCATGCAGACAGCCGGGTTCTGTCTTCACCCTTCTCAGAACAAATTAGAACCAACTTGTGTTCCTGCTTTCTTTTCATTTTTGCTTTGTAGGATTAGTACCCTATTCTGTAATTTTATTGCTCTGTATCCTGTAACCCCAAGTTTGTCCTCTGTCACTCTCTTCTAAGCTCTTTCCCATCCTGCTTCTAGGGGAGGACTGTTAAAATGCAAATCTGGCCGTGTAACTTACCTCTTCTTACTGGCCCCTCATTATTGACACCCTGTGGTTTAGGAAGTAGGAGGTACTCACACTGGGGAGGACAGAAGCAACCCTCTGGGATAAGGAGGAAATATTCAAATGCGTCTGTACATGCTTTTAATGTATAAGTAATAAAAACAACGGTGAGTGCATCAAATTTGTTGTGTTGGAATTAGGTCAGATATTTAAACGCAGAACTATAGGGGCGCCTGGGTGGCTTATCGGTTAAGTGTCTGACTTCAGCTCAGGTCATGATCTCGCAGTCTGTGAGTTCGAGCCCTGCGTCAGGCTCTGTGCTGACAGCTCAGAGCCTGGAGCCTGCTTCGGATCTGTGTCTGAGAGGGTCTGTGTCTCCCTCTCTCTCTGCCCCTCCCCCACTTGCACTCTGTCTCCCTCTCTCGCTCAAAAAAAAATTTTTTTTAAATGCAAACTATAATCTGTTCCTTAAGTACCTTTACTGCCTTTATGTCTTGTCACAGCCTAGGAGCAACCATTTGGACATGGTGCTGTTTGTACTTCCAGTAATGTAGCATGTGTACCTGTTGCCCTCGTGACTTCTACTGTAGTCTCATAATTATGAGAATATGTTGTTCACATTAAACAGCTAATGTGTTTGGCTCTTCAGGGAAGTGTGATTGGATGGCACACGGGCAGCTGTTTCCTTCTTTCTTACTCTTGTCTACATTAAACACGTCTAACCTCGTTTATCTAGTGCATTACTGCAGGTGTATGTTTACACTAAGGCCTCCGTACCAGGTCATACACACCTTTGGGGAGCACAGTTATCTTTTCGTCTCTAGTAGCAAGGACGGTTCTAGATTGACAAGGGAAACTTTATGATTGTACTTTTAGGGATTAAAGAGTTAACATGGGTAGGATAGTTCTACTGTGGATTCGCTTTAGCCCACGGTATAGAGTACAAAGCATGGTGTATTCTGTATAAGACAAAACACACAAAAAAGAATGAACTCCCAGACTTGTTCTTCTGATCCCAGCTGATCCCTTGAATTGAGACATGTGTCATTCATTCCAGGGGTTGGTGTCGTTTGAGGATGTGGCTGTGAACTTCACCTGGGAGGAGTGGCAGGACCTGGATGATGCCCAGCGGACCCTGTACAGGGTCGTGATGCTGGAGACCTACAGTAGCCTGGTGTCACTGGGTGAGTGAAAGTGTCTTAGTGTCCTAGCACTGCTTTCTTCATTGGTAAACGTGGAAACTGTTTATGAGATTACATGCTACTTGGGTTTAAGATTCGAGGCCCAGAAGAACGTGGGTGTTCACCTCTCTAATCAGAGGTTCAGATCGGCCGTTCGTTGCACGACTCTTGACGCTGTGCTCCTGTCATTCTTTAAAACGGTTTGGTAAAAGCCCCCCCTTTATTTCTGATCAACAGGGCACTGCATTACCAAACCTGAGGTGATCGTCAAGTTGGAGCAAGGAGCAGAGCCATGGACAGTAGAGGAACCCCTAGAGCAGAGCCTCCCAGGTCTGTCAGTGCATACTGGGCAGGGGTCTGGGAAGGGGAGAGCATAGCAGATGTTGGCCGTGGTGGGTTGTTTTTTACCCGTGCTTTTCCTAGGTTCAGACATGCTCTATTTAGTCTCCAAAGATGCTTCTTATGTATAAACCACCCCCATCTTTTTTTCTATTTTCTTAGTCTTACCCAAAATCCAGTCTTTACCTGCCTCCTCTTAGAATGTTTTTCTTTGTTAGCCACTGTCTGTAGGCTGTAAGATGCCCTCCTTTCCTCCATCCTCTTGCGCTAGTTTTTTTCAGACATTTATTTATATACTCATTATTCTTTCAACAAGTGTTAAGCAAGCGCTAGTCATTTTGTAATTATGGGGATAACGACAGTAATCAAACAAGTGCACTCCTTTCTACGTGGTTACCAATTATTGAGTCAGCATGAAACACATATACGACATACGAAGTACATGTGAAGTAGTGGGATAACCCGCACAGATGTCACCGTGACAGAAAATGGGGTGTGCCATTTTAGGAAGGAAGCCCAGGGAAAGTGGTTTTGGGGTGATTAATTATTAAGACTATACTTTGGGATAGCTTAAGTTTAAGGTGGCGATTTACCAAATTTGACAGTATAACATATAGGTGGATATAATATCTGGAGTAGAAATTGGACATCACTATTACAAGGTACAAGTTAGAAAAATTGTTAAAGGCAGAGGATTAGAGGAGGTTGCCCAGGGAGTTGTTAAGAAAAGAAGGGGAGCCCAGGACCAAGCGTTGTCAACCACGGCATCACAGGTGGCAGGAAGGTGTGGAGAACCACGCACAGTGTGGAAAGGGGCAGTCCATGGCATGGGAGGAGAATCTGGAGAACGTGTGTCCTTGAGGCCAGTGGAGCCCGGGGTTTCAGGGTGCAGTTGCTTACGCTAAATCATTCTGAAACAATGACCCATACACGGACTCCATTTTCGCTGAAACTAGGACACGTGCAAAACTCCAGAGTGCAAAACACAAGCCTTTAGAAACTGCACATTGTCAAGTAGGGCTGCATATACCAGGAAGTGGGGGTGGGGATGCCAGGGTTTTTGATCTAAGAAGGAGCCAGAAAGAGGTTTTCCAATGATGGTGGGCACAGCCTGGGTTGCAGAGCTTAAACCCTTTAGGCCAGCAGGGAGAGGTAGCCCAGTGTGGAGGATTGGAGCTCTCTGTACCTGTTATGGTTGTGAGAAGCCAAGCATGCTGGGTTTAATTAGGAATTAGCCGAAAGCGGTCTCTGGCTGGCATGGAGAAGGAGAGGTGATGCCTTTGAAAAACCCCACGGATGCCCAGGGAAAGGTGAAAAAGCAAAGAAATGTGGGAACAAATCCTTGTTCCTAAGCAACATCCCTGCTGAGATGACAGAAGAATGGCTCTGTACTGCATCCTGAAGTGGCGGATCCAGGAAGACCTCGTCGTCTTCAAAGCTGAGTGATGAGAAGAGGCCCAGCACGAGTGACCTACAGTTATTGTGAGAGAAAGCGGGAAATGGAACAGGAACACAAATGGCAGATGAAGGGAAGTCAGCTGAACACTAAGACTAGGGAATAGGTGAATATTGTGACCAATGGTTTCCTCATGGATTCAAAAAGGGAAAAAAAAAAAAAACGATAAAAAAGCAAAACCAACAAATAAATAAAACCATGATCTGACATTAGAGAATCTGTTGGTGTAACTTGTTACATTATTTCATTAGAAAGAAAAATCATATACTTATAATCATACCCATTTTAACTGTAAAATTCTTATCCTACACGATGGAAAGAAAGTTCTCCATTTTTACATGAACATTCCGTAAGAAATGCTTAGGTGTGGTTCATACATATGGTTACTTTGTCTCATTTTAGATGTCCAGACTGCAGGTGACCTGATGGAGACTGGCCAGGAGTATCAGAGCAGACTTTTGTGGCAAGTTGGATTGGCCAACTATGAAACGTCAACGAAGGAGAGAACCGGTTTGGGAAAAACACTTAATTTGAGTGCAGCCGACGTTTCAAAACTGATTGTAAATAACGGAAGCTACTCAAGAGTGAAGGCAGAGTTGTGTAATGTGTGTCAGAACACGTTTCTCCCTGGTGAGCCTGGTGGGATGCGTGTTGGAGAGAATGCCAAGGAATGTCATACAACTGGGAGCCCCCTCAGGTGTGCCGAGTGTCCTAGTTGTCATCCGAGGAATCAGACTTTGCGGCAGCCTCTTGAATTTAGCGGGCAAGGGAAAGACTTCAACAAGGGGGCAACACTCTGTACCTATAGGAGAGCTCACATGGGAGAGACTGCCTGTAGGTATAATGAACATCGGGAAGCCTGTGGTAAGTCAGCTGTCACTGCCCAAGAGAGAACTCACATAGGGGAGAATCACTGTGGATGTAACAAATGGAGGAACACTTTTTGTGAGAAACCAACACAGTTGCATCTTGGTCTAGCCGATGTCGAGGAGCAACACCATAAACATGATCGAAGTGGGGGTAATTTCAGCAAGAAATCACACCTCGCTCAGCTTTCGAGAACTCCGTTAGAAGAGAAAACTTTTGAATGTGATGTATGTGCTAAAACTTTCTACAAGAGGTCTAATCTCAGTAAACATCGGAAAATACACACAGGAGAGAAACCCTATAAATGTAGCGAGTGTGAGAAGACCTTCATTAGTAAAACAGTTCTTACAGTACATCGGAGAACTCATACAGGGGAGAAGCCCTATGCATGTGTCGAATGTGAGAAATCTTTCTGCCATAAGTCACACCTGACTGTTCATCAGAGAATCCACACAGGGGAAAAACCGTATGAATGTTATGAATGTGGGAAATCCTTCCCTGTGAAAACAAAACTCACCGTACATCTGAGAACACACACAGGGGAGAAGCCCTATGAATGTAATGAATGTAGGAAATCCTTTTACCAGAAGTCAGCCCTCACCATACATCAGAAGATTCACAATAGGGAGACACATCATGAATGCAACGACTGTGGTAAGACATTCCATAAGAAGTCAGTTCTCACTGCACATCAGAGAACTCATACAGGAGAGAGACCTTATGAATGTAAACAATGTGGGAAATGCTTTGGCCATCGCCCAGCTCTCACTGTACATCAGAGAACTCACACAAGAGACAAACCTTATAAATGTAACGAATGTGGGAAATCCTTTTGTGTGAAGCCAAAACTCACTGTGCATCTGAGACTTCACACAGGTGAGAAGCCCTTTGAATGTAAGGAGTGTGGGAAAACTTTCTACCAGAAGTCAAAACTCACTGTACACCAGAGAACTCACACTGGTGAGAAACCTTATGAATGTAATGAATGTCGGAAAACCTTTTGTGAGAAGTCAACCCTCAATAGGCATCAGAGAACTCACAGGGGAGAGAAACCTTACGGATGTAAAGAATGTAGGAAAACTTTCTACCAGAAATCAGCCCTCACTGTTCACCAGAGAACTCACACAGGAGAGAAACCCTATGAATGTAATGATTGTGGAAAAACCTTCTGTCAGAAATCACACCTCAGCAAACATTTGAGAACTCACACAGGGGAGAAGTCATGTGTGGCAGAGACTGGCTGTATGTATACCAAAACTCACTTTCTCTTTGTGTTGGGCACACAGTTAGCCTACATTTCTCAGCCTCCCTTTGTTGTGGGTGGGACCATGTAACTGAGTTCTGGCCAAGAGAATATGAACACACATGATGAACAGTACAGTGAAGCCTGGCCACAAAAAAACCAAAAACCAAAAAACAACATGCATTTGGTGAGTTTTTTTATTCCCTGTGCTCCTGAAGTGCAGATGACACACAGGTTTGTCTTCAAAGCCATAGAGTGAAGATTGCAACCATGACCTCAGGCAGAAAGAATTGATTGTGGAGGGCAGAAATCTTTCCATCTCTACCTCAGAAATCCTCACATGTAGTTTACCTGAGTGAGAACCCTTCTATGTGTGACCTGACTACAGCACTACCAGTCCATTGTAGCCAGTTCACTTTATGAATTTGTGAATTTGTGGCAGGCTTCTGTTGAAGTTACCAGTCCTTGTGTAGGAAACTCACAGAGGAAAGAACCTGTGTTTTCATCTTTCAACCCTAAGTCAGAAATCATAGGAAGAAATAATGCAGTAAATGTAGGAATACCTTTATTGGTCAGAGATAGCTCATTGAACAGTGAGAATAAAGTAAAACCTGATAAATACCTATTGTGTCCAAATTTTCAACTGAATGTCTGACTTTGTGTCTATCAGAGAATTTCTCATTAAGGGAAAACTATCAGGTTAGGTAATGTGGATGAAAATTTCAGATAGAAATGGTACTGTATTGAAAAAAATTTTTGAACTAGACGACCATTGGTTCTCTGCTGCGGGTGATTTTGCCTACAAGGGGATATTTGGCAACAGTAATGGTACTAGCATGGTGTCAATTCTGCCTTTTTCTATACAAGGTAGTTATAGGGCCCATGAAGATTCTAAGGGGTAGAGAAATAGGCTCCACCTTTCGATGTAAGGGCACCTTAAATAGTATGTGGGATGGGACATAGTAGTGTGGCCATCTTTAGAAAATGCAATAGGACACTGTCCACTTTATGACCACCGAGTTCACATTGCTCACACATGTAATCTGTACTATACAATTAAAGGACCTCAATTTATAAAGCTGTTTAGCTCAAAATGTAGGACCTCATCATCTGTATCTGGTCTACATGCACATAGTCTTTTTGGACACAGTCCCTTGTCTGTGACTTAGTCTGAAAACCTAGGACCTGATGTGACTAGTTATGTGCCCTGCACACACAACACACAATGGTAGCACAGAGATGAGGGATTCACTGATGGTCCATTCGAAGGAGAGGAACTGGGAGGCACTTAGCCTCCCATACACAGAAACTGAAATCTGGCAGGGCACACCATCAGTTCCTTAATTAGGATGCAGCGATTCTGGGAATGACGTTAGGGCTCTGGATTCTGCACTCCGTCACCTCTCTTCTGCATGACCTAGCCTGATTTATTCATTTTGCTATCTAGTTTCTTCAGTTCTGGTTCCTGCCCAGAGGGCTCTTCTCATTTGAACTGTTTCTAAAACTTGTGTTTCAAATTGATTTCATGCCTTTAAGAAAGTTTTTGGATTTCTGATAAATTATAATGTAGTCCACTAGGTGAAAGCCACCCCTATATTTCTGGAACACGATCCACTCCACCTCGAACTGAGAGATGTGGGGACAGTGCTACTATTTATCATCTATCGTAAAGGTTTACAAGGCACACTCTTTAGAGTCTCAAGAAAAGGGTCTTAGAGCAACACCCTTGGTCTGAGATTCGCTCTGAGGCTCCATTTTGCCGGTAGCATCCTGATTATGACCTGTAGCCTGCATTCATTTCATACTTCAGGGATCTTTGTTTCTGACTGGAGATGCTGGGAAGGAGGAACAGTTTTATTTTCACACCTAAGTAGTCCTGGCCCCTTGGTGTTTTGGCTAGATTGTTCTCTAAAACTGAACGATTTCTTTTAGCTCCTCTGTCTCTACCTATACCTATGGTAAGTGACTCTACCAGCTATGGATTTTTTTCTTTTTTCTTTTAAGTTTTTTTTTTTTTTCAACGTTTTTTATTTATTTTTGGGACAGAGAGAGACAGAGCATGAACGGGGGAGGGGCAGAGAGAGAGGGAGACACAGAATCGGAAACAGGCTCCAGGCTCCGAGCCATCAGCCCAGAGCCTGACGCGGGGCTCGAACTCACGGACAGCAAGATCGTGACCTGGCTGAAGTCGGATGCTTAACCGACTGCGCCACCCAGGCGCCCCGGATTTTTTTCTTTTTGTCTCAGCTAGAAACCCACCCTTGGTTGCTCTACTATGTGATGCTGGGGCTACATTTCTCTTATTCCAGCTGACACAATCTCTGGGTTTCCAATAAAGGGCCTGGAGGGAGATTGCAAGGCAGAGCAGGAAGGAGGATCTTCTTCCTTGGCAGGTATCCATGTGGTTGTGAGCAGGGGTGGGGAAGGTTCTGGTCCTGTTTCTCTGTCTAGAACTTTAGTACAGTGAATAGTATTTGAACATACCCTAAAGTGCTTTAAACATTTCACTGGTAAGTATTAAAGAAGGTACCTTCTATTCCTAGATTTTACACTTTTTTTTTTTATTTAAATAGGTGTTGGATTTTGTCAAAGGCTTTTGTGCTTCTGTTGAAGTAAGCATGTGTCTTTTTATTTAATTAAAAAAAAATTTAATCTTTATTTTTGAGAGAGTGAGACAAAAGGAGAGCAGGGGAGGAACAGAGAGAGAGGGATACCCAGAATCCAAAGCAGGCTCCAGGCTCTGAGCCGTCAGCACAGAGCCCGATGTAGGGCTCGAGCCCACGAACCATGAGATCATGACCTGAACCGAAGCTGGACACTTAACCGACTGAGCCGTCCAGGCACCCTTCATGTGTCTTTTTTTATTGTGAATCACCTGAAGCTACAAAATTAGCTGAACTGCTGCTATTCAAGGTGATTATTTCCATTGCTACTCAGGGGAATGTACTAATTTCCAGGCAATGCAGGAGTTGTTCTGATAAGGTGTAACCAATTCATTTATGACACAGGTCTGATTAACTCCATGTCAGAAAACTGGGAGATTTATGCCTGGTGTCTCTAACTGACAGAGTAATTTCCCACCATGTCACATTCCCCCGTTCTTCCACAGAAACAGTACTCTCCAGGGAGCCTGTTTGGACCTCTCCGCAATCCCACCACGTTACTGTCCTACCTGGATGTGGGAGTCTTTCAAGACAAGGAACCTCTTCCTACTTCATTGACTGTATTTTGGCTCAGGAGCACTGCTGTCCTTTATTGGGTGAGTGCATTTTCATGGAGTCTTAGGTGATTGACTCCCAGCACACAGGATTTCTAAGACACTATGTTCTTGTGACAGGTGTCGGTTACATATTTTGTGCCCAGGAAGGCACAAACTACACTTGGCCTCCAATTATGTTTTTTTTTTTTTTTCTCAGCTAATCAGTGGAGACTGTGGGCAAGGGACTGACTGGATGAGAACCCCCAGCACCTCCATCCCCACTGTTGAGATTTCTGGGATTCGGTTTACTTCAGGCCTGAATAAGGAATTAAAGAAACAATCACACTGTGGCTTTGCAGACCTGCATCCTTCTGCCTGGGAACCCAGAACAGTGTGTTAAGTCCTAGAAAGGAGCAGACCAGAGACTATGAGGGTAGGGAGGCCTGCTGTGGCCCTCTGGCTGAGGCCAAGGCTTTACACAGTCTCAGGGGCCAGACAAGCCCTACCCCCTCTGCATAAACTCAGCTGAGGCAGTTGTACTGAAATAGTGCCTTTATTTCCTGAAGTTCATGGAATATGCTCCAAGGCAAAGAGAGTCCTTGCCTAGGAGGGCATAGTACGGCCTTGCTTGGTGGGCAGCCCTGGGTCTTTCTCCTTGCTGACTCCTAGGAGCTTAGGATTGGCCTGTGGGAGGTCAGAGTCTGAGGAGGGAAATGTCCATGTATCCCTGTGCCCACACCCTCCCTGGGACCTGCCTCTTCCCACTCCACACTGCCAGCCCCTGCATTTCTGTCTTCTTTGTGCCCTGTGGGAGCACCCTTCCCCAAAGACCATCCTCTGAGGACTCTCGATCCCCTTCTTTGCCTTCCTGCACCCAGCTCCTTGAATGAGCTATTTCTGCTCCCTGCCACCCAACCCAGGGCTCACAAGTTCTCCTGGGCCAGCCCCTTCATCTTGTTTGCTTTGGGCTTGAGCAGGGATCTGCACCCCAAGCGTTTCCAGCTCTTCCTTAAGCCTGGACAGACAGAGGTAGGGTAGGAGTGTGGGGAGGGGGAAGGGGAGGAGAAAGGACAAGAGGCTGTGAAGAGACCAGGAGACAGGCTGAAAAGGGAGCAGAGATGCCTCAGCCACCTTCCCCTAGAGGACTGGGGGGAGGGCCTCCACACGCACCTCTGCCTCTTTTGCTGTAGCTGCTGGCACTTCTGCTGCAGCTGTTCATGGTGCTGGGCAGCAGCCTCTAGGAGCTCCTGGGCCTTCCTGTTCTCCTCTTCAAACATATGTCTGAGGGGGGTGGGCATCAGCACTGGCATCTCCCTCCCTCCACCCCAGTCCCTGTCCCTGTCCTGCTCGTCTTACACTGCAGCTGCTGCCTCCTGGCTGCGGAGAAAGAGCCCCTCAGCAGTGGTCGAGCAACCATCAGCCCCAAACTGGGAACACAGACGATGCTTCACGTCCTCCAGCTTTGCTTCCACGAGCTTCTCTGCGGCAGGAAGGGACAGATAAGCAGGGCAGTGCAAGGCAAATCAGGGCCTCCCCAATCTCCAGGCCTCACCTTCCCTGAGCAATTGCTCCTTGCTGCTGTCCAGGGCGCCAATCTCCTGGGCCATCTGCTCTGGTCTCTGAGTAGGTAGAAAGGAGGCCTGTGCATGTGTTTCGGCCTACCCCCATGCACCTCAGACAAGCCTACCTGGATCTGGTCTTTACTCAGCCTGCCTCCCTTCCTACTACTCGGGCCCTCTGGGCACACAGGGCACGTTCCAGCCTCAGGGTCTTTGTACTGGCCATCCTCTCCACCTGGAACTGTCTCACCCCAGACACCTGTGATGCTGTGCTTGAGAGGCTCACGAGGTGGTTAACGTTCGGTAATCTTGGAAGCTTTGACGTGAGGCAAGCATTTATTACAGGGGATCCTAAAAGCATCACTAACCAGAAGTGTTCCCTGGAGAATCATTTACTAGCCCTGCATTGCCGTTTCTCTTCCCCTTACGTGGCCTCTTCAATGAACCTCTCTCTCTATCCCAACGTCTGTTCTCTCTGCCCCTTTCACTTAGTATCTAGGATCCCCAGGGGGCAAACACCAGTCTGCTTGGTTCCCCGCTGTCTGCCCTGTGGCAGTCATGGCTGCAAACACATCCATGGATCTTCTCTATGGATAACCTTTCCTGACTTCATCAGGGCTCCTCCTGGTCACTGCAGGGCCCTGGGGGAGCAGCAGAGAGGGCGGGCAGGACCAGTGAAGAGGATGACACCGGGTGGTAGTGAGGGTGGGGATAAGGCACTGAGTTGAGGGCCATTTTGACGTTAGGCCACCAAGGCTGGCTCAAAAGCCGGTGAGAGGAAGGAGGCCTGCGGCGTGACCTTCAGTTTGGGGCCAGGGACTCTTAGGGAAGATGTGTAAGGTGGGAGGAATGGCTGTGAGTGACTCACGTGGAACTCCCAGAGGTCCTTGTGCTGGCCCATCAGATCCTCCAGCTGTTCCTCAAAATCCAACCTGGGGGCCGGCCACACAAGATGAGGGACCATTGGCTGAGACACCCCTCCCCAGCCAGGCGTCTTCATGTACAGACCATGGGAGGCTTGCCCATGTTCTTTGCTTGGCAGGGAGCACCTTCCCCACCTTGACCTTCCAAACCTCAGGTCAGCCAGCTCCTCTTCTAACCCCCCTCCCTGATATTACCTGCACCTACAACCCATCCTCGCACACTGCCCCCTCACCCCCCACCTGGCCTGGAGCACTGGGCTTCACCTCAGTTGCCTCTGTTTGTTCTTCTCGTCCTCGATCTGGGAGTTCAGGGCAGAAATTCGCTCCTTGCACTCCTGCAGCACGGTCTGCTTCCTGCGAAGAGGCAAAGCAGCCCTCAGTCATGTTCTCTGAATGTCTCCCCAGGATGGGGCTGGATGGGGCTTCTGCCTCCTCTTGGGGTGTGTTGTAGCCTTCTAAATTGAGGTCCTCCTCTAGTAACTTCATGGGTTGGGGCATGAGCATGTGCCCCCTGGGAATAGTGTAGTCACCGGGGCATGGTCAACCGCGAACACACACACATACTAATCTCATCCCAATTTCCCCACACAGTTCCAGTCTTGGTATGCCAGGGCTCAGTGACTCTGGTCACAAAATAAGCTAAACCAACGTTCAGGAAGTGGAGAGATGGATTCACAAATACTGAGGTGGATGGTAGGGTCCCGATGAATAGAGAGAGACAGAATGGCTTGATGCCTCAATGAAGGGACAGATGAGTGGACAGACAGCCAAGGGGCCTATTTTGGGAAGAGTGACAGGCACAGAAGAAAAAACAGCCAAAGGAATTTGGTATTCTAGCAAACGAATGATTATCCCAGTGAGTGAGAGTGTTCTTAACACTACTGCCTACTGTTGGGTCCAAGGTGGGAAGACACGCATCTGACCTCTCCTTTTTTTTTTTTTTTTAATTTTTTTTTCAACGTTTATTTTATTTTTGGGACAGAGAGAGACAGAGCATGAACGGGGGAGGGGCAGAGAGAGAGGGAGACACAGAATCGGAAACAGGCTCCAGGCTCTGAGCCGTCAGCCCAGAGCCTGATGCGGGGCTCGAACTCACGGACCGCGAGATCGTGACCTGGCTGAAGTCGGATGCTTAACCGACTGCGCCACCCAGGCGCCCCTGACCTCTCCGTTTTAAAAACGGAGGAAATGAGAGCTCTGGGTCCATGACGGAGTTTCCCTCTTTCTCTACTCCCCCACAATGAAGGGGAAAGAAGAGCAAGGCCCAGCTGGAAGGTCTTACCTCTGTGCCTCACTTTCCTTCTCTTGGCAGTGGAGTCTGAGGATCCTTAGGGTCTCTGCAGGGATAGGAACCAAGGGCCCCAGGAGAACCCATTAAAGCATCAGGCCTGGGCATAGTTAATACGGTCAGATCACGTGGAGTCTCGTGGACACCTGATTGGGCTTTGTAATTTGCTTCAAGTCTGGTGGAAGCCACAGGAGGGATGCAAGAGGAATCAGGTTTCAAAAGGATTCAGCTGCTGTGGAGAGACTGTCACACTGCCTCTGCAGGGTGACAAAGGCAAAAGCCTGGACACAGAATAACTATAATTACCTTGCTTTTTGTTCAAGGTCTCTTTCAGACGTACTTCCTCTCCACTCACTGGAAAACACAGTAACATGTTCAGGCATCAGGTACCACCCACTGCACCCTCAGAGAGCATACCTGCCCACAGTCACACAGGCGGTTTGGGTCAACTGTACCCCAGTCCCAACTGTGGACCCCTTGAGTTGAGCCCCCTCCCATCTTGTGCCCACACTCCCTGATGTGGCAGCAAAGGGCCCTGATGTTGAAAAAGGGTTGACTGTGAGGGTCCTGCAGAATGCCAGTGCACTTTACATGGACGGGAGAGAAAGACACATCATATGAACTGGGATATGGGCTATGAAGAAACACATCAAGCAGTAAGGGGAATGTGATCAGGTGGGGACAAGGTGCTGTTTTTAGATGGGATGACCGGGGTAGGTTTTTCTAAGAAGGGGACATTCAAGCTAAGAGCTGATGGTGATGATGTATGGCAATAGAAACCAGTGGTATCTGGGGCAGAAGAGTCTAGCAAAGGCCCTGAGGTGGGAGTATGCTTGGACAGTAGAGAGTGGGAGACTGGTAGGACCTGATGCCGCAGAGGGGGCAGAAGCCCTTGGCCGCAGCAAGAATGCTAAGGGTCCAGAATATTGAGTTCAGGAGGGCATGACACTGGGGACCTCTGGGTGACCGAACCCTGCATGCTTACGTAAGTCCATTTCCTTCTGCAGGGCCTCCCAAACAGTCCGGGCCTCTCCCAGCTCCTCACTGGCTTTCTTTTTTGCTGTGCCAAAAAAACCAAAACAAAACAAAACAAGAAACCAGACAACGTGTAAGTGCAACATCCAACTACACCATTCCTTGCAAATAGTGACGTTTCACATTTGTCTTCAAGCAAACTGGGCAGGGGGTGGGGAGGACACATTTTACAGGGCAAGAAATGAGGCTTCCAGAGCCCAAGCCCTTCTTGTTGGTCTCAGTCGGCAGCAGGGCCAGGTTCACGGACATGTGACTACAGCAGTTGCCTTTAGAAAAACCCACCCTTGGTTTGACCTGCTGCTGTGGTCCTGAAATACATACTTAGTAATCCTGTAACCAGGGGCCCTGAAAATCATGTAGCTTGTCCCCGAGCTCACCTTGCTGAACCTCATTAATCCGATTAATCAGGACCTCAACCCTGGGCTCTAGGCTTCCCGCTGTAGGGAGGAAAGGAGGTTGAATGGAGATGACAGGGCAGGCAGAGGGAGTTGGGGGCCCTACAGGGACTCTCATTCTGGGTAGAGGATACAAGGGAAAAAACAGAGATACTGAGTCAGGCTGTAGTCATCGCAGTCAAGAAAAATAGAGGGGCAAGGAATTAATTAAAGCGTGAAGGAGTGGGGCATGCTCTTCAGATATGGGAAGACCTCTTGAAGGCCTTAAATCAAGGGGAGGGCAGTTCCCGGGTGGGGTGGTAGGTAGTCAGTGAAAAGGCCTTCCCTGAAGTGGGAACATGGCTAGAAGAAGCCATGTGAGCAAGCAGAGAGCAGCAGAGGTAAGGTGGAGGGAAAGGAGGTGAAGGTGAAAACCTGGATTTAACTGAGTGTGGTGGGCTTGGGGGAAATGTTTTGCCTTCTATCCCCTTATACTTTAATTTCAAATCCTTGGGCTATATTTTTACTTCAAAGAAGTTTTAAAAAGTAGGAAAGAGCCAATGGGTTAATTTCCAAAGGTTGTGAATTGTGAGTCCTGGAACTTAATCCACTTCCGCCTTTTCCCAAAGCTCAGGCTGTGCCTCAGTTACAGAGAAGACATGTGACCTTTCTGCAACTTCTTCATCATTTCCATCAAGTCTTCAATTTTCTGTGAGGACTCGGCCTGCCCTGTGGAGACACAACCAAACATTTCACAATCCCAAAGGAGAGGGCCCAAGGAAGGGTCCAATAATTTTGGTATGGGACTGAGGGGGGCTGAGATCTCCAGCCAGAGTGGTGCTCTTGCCCCTTGTCTTGAGGTAGACACTGAATTCGAGAGGAGTCAGGCTATTTCACGGTCAACTTTTCCTAAAGTGTGAAATCATACCACAGAGTTTCCCTTAATAAAACTCAGGGCAAGGGGAGGGGTGAACTTTCACTGCCTGTAGTATTCAAGACTGGGTCAAACCTCATGATGTCATAATGAAAGGAAAAGAAAGGAGGGGCAAAAAACAAAACAAAACTGGAAACAAGGGGTCAAAAGTCACTGTAACTGGCAGATGGCTAATTAACTAGAAAGTTCTAGAGTCTTATTAAAAAAACCCACAATGAATAGTAAGAAAATTTAATAAGACACCATGTCATTTGCACATAAATACAAAGAGCTATTCTATATACATAATCAATTACTCTGAAGCCTGTCAGAATATTTCGTATTCACTTGTTTATAACCAATATAGGCACTTATTTTTAATTCCTTAATGAGCTAGCAGATGTTGGCAATTATTAATGGTACTAACGTCACAAGAGAGATAAATGGACATTATGAGCCACTTGATGTAAAAATACAATATAGGATTCTTGCCAAAAAAGAAGTCAGAGTAATGCCTTTTAATTCTCTTAATCTAAATGCTAATTTAGGGAAAATACAGGAACACAGGACACATGGGGATGCAATTAGCAACATCCAGACCGGGAACTTTACAGGAAAAAATCAGGACTTTTAACAAATTTTTTTTGGGGGGGGAGGAAAAAAGGAAGATCCTTACAGATGAAAGGGGATTAAAAAGACATATACTCAATACTCAAAAACGGATTGTATTCAGATCCTGATTCGACAAGTGCACTTTAAAAAATAGTGGTGACATAATCAGAGAAATTTGAAAACTGGGTTTTTGGTGAAACAGGAACTCTTGTAGCTGTTATTCAGACAGGACAGTCCTACTGTGGTTAGTTTTCTGGAAAGAGTACAGTACTATATTTTAGAGATGTTAGAGATACATATGGAAATATTTATGGATGATATGCTAAGATGCCTGTGCTGCTTCAAAACGAAATAGTGGAGTGGGTGAGGATAAAAAGGAAACAAGGTTGGCCAAAAGCTTATAACCGTCAAAGTGAAAAAGATGGGCTCATGGGGGTAATTTTATACTTTGTTTTTGCCTTTTGTATATGCTTAAAGTTTTCCATAATAAAAAGTTTTTAAAAAGCAACCAGTCAGGGGTGCCTGGCTGGCACATAGAGCATGTTACTCTTGCTCTCAGGGTTACAATTTTGAGCCCCATGTTGGGTGCAGAGAGTACTTAGAATAAAATCTTTAAAAAAAAGCAATGAGTCAATATAAAGAAGGTAAACAATCACTGCTTTCAAAGAGTGGAAGAAAGGAGGGGACAGTTAAGCAAAAATTTTACAAATGGCCCATAAATATTTGACAAGATATACAATATCAGTCATGATTAATGAGATGAAAACAGCGTATCGTACCTATCTGGTTGGTAAAGATGAGTTAGTCTGACAATGGCCAGTGAGATGATGTGGGGAAATTCACATACAGATAGGCTGGAAACTGATGTGACCTTTCAGAGGACAGTTTTACGACATCAGCATTTTGAAGGCATAATTCCAGTTCTAAGAATTTATGTATAAGACATGCTCATCTAAGTATGCAAAAGGCATGTTAAAAGACACGGAAGCAGTATTTGTCATGTCAAAAGTGGGAAACAACGTGGATGCCCATCAGCCGAAAAGTACGATATATCCCCACAACAAAATACTGTGCAGCCATTGAAAAGGAGGTAGATTCATTATGCATTAAACATGGAAGGAGACCCTAGACAGATGAAAAGTCAGTAAAAAATTGTGCATATAGACTCCCATATGGCTACAAGAAGAGGTGAAATATATGCCAGTCTACAAACATATGCATACCACGTCCAGATAATTTGTGGCCAGAATCACCAAAATATTTTCAGCAGTAGTTACCTCTGGGGGTAGGACTAGGAAGGAGGACGTTTGTCTTTCACCATACACACTTCTGCATATGGCTGTATTTTTTAAAGCTAACTGGCCCAAGTGACCCCAAATTGATCTTTACAGTTTGTTTGGGCCACCAATTCCCCAGGTATTATTAATAGCCTAGGCAGTGAGCTGCACTATTTTTACCCTCTGTTGCCTATGTAGTGCCCGCCATAAGGCAAAGCACAGCCTGGCAAGAAACACCTGTTGAATTAACAAAAAATCCGATCCCCCATTTGCTAACATTTCTGAACCTTGAGACTGAGTTGCAGACACAAGGCCTCAGACACAAGGACCAGAAGTCCCCGGTGTGAAGCGCAAAGGGCAAGGACACTCTCCTATGTAGTAAGCACCGTACAACGCATGTTGAAATACTCTGGTCTGATGTGATGGTGCCAGGAGATGGGGCTTTGGGGAGGTGATTGGGTCATGATGGCGGAGTCCTGACGAATGGGAGCAGTGCCTTTATAAAAGCGACCCCAGACAACTCCCGGGCCCTTCCCGCCCCCCGTGAGGATGCAGCCAGAGGATGGTCACGCAGGCACCGGGAGCTGGTCCTCACCAGACGCCCTATCTGCCGATGCCTTGGTCCCAGACTTCCAGCCTCCGGAGGCACGAGTAGCAAAGTTCAGTGGTCACGGGGCGATCCAGGTTAGGGTACTGCATTATAGCAGCGCAAACTCAGCCACTGGTGAAGTGACTAAACCACCCACGTGGACTAGCTTATGGGAGGCACCTGAAACAGCCACACCGGAAGGCTCCTTTGGCGCAGCCTTGGCCATCGGAGGCGTTTAATACAAGGGGTGCATATGCATCCGTCCCACTTTCCTCTTCATGCCTGGCTGCCACGCTCTGCTCCAGGCGAGCCTTGCGTGCGAAGGTTCGCTACTCACACCTCTCCTCTGTGGGACAGACACCCCGGAGCCGCGCCGGGTCCCAAGGCTGCACCAGTGTAGGTGGGTCTGAAGGGAGCGAGGGCAGGCTCAGCCCCTCGAGGGAGGGGAGTGTTCCAGGAGCGCACCGCGCGGCCGGGTGGCGCCACCCCTGCCCCCGGAGCTGGGAGCTCACTCAGGTCGGCGTCAGGGAGAAAAACAACGCGGACGCTGCGTGCCGCCGGCCTGGACCCAGCCTCGGAAAAGAATGCCCGGGTAAGAACCGTTCTGGGGCAGCAGGGACGCCCAGACGTGGCTGCGAGGACAGAGGAAGGGGGCTCACTCAGGAGCTGCGCGCAGAGAGCCGCTCGGCCCAACAGAAAGGGTGTCCCCGGGGCTACTTCACACAGCCGAGGCCGACCTGCCGGCGGTGACCCTGCGTTTCCTCGGCGGCGGGAGGAGCGGGGGTTGGGGGGCCGCCGCGTGTCCCTGCCCCACCTCCCAGGGGCGTCGGGGCCCAGCACTACCTCCTGCCTTCTCAGCCGGGTCCGTGGCTCCCACCCGCTCCGCGCTCGGAGGCCCCAGCCGCCCCGCCATTCCCTCCGCTCGCAGACTCCCTCCGTGTTGGCGCCTCGGTTGGGATTGGGCCAAACCTGCGCGGGAGGGGCGGGGCGCCCCGCGGCACGGCTGCGCAGTGCGCTCCAGGCGCGGTGAGCCTCGAGCTGAGGCGGGGCTCGAAGGCTGAACACAGGTGCTAGTGCGCATGTTTAAAGTCTCTGGGGCCGCAAACTCAGGGTAGGGGAGGTGGGGGTGGGGGTACGTGGTCTTCCAGGCTTGCGATTGGCAGTTGAGGAGTCGGTGACTGCGCATGTGCAGACACCTCCAGCGGGGCCTCCCCGACTTTACCGAGCTTGCGGAGGTTAGGTGGAGAGAGAGCACCTTTGCCGTGTGTTGGGCCCAGGTTTGGATTCTTGTCTCTGCTGGTATTCCTTGCTGCACACCTGGGGGTGTAACCGCAGGACTGTAACCTCTAACTAGGCAGCATGGAATTTTTGGAGTCTAGAGTAGGAAATTTACTCCTAGATCCTCGGGAGAGCGAGCTTGTCTCAACACTGCATTTGTCAGTAAGTTTCTTGTTTTTCGTCTTATTCATTCTCTGTGCCTGGAAAAAGCTTTCCTTTGTTTAGTTCTGCGGAGCTGTCCTCTATTTGCTACACGGGGTGCTGCGTGATTTGTGAATCAGTTAGTAAAGCCAGTTAGATACTTAAATTTTTGTTAACACCTCCCCATAATAAGGGACAAGTGAAGTGGAGGAGAAACAGAAGTTTAATAACACGGATTCCTCCTGTATACATGGAAGACACCCAGGGAAGCTGAGTAGGTCCCTGAAACGGCTTACCACCACCCTACCTGCTATTATGGGCTAAAGATAAAGACTTTGTTTTGAGGAGCAAACAAGGGAAATGAGGGTATGGTGGTAACGGTGTCTTTCCCATTGATAAAAGTTTCTACAAATTTAGAGCCCTCCTTCTCTTCCTAGCACAAAAGGCGATTTTCCTTTTAAATGTAAATGTTCCTTACCTAAAGACAACTTCTACTCAGTCCTCAGAGGTCCTTTTGTGTCTGCTGTTCGTTAAAATTAATCACACCTGTCAACCTTAAAAATAAAGCTACCGTTTATTTTACCGGCACAAGACAGGTTTATTTGGGAACAGTAGAGAATTGCCTCTGTGACAAGCAAACTACCGCAAAAGCACCCGTGAGTCCTGAGAAGGAAGGAAGGAGAGGAGGTTCTTTTATAGAGGAGGCAGGGCGTGGGGAAGGGGGGCTGTTGTAAACTAAAAGTCTGTTGGCATAAACCGGGGGGCAGGGGGGGCTGGAAGAGTAGTGGCTTCTCTTTGGCTGGGCAGTGAGTGTCTCTCATTGGCTGGGCTGTTGCTGGGGGAGGAAGAGGCCTTCTTTCCTCCTGCTGGGATAGAGAAGTGTATCTACCTGCAAGGTGTCTCTTTTCCTGTTGCTAGAGTCTTAAGAGTGCCCCCTTCCAAACCTTAGGACTTAATTTCAGTGAGGTTTCTTACTATTAATTTTCCCAGGCTCAAACAATGCTCATCCCAAAGAGCCGTGCTCACTCCTCCTCCTGTGGAGTTGGCTTTGCATCCTCATGGACAGGACCCTCCTGGAAGGTGGTGCTGAGTCCTCAGCTTCAGGATAAGGTGGAGCTGTGGGAGGGAAAAGTGAGTAAGATGGAGCAGAGGCTTCCTATGTGTAGTGAATGGTGAAGAGTGTGGTTTTCGGAGGACCTGGTGGAGGAAAGGCTTGATGTGGAAACCTGAGTTTCTGTTTATTTTAGTGTGTGTGGTACGAGATTTTGTGTATGGTGTAACATACTGCCTTCTGTTGCTTGTGACTCATTTTCTCAGCAGTATTTGTTGAGGAGACTGTCCTCTCTGTGTAATTGACCATATGCTGCTGCAATGATCCTTGTACCTGGTTTCATCTCAACACTGTCAAGACTGTTTTGTTTACTATAGCTTTGTACAGCTTTGTTCTTTCTCAAGATGGGTTTGGCTATTCAGGGCCCTCCGTGGTTTCATACACATTTCAGGATTGTTTTTTTCTTGTTTGTTTGTTTGTTTTGAAAAATGCCTTTAGAATTTTGGTCATGATTACACTGAATCTAGATTGCTTTAGGTTGAATGAACAATTTAAAAAAAAATTTACAATCTACGAAGGTGAAATAACTTTCCATTTACTGGTCTCTTCTTCAATTTCTTTATCAACATCACATGGTTTTGATGCTATAGGATTTTCACATCTTTGTTAAATTTTTCCCTAGATATTTTATTATTTTGAAGGAAACTGTTAGTGATGTTGTTGTCTTAGTTTTTCTTGGTGAAGGTTTGTCATGAGTATGTAAGGATTAAGAATGTCCTGTCCCCTCAAGGTCCTTCTACTGGATTAGCAGTCAAATTGATATGACACAGATTAACGAGAGAAGATAAAATTTAATTTTGTGTATATGGGGAATCCAGAGAGACATGGGAATTCTGAAGACATTTGGGCAAAATGAAGCGTATATGTCATCCTGAGCTAAAGACAAGGAGGTATGGGTCAGGTACCTCAAAGGGAAGGAATTCAGTTCACAGGAAGATGAAAAAGAGTAAGTGTTTGGTAAACAAATGTTTTCCTGTCCTCTCAGACGGAATGAGACATAGAGGGCTTTAGCCAAACAGACCTTGCTAGGTTCTTCCCTGTCTACCATACCTGGTTCATATCATGGTGAATAACTCTGTTCCTGGAGCAGGTCCTCTATCTAAATTCTTTTAGGCAGCTGTGTGGGAGGTAAAGAGCTTTTTCTGATTCTGCTTGGTTTTGATTAATTTATTTTTGAGAGAGAGTGGGGGAGAGGAGGAGGAGGAGTCACAGAGAGAGAGAGAGAGAGAGAGAGAGAGAGAGAGAGAGAGAATCTTAAGCAGGCTCCACAGTAAGTAAGCATGGAGACTGATGCGGGGCTCGATGTCACAACTGTGAGTTTTTGACCTGAGCTGACATCAAGAGTCAGATGCTTCTGAGCCACCCAGGTGCCCCTTGATTGCTTTTTAAGTGAAAATAGTCTTCATGCCAAAGTGACTCACCTTGGGATCTGCCTTTGGACCCTACAAGTATATATAATCACAAGTGATTTCAGTATCTTGATTTTGTGTCCTGCAATTTCCCTGAAGTCATGTAAAAAGTGTGTTGTTGTTGTTGTTGTTGCTGCTGCTGGGGTGATATGTAACATTGGGAATTTAGAAAATGGTACTGTTTCTACCCAGGTCATCCTCAATAACCAAAACATAGGGGGCACTAATGTAAGCCTCACTCTATGGCCTTTAGTAACACATATCCTCTTACAAGGGTCATTAATTTCACTTTGGGTGAATGGCATGTTGGCAGGCCTTGTCCTCTATCATGAAGTTTCATGTTTTTTCCTTATTTTCTGGTGTGGTACTGATGTCATTGTTTTGAGACATAATTTAGTTTGCATTATTTTGAAATGTACTAGAAAACTGCTGTAGCAGTGGAAATACTCATAACTTGACACTCAACTTCACCAGCTGTCATTGTTTTACTACCTCTGACAGTTCACACAAAAAGCTTGTATGTTTTACCCCCAAAGAGGAAAACTCTCCCTGAGAACTATGTCGTAATTTCCAAATGAGGAAATCATTATGGTTTCCTCATTATCATTGAATCCACAGGCCACTTCAGCTGTCACCACCTGTTCAAAAAGTGTGAAAGAGTCTTCTTCCAATATGACCAGGTTTCTTTTTTTCTGTACTTTTCTTAAGACTTTCCCTCATTTTGATAACCTTAGTCGATTGAAAGATCACAGGGGACTGAAATCTGGGTGGCCTTTTCTGTATGGCCTCTTTAACTTGGTATGTTTTCAATTTTCATTCATGTTGTAATATATTTCAGTTGACATTCATTGTGCTTCAAATACATAACATACTATCAGCCATTTAGTGGGAAGAGTAGGGCGACCCTAAGCTTGTCTCATCACTTGAATATAGCTAGATAAATATAAAATCATTTGGAACACCCAAGAAATCCATCAGAAGTCTTAGAGAACAAAGCTACACATCTACAAACCAGAAAAGCAACCCATGGAAGCTTCTTGTAACAAGCAGGCCAAAACACACCTAAGATCTAAGTTCCTGTAGGTACTTTATTTTATTTTCTAAATTATTTTCTTTGATTTTTATATTTTAATTTTGTTTAATGTTGCTTGTTTTTCTTTCTCTCCAAAATGACAAAATGGAGGAATTCACCTAAAAGAAAGAACAGGAATAAATGATGGCCAGAGATTTAATCAATGCGGATATAAATAAGATGTCTGAACTAAATTTATGTATGTATGTATGTATGTATGTATGTATGTTTATTCTGAGAGAAAGAGAGAGAGAGAGAGAGAGAATCCCAAGAAGGCTCTGCACTGACAGTGCATAGCCCAATGTGGGGCTCCAACTCATGAACTGTGAGATCATGAGCTGAGCTGGAGTCAAAAGTTGGACACTTAACCAACTGAGGTACCCAGGCACCCTGAACTAGAATTTGAAACCACAATTATAAGGATATTAGCTGGGCTTGAAAAAAGCATAGAAGACACTAGAGAATCCCTTACTGCAGAGATAAAATAACTAAAATCTAGTGAGGCCAAAATTAAAAATGCTATAACTGAAATGCAATCCCAAATGGAGGCCATAAAAACAAGGATGGATGAAATCAGTAAATCAGTGTAGTAAATCAGTGATACAGAAGATAAAATTATGGAAAATGATGAAGCTGAAAAGAAGAGGGAAAGAAAGGTCACGGACCATGAAGGCTGACTTGGGGAACTCAGTGGCATATTAAAACAGAATAGTATTCATATCATAGGAGTCCCAGAATGAAGAGAGAAAGAGGGCTAAAAGGTTTATGTGCACAAATTGTATCTGAAAACTTCCCTAATATGCGGAAAGACATAGACATCCAAGTCCAAGAAGCAGAGAACTCCCATTAAATTCAACAAAAGCCAATCATTGCCACGGTATATCATAGTCAAATTCCCAAAATGTGCAGACAAGGAAAGAATCCTGAAAGCAGCAAAGGAATAAAGTCCTTAACCTACAAGGGATGACATCAGGTTTGCAGCAGATCTGTCCAGAGAAACATGGCAGACCAGAGAAGAGTGGCAGGATGTAGCCAACATGCTGAATGGGAAAAATATGCACCAAGAATCCTTTACCCAGCATGAAAATAAGGAGAGATAAAGAGTTTCCCAGACAAAGAAAAACTAAAGGAGTTCGTGACCACTGAACTAGCCCTGCAAGAAATTTTCATGGGGACTCTTTGAGTGGAGGTAAAAAATGACCAAAGCAACAAAGACTAGAAAAGACCAGAGAATATCACTAGAAACACCAACTGTACAGGCACCAACATTGCATTAAATTCATATCTATTAATAATCAATCTGAATGTAAGTGGACTAAATGCTCCAAGCAAAAGGCATAGGGTATCAGAATGGATGAGAAAAGCAAGATCCATCTATGCTGCCTACAAGTGACTCATTGAGACCTAAAGACACCTGCAGATTGAAAGTGAGGGGATGGATGGGGCACCTGGGTGGCTCAGTTGGTCAAGCGTCCTACTCTTGGTTTCAGCTTGGCTCATGATCTCACAGTGCAGAGCCTGCTTGAGATTGTGTCTCTCTCTGAAAATAAATAAATAAACTTTAAAAAATAAAAAAAGAAGATGTACCAATTGTAAATATTTATTCCCCAATATGAAAGCATCCAAATATATAAATTAATTACTAACAAGCATAAAGAAACGCATTGACAATAATACAATAATAGTAGGGGACTTTAGCATGCCACATACAGCAGTGGACAGATCATCTAAACAGAACGTCAACAAGGAAACAAGAGTTCTAAATGACACTGAATCAGATGGACTTAACAGATATATTGAGAACATGTCATCCTAAAGCAGCAGAATACAATTCTTTTTGAGTGCCCAGGAAACGTTCTGAAGAATAGATCACATTCCGGGTCACAAATCTGCTCTCAACAAGTACAAAAAGATTGAGATCATACCGTGTATATTTTCAGATCACAACGCTATGGCACTTGAGGTCAACCACAAGAAAAAATTTGGAAAACCCTCAAATACATGGAGCTTAAAGAACATCCTAGTAAAGAATGAATGGGTTAGCCAGAAAATTAAAGAAGAAATAAAAAGGTACGTGGAAGCAAATGAAAATGAAAACATGACAGTCCAAAACCTTTGGGATGCAGTGAGGGCTGTCCTAGGAGGGAAATATATTGCAGTACAGCTCTACCTCAAGAAGCAAAATAGGCCCCAAGTACACAACTTAACCTTACACCTAAAGGAGCTAGAAAAGGAGCAAGAAATAAAGCGTAACAACAACAACAACAACAACAACAACAACAACAACAACAACAACAAAACAAAGCCTAAAGTCCGCAGAAGAAGGGAGCTGGAACAAAGATTAGAGCTGGAATAAATGATATGGAAATAAACACACACACACACACACACACACACACACACACACACACACACACAGACAAAATGGATCTGTGAAACTAAGAGCTGTAAAATGGATCTGAAACTAAGAGCTGATTCTTTGAAATAATTAACAAAATTGTTAAGCTCCTATGCAGACTTATCGTACAGAAGAGAGAGGGGACCCACATAGATTTGAAAAAAATGAGTGAAAGAAAAGAGACCACAACCAAGAATCCAAATAAAATCATGTATAAAAGAGGAGAGATCACAACCAAGACCACAGAAATGCAAACAATTATAAGAGAATACTATGAAAATTATATGGTAACAAACTGTGCCATCTGGAAGAAATGGACCAATTCCTAGAAACACATACACTACCCAAAACAAAACAGGAAGAAATAGAAAATTTGAAAAGACCCATAATCAACAAAGAAATTGATCAGTAATCAAAAATCTCTCAACAAACGGATGAGTCCAGAGCCAGATGGATTCCCAGGGGGAATTCTACCAGACATTTAAAGAAGAGTTAGTATCTATTCTTCTCAAACTGTTCCAAAAAATAGAAATGGGAGGAAAACTTCCAAACTCATTCTATGAAGCTAGCATTACCTTGAGGAGAATTGCAGGCCAGTTTCCCTGATGAACATGGATGCAAAAATTCTCAACAAGATACTATCAGATTGAATTCAACAGTACATTAAAACAATTATTCACCATAATCAATTAGGATTTATTCCTGGGATGCAGGGCTGATTCAATAGTAGCAACTTAATCAACATTATCCACCACAATAAGAGAAAAGATGAACATCATATGATCCTGTCAGTAGATGCAGAGAAAGCATCTGACAAAATACAGCATTGTTTCTTGATAAAAAACCCTCAACAAAGTAGGGATAGATGGAACATACCTGAACATCATAAAGGCCAATATGAAAGACCCACAGCTGATATCATTTCCAATGGGGAAAAATGAGAGCCTTCCCATTATGGTCAGGAACAAGAAAAGGATGTGCCCTCTCACCATTACTATTTAGCACGGTACTGGGAGTTGGCCTCACTAATGAGACAACAACAACAGCAAAAATAAAAGGCGTCCATGTTTGCAAGGAAGAGGTCAAACTTCCACTATTTGCAGAGGGCATGATACTCTATGTATAAAACCTGAAAGACCACAAAAAAAATTGCTAGAACTAATACATGAATTCAACAAAGTATTAGGATATAAAATGGACATGCAGAAATCTGTTGCATTTCTCTGCACCAATAGCAAAGCAGGAGAAAGAGAAGTCAAGGAATTGATTTCATTTACAATTGCACCAAAAAACTGTAAGATAATAAGGAATAAACCTAACCAAGGAAGTAAAAGATGTGTACCTGAAAACGATAGAACATTTATGAAAGAAATTGAAGAGGACACAAAGAAATGGAAAAGCATCCCATGCTCATGGATTGGATGAAAAAATATTGTTAAAATGTCTATACTACCCAAAGCAAACTACACATTTAATACAATCCCTATCAAAATACCACCAGCACTTTTTGCAGAGCTGGAACAAAGCTTCCTAAAATTTGTATGGAGCTACAGAATACCCTGAATAGCCAAAGTAATCCTGAGAAAGAAAAACAGAACTGGAGGCATCGCAATTCCAGATTTCAAGCTATTTTGCAAAGCGGTAGACATCAAGACAGTAGGGTGCTGGAACAAAAAAACAGACACATGGATCAATGGAATAGAATAGAAAACCCAGAAATGAATGCACAACTCTATGGTCAACTAATCTTGGTTAGAGCAGGAAAGGATATCCAATGGACAGACGACAATCTCTTCAACAAGTGGTGTTAGGAAAACTGGACAGCAATGCACAGAAGAATGAACCTGGATTGCTTTATTACACCATGCACAAAAATAAATTCAAAGTGGATGAAAGAACTAAACGTGAGACCGAAAACCATCAAAATCCCAGAGGAGAACACAGGACGCAACCTCTTTGACCTCAGCCTCAGCAACTTCTTACTAGACACGTTGCTAAAGGCAAGGGAAACAAAAGCAAACATGAACTATTGGGACTTCATCAAGATAAGAAGCTCCCGCACAGTGAAGGAAACAATCAACAAAACTAAAAAGCAGCCTAGGGAATGGGAAAATATATTTACAAAAGACATATCTGATATTAGCATCCAAAATCTATAGAGAACTTACAAACACAACACCAAAAAACAAATAATCCGGTGAAGAAATGGGCAAAAGACAGGAATAGTCACTTTTCCAAAGAAGACACCCAATGGCTAACAGACACATGAAAAGATGCTCAACATCACTCATCATCAAAGAAGTACAAATCACAACCACCATGAGATATCACCTCACACCTGTCAGAATGGCTAAAATTAACAACACAGGAAACAACAGGTGTTGGCAAGGATGTAGAGAAAGGGGATCCCTCTTTCCCCCAAAGAGGAACTGTTGGTGGGAATGCAAACTGGTGCAGCCATTCTGAGGAACAGTATGGAGGTTCCTCCAATAGTTAAAAATATTAGAACATCCTTATGTCTTAGCAATTGCTCTACTAGGTATTTACCCAAAGGATACAAAAATTCAGATTCGAAGGGGTACATACACCCTCATGTTTATAGCAGCATTATAACCAATAACCAAACTACATAAAAAACCCAAATGTCATTGACTGGTGAATGGATAAAGAAGATGTGGTGTATATGTACAATGGGATATTACTCAGTGATCAAAAAGAATGAAACCTTGCCATTTGCAATCGTGGATGGAGATACAGTGTATTGTGCTAAGCGAGATAAGTCAGTCAGAGAAAGACAAATACCATATGATTTCACTCATATGTGGAGTTTAAGAAATAAAACAGATGAATATATGCAGGGGGAACAAGAGGATAGAGGGAAACAAACCACAGGAGACTCTTGGCTATGGCGAAGAAACTGAAGATTGATAGAGGGAGGTGGGTGTGAGAAGGACTGGAAGGGTGATGGGTATTAAGCAGGGCATTTGTGAGGACCACGGGATGTTGTAAGGAAGTGATGAATCACGGAATTCCACTCCTGAAACTAATATTGCACTGTATGTTGGCCAACTAAAAATTAAAAAAAAGTAATAAATAAAAAGGAAAAGTAATATCAATCACTTAAAAGATTTTAAGTATACAGTTGTCCAGCATTAAGGATATTCAGATTACTGTAGAAATCTCAACACAATACGCCTGCAGAAATTGTAATTTTGAGTGTAAATCTGCATCTATTACACATTGACTTTATATTCTCCTTTCTCCTTCTCTGGACAAGGTTAGGTTTTGGTTAGGGTTAGGGTTAAGTCTTAGGGGTTACAGTTAGGATTAGGGTTAGCAGTGAGGGGGTAGATTTAGGTTAGACTTAGGTTTAGAGTTTGAGGGTAGGGGCTTGGAGTTAGGGTCAGGGCTAGGGCTACAGCTAGGGCTTTGGTTAGGGTAAGTGTTAGTGTTAGGGTTTGGGTTAGGGTTAGGGTTAGGTGTAGTGTAAGCTTTGGGATAAGGCAGTGGCAGTGACTGAATCTCCAGCAGTGTAGTGATTTCCACCGAGGGCTGTGTTGAGGACTCATGTTACAGTGTAGTTCAGGAATAGTGTTTCATTTCAGCAGTTTTTAGGATTCTCTTATGTTTTACTCCTTCCCTCTTAGCCATTTTT